>NW_011494773.1:140647-158977 GCF_000754665.1 Bison bison bison | reverse complement strand
AAACAGAATCTAAACAGCTCTAAAGATTTTTATACATGCTATTAAATACTTACATACCAAGAAAATAAAAGTTACTTAAAAAAAATAAATAAAAACTTGCATTCTCCCAGATGTAAATAAAGCACATTGGATATTTTAAAATACCACCATTATTCTTACAGGAAGGCTTTCATCAAGTTACTCAGAAATTTACAGATCTTTCTACAAAGGATTCTGGCATTTTCCCCGTGAAATGGGATGGATGTTTCATTGATTCACTTAATAGTGCTTACTGTGCCACTGTAGGTAAAGATTGAACTAGATCTCTTAAAGATTTTTTTCAATGAAAAAGAATTGCCTATACAATAAATAATGATGAGTATTGATGGGTGCTGCATAAGGCACTGGGGATACAGTGGTGAAGGAAACAGATGAGATCCCTGCCCTCACGGAGCCCAAGCTCTACTCCCAAAGAGTCTGATGACTGGGGAGAGGGAGAGCAAAATACAGAATTTAAAAGAACACAAAGCAGCATGTCTACAGGTGTGAGATGTGAGGCTGCCCAGTGGAAATGCAGACCTGCCAGGAGGACCAGTCAGGGAAGGCTGGTTCAGGATGAGTAGGTTCAGAAGGAGTGTTGAAAGCTAGCAAGCACACGGTGGAAAGGAAAGGAAGCCGGTGTGTAAAGACAAAGCCCAGGTAGAAAGGAGAGTGGGCAGATTCAGTGACCTAGGGCTAAAAGATTCAATTGGGAAATCATGAAAAATATGGTTAGATAATTAGAAAGGAAGACCCCACTGGCAAAGGGATTCAAACCCCTGGTAAGAGGAATTTAGATTGAACATAGTGGGAAACAGGAAATTACTGTAGATTCTTAATTAAAGATCTGGAACAGAAGAACTCCAAGTGAGATGAAGACAGAAAAATCAGCTGTCAGTCACCACAATCCGTACGGGACAAAAGGACTCGAAAAGGAAAGCGTCTCTGATGATAATTGTGAAAATAACAACTATAGTAGCAGCAACAGACACACTATTAACATTAGCAGGAAAAAAAATTACAAGCGTACCGAACGTCTGCTATGTGCTAACATTGCTCTTATCCTTCACAAGTATTATTTCATTTAATCATCATCTAACACCCACATGGTAGGTCTAACACCATCCAAATATTATGGATGAGGAGCGAGTCAGAGAGGGTTAGGAAACTGCTCAAAGTCACACAGCTAAGAAGTGATAGAGCACCATTTGAACCCAGTCTGCCTCAGAAACTCAGTACTTAAGCACTATTTTCAACTTTTCTCCCAAGTTCTGACCTAAAATAACTGTCCCCCCAATTCAAAAGTTGTCTTTATAAAAATGTATTTGTTATCCTAAGTACTACAGTTTTTTTGTTTTTTTTTTAAAGGATAATTTTGTGACCCCGGGGTGAAGATGATAAGATTTCCCTCTCATTTCCCACTGCTGCCATCTCACTCAGAACACAACTTCACAAGCCATTTCTATGCATCATACGGACACTACAACATCACTACTGATTCATGCTTTGGCTCTGGTCACCCACACCATTTCCTGATCAGTTTCTCACACAGACTATCTCTATTTTGAGTCAGCTTAGGGTGTAAGAACTGATGCAATCACAGTACAAAGCAGCAAGCTACAGGCTGTGTTCCAAACCTAAAAGTAAACAATTGCAGCTCTTTTTCTACTAAGTAACACCTACAGGCTACAATGGATACTTGACCACCCAATCTGACCACCTAGCTTTCCTGGGAACCAGAGAGGACACTGGTAATGGTCTTCACTCCATGACACTCTAGCTAACGTCCACGCTCATTTCCTCTCTTTCCTTCCTCATTATATACATTTGTCCTTTGAGTTATGCAGAACATAATCTCTTACACTGTTCAGATAACTTGTTCAATGGTCTATACCTCTCATTTCTGTCTGCATCAGGAATTAAACTGTAAGTTCACACAAGAATGGTTTTGAATACAGTTTTTTTTTTTGTATACTATAATATACAGATACGCAACTAATGAAATCTCTAACATCTTCAAGCCTTTTTCATATTTTCATCCAAATATCTTCTTGATATTTTCATCCATCCCCAATTAACTCATTTTAAATGATGTAAATTCTAAGCTCAAATTGCCCTCCTAAGTATGCTAAAGCAAGAACCTGAATTGTCGGGAAACACATCCATTTTTCTAATTTGACTTTAAAGCTCATGGTATCTGTTAAGTTATTGTAAGATAGAATGGTACAGCGGTCAAGAGGGTATGCTCTGGAATCAGGCAGGCCTGAGTTAAAATCTTCACTTACTAAGGAAGGAATAGTAACGACCTTTTAGGATTCTCATAAAAAAGACTAAGTGAGATTGTATTTGGGAGGTACAGTGGTAGGCACATAGTAAATGCTCAAGGAATATCAGTTATTATTAGTACTGCAAACTCAACAGTATCTGTGTAGTTCCATTTACTGAGTACCACAATTCAATAGCATGCCTCATAGCATGCCATATACCACTCATATGATTCAGTGCACTCAGTTATAATGAAGAGACGTAAGAATTAGGAGACAATCCCTATTCCTACAATAAAGAGTCATAAGAATTAGGAGATGATCCTACTCCTCAGGCAGGCTGGCACCTGGCAGGCAGCAGGGACGTCCTAAATATCTGTTGAACAGTGAGACCTACGAGCGTATGGAGAGCGTATGAGCAGACAGAAACGAGAGAGCTGTGGAGAATTACATTCACAAACAGAGGGGTGAACAGTGACCTAAATGCTCTTCTAACCATAACTCTCCTGATACTTCAAAATTTCAGAGAAGATATGCGTATCGTATTTACCAAGGATAATGTGTGAGACAAGGATGACTAAACTTGATTTCCATAATCAAATCCATACCTTAATCGGAAAACACCAGATCTTTTCCCTCCTTGATTTGAATATACTAAATTGGGAAAATACGGCATTTAGTCACGGTTACTGAAGGAGCTGGAGCAAACTCGACTCTGCTCCTTTATGCTGTGTTTCCAGAGTTAAAGAGCCCAGCACAGAGACCAGCCAAGATGCTCCCACCTGTAGGAGCTCACACTCCTCTCTCTTCAGTGTTACGTGCAAGGAATGCTTTTCCTGTCCTTTGTCCTATTCTCGTAATGGCAAAAGTGGCTATTTGCAGATATTTTCCAAAAGGTTATGACTATTATGGGGAACTTTTAATGAGAGGCCCTTCTTGCTCCAGTGGGAAGACAGGGGAAGGTGTTTTTACTTGGCCCTCACACCTAACTCTGCCCTACCCTGCACGCCTCACCCACTCACACTAGTGGGGCTCACAGACCCTCCAGCAGAGCCCTCCCTCTCCATTCCCCTCGAGTCTAAAAGGAAAGCAGGCAGCAGCCTTGGAAAGAGTTACTTCATCCAGTTGGCTAATGGGTCACATATTCCATGGGAAAGGATCCAGGTATGGAACAGAGGAGATGGTGAGGCCGTGTGTGTGTGTGTGTGTGTGTGTAGGGAGGGAGAGGAGCGTATTAACTGTATGGTTTGTAGGTCTGGGTAAGATGTGATAAAATTCCAGATCTGGAGAAAAATTGGGAATATTTTCCCATTACATCCACATGCTGCCAGCTCCCCTGGTGCTTGCTGGCATCTCCCCAGGCTTCTGTCTGGCACCTCCACCAAAGACCTCAAAGAATCAGACTCATTCCAAAGCTTCACTGAGGGAGAGGGGGCAGGCAAAGGGTCCCGCCAAGTACTTTGATCTCTGCAGGGGGTCTCCAGGGAGTTAGTCCAGGGAGAGGTGGGAGGCAGGAGGAGAGTCTGCCAAACGCGCATTCTCTGAAGACTTGTCACCCCCTTTATGAGACAGGGAAGAGTCAGGGCACGGGGTTCTCAGCCCCACCAAGGAAAGTTTAACTTTTCTATTCTTTATGATGTTGATTTTAAAATAACAAATCACTAGGGCAAAAGAGCATTCCAAGAGAAAAACGTCCCAGATGAGCTGGGAATAGATCCTATTCTTTTTGACTCATGTCTAAGAAAATAAAAAGCAAACTTGTACCACAGTTGACTTTCAATAGCAATTCCATTT
The DNA here is from genome assembly GCF_000754665.1 of Bison bison bison. Classification (NCBI taxonomy): domain Eukaryota; kingdom Metazoa; phylum Chordata; class Mammalia; order Artiodactyla; family Bovidae; genus Bison; species Bison bison. The sequence continues at coordinate 154,901 of NW_011494773.1, read as the reverse complement.
GGCAGCTCAAACCCAAACCCAAACGAGGGCCGTCTATGAGATTCAAACAACACTGGAGCTCCTGGCGCGGAGCTGGAGGAAAAGCTGTTGGACAGGAGCCGTCACACCAAGGTCAGAACAGAAACAAGAAAAGAGAGCTCTGCGGCATATGACCAGGGCCTTCTGTCCACAAAAGACCCGGGGCAGAAGCCCTCCGGAGTGACCCAAGGGCAAGGAGCAGGCCTTGTAGCCTGGGCCTGGGGCTGCACAGTTACTGCATCAGAACCACATCCGGTATTTCTCCAGCATAAAAGGTCTGGCTATCAGTGTTTACTGTACAGTTTTTAGTCCAGACCGAATTTGAGGATTTTCCCATGTGAAAGACCCCTCAGAAAATCAGTTTCTGCACATATAGAAAGTAGCTCAGATCGTGTGCAGAGAAAGAGAATTGGGAAACTTGAGACGGTGTACCAACTGCACACACAACATCCATCTCCAGCTCTCCTCCCTTCCAGGGTCCCACTCGAAGGACAGAGAAGATATTTTTAAAAGAATGAAATGATAAATAACAAAGCTAGAAACAGTTAAAGGAACCAACAAAAGACCAAAGGTTTAAGGAAATCCTGAAAGAAGGAAAGCAGATGGGAACAGGTTGAGAAAACAGCAGAGGAAGACCCAGCCCCACATATCACAGAGGGGAGAGTGATCTTCCCAAGAAGGCATCTGAGATGTTCCAAGCTGGCAGTGAACACGCATATGGAGAGCAGGAGGGAGCCAAGGGACAAGAATAGGATAATTAATTAACAAATGGTGTTTAAAACACTGCGGCCAACAGGCCTTCAACAGCCACAGCTTAGCCCTCAGAATGAAACCTAAGGGGAGGACGTCTGTGTGCGTGGGCGCAGGGATCTGACAAGGAGGGGAACTCTGCAACCCCGTGGCAGACACAAAAGGGAAAACAGGGGAAGGGCAGCGCCGCCCCAGAGGGAGATCGCCAAACTCCTCTGTTATAGCCTTGCGTTCCGGGAAACAAACTCACCCAGAAGGGCAATGCAGATAGTGGAGTGCAGGGAACCCGACCAATTTTTGTGAAAACCTTATAAATCCTAAGTGTACTTACTCAAACCTACCTCCCCAAGTTCCCTGCAACTAGTATGAACAAAGGAAAAGAAAGCAACAATCAAAGTTAACCCATGATTCATATGCCTTAAACTCGTGATTTGTATGCCTTAAGCCTAGGTAGTTAACCGTGGACAATTATCAATAGGCCTGTGGTCATACCCCAATAAGCATAATAGAATTTATGATTCTATTCGGTTACACAGATAATTAGGGTATTTGTTTAGGCGAGGGAGAGTCTAGGTAGGAGCCCTGGGGCTCTTCCATCCAGGGGGTCTGGTTTTCCAGTTGGTATGGCATTTCCATAGATACTGGGCATAGAGCTCAAAGTCCACAGTCCAGCCCAAGATGGAATCCTGCTTTCAAGATGGAGCCTGTTCTGTCTGTTTCCTCCTTTACTTCCTTTAAATCCACAATCAGACCAGTCCTGTTTTGGCAAGGGAGAGGGAAGAGGCAACGATCCTCACCCACAGCAACCTACGGTGCGGACTGACAGTCAACAGGCCTTGCCCTTGCCACAAGGCTCAGTCCGCCCTCCTGTCCAGGGAATCAGTCCTATACAATGGCAGGGGAAACCCAGGCCGGCTGTCAATTTCAATCAGTCTACTCTTCCGTTCATTAGTATGACTCAACACTGAAGGTCACTAAAATTGAGAGAACACAATTTCAAGAGAAAAAAAAAAAGGGCCCAAGAAAAGTCATGGAACAAAAGAGAACTTTAAAAAGCTTTCAATTCGTATGGTCAGAAAGACCAGCTGGCAAACTGCATCTATTAAGCAATAACAAGATGTTATCCAGAAAAAAAAAAAAAAGGCAAATCGGAAAATAAGAGCTTTTGTACATTATGAGAGCCAATATAGAAATACAGTAGATGGAATGAATGATAAAATGGATCGCACTCAAACTGGTGATCCAGAAGATAATGATGGGAAAAGACAGAGAGTTTAAAATGGAAAAAAGTTGACATGAAGACCCAAAATGCTTCAAAAAGGAGTTTCAGAAGGAGAACAAGACAAAAATGAATGATTTTCCCTGAAATAAAGAAAAATCACTAGTTTCTAAACTGAAAGGGCTGACCAAATGTGCAGAAGGAAGTATGAACAAAGACCCAGACAGAAATATTGATTAAATTTCAGAATTCCCATCTGTAAAATTTCCGTAAGTTTAAATTTTTTACTCAACTTATAAAGCAGAGAAACTGAATCACAGTTATTGAAGAGAATGTAAACATGATAAACCTTTAAAATATAAAAACAATAAAAAAGTAATTGAACTTAGAGATGGAATGTGGAAGGGAGGATAGGAGGCGATATGCGTGCAGTGAATATCAAACTGAGAATTAAGAAACAAAATGTAAAGTTGAGAAAAGATAAAACACAAATCAACTGTACTGAGTTACTAACTACTGTTAAAAGTCTAATGAGTGAGACTGGGGTTAAGACTTTATTTACTCTGTATATCTGTCCAACTGAAAAACAACTTTTAATGAGGATCTGGCAAAGAATCAAGATACTGATGACTTCTGAAAAAAGAAGCGGATGAGGAGGAAGAAGGGGGGCTGGCAGGAGCAACAAGGATGCCATGCCGAATTAAATTAAGGTTAATTTGCTTGATGATCTTGAGGGTAGGAACCCACAGTTCTCCCCACGATAGAAATTAAATGTACGTGCTACCAGCTAATGCTTAGTGTGGAGGAATTTGCAAGACAGAATGCTGAAAGCAGAAAAAGTACTTCTTTTCTGTTGACAGTAAAGGCTGCCCTCCCCCCAAATTCAATCAAGTGACATTAGCTGTAGAGTAACTGCTGGCATGGGAGGAGGTTACTGCCAGTAAGGTGAACAGTAGACTCATGCCCTCCCTCAAAGTACACTTCTGAACGCACACTTAGCTAACACAAAGGGAAGAACAAACAGAGTCAAGTGTGCCCCCGTTACAAACTCACGTTGTTGATCAGGTAGACGCCCCGCCCCCTGGAAGAGGCCACTGGTTTTACGATCCAAGGTCCCCGGTCCTTTGAATATGAATCTGCTCAAAATATTGGAAGACAAAAAAAAAGGGGGGGAGGAAGAAAGGACATGAGTTTATTATCTCAAATTTCAACATGGTTATCTACTCAGGTACCCAAAGAATTTTCCAAATTTCCAAGTGAAGGACAGCAGCTAAAATAACCTGTATTTTTGGACTAGCCTTAAAAATGAGAAGATAGAAAGAGAAGGGAAAGAGATAAGGAGAAAAAAGGAGACAGCAAAATTACATAATGTATTTCTTCCATCATTTCCCTTCTTGAATGAGAGGATGAAGACAAAATAAGGCACATATTCAGATGTTAGTCTATTACTGTCACAAACCACCTTCAAGAATCTTGCAGGCCATGCAATCTCTATTACAACTACTCAATTCTGTCACTGTAGCTCAAAAGCCACCAGAAAGAATATGTAAACAAAGGGGCATGGCTGGGTCCCCCAAAACTTTATGGATGGACACCAAATTTCCTATGATTTCCACATGCCACAAAATTTTATTCATCTTTGATTTGTTTTTCCCCAACCATTTAAAAATGTAAAAACCATTTTTTTAGTTCATGGGACCAGATTTGACACAAAAGCTGGAGTTTCCAGACACCTGTTCTACATAATGAAATACTAAGCAGACACACAAATGAGAATGTTATTAATGAGAGGCAATGAGCTCAAAGACAGGCTGCTGAGTGAAAAGAAGTCAAGTGCAAGGCACTGGTTATCATACACTCCATCTGGTCACAAACACACTCAAGTCATGTGCTAGTAAGCACTCAGAATATCTTTAGAAGGATATGTATAAATACTATACTGATCACTTCTGGGGAGAACTAGATGACTGAGAAAGAGAGGAGGAAAAAGGCTTTTCACTGATTATCGTTTTGTACTTCTCTTGTGCCATGACTATATTACCTTTCAAAAAATATAATTTATGTAATTTTAGAGTCTTGTAATGGATGGCATATTTACAGTTATAAGACAAATTAACCTTTATTAATCTCTATAAAGTGAAGCCACTGAATATATGTATATGTATCCCCAAATTTTGCCATTATCCCCAAATTCTGAGATTACAATAGATTGAAAACAAAAGGAACTATTAAAAGAAAACAAAAAGATTTTTTAAACTTCATTCATTCAGTACTTCTAAGTACCCAACCCATGTCAAGCAGTTCTCGAGTGTGTGGAATGCAGATAGTCTTCACCTTCACAGAGATTAGCCCAGCAGAAAGGCAGACACTAAGCAAGAAATCAGACATTCACAAAGAGGAGGGAGGGGGCCACAGGAATGCCACAGAAAATGACCACACCTCACTGGAGACAGAACCCTCTGGGAACAAATGAATGAAGAAAAAGCTGGTTTTCAGAACAGGGAAAATCTAGCTAAATGCAACTTCTGCCATGTAACACTTTTAACAAACCTTACTTTGTGGATGGGCCTTATCAGAAGTTGCTGCTTCTATTGGTGCTTCACTTTTATCATATTCTCAAAATCTTAAATACCAAAAATTTGTCCTTTATGCTAGGTGTTTCTCCTTGATTTGTTGTATTTCAGAACAAGGACTGATTTCTTTCACAGGTTCCAAAAATGTGCATCAGAAGCAGAGGCAGGGCAAAGAGCTGGGCAGTCTGTCAGGACGAATATACTAGACCAGGGGCCTGCAATTCTTTCCAGTGCCTTCTAGCTCCTAGGGTGGCAGCATGCTCGGTCTAACAGAAAAAGCACTGAACCAGGAGTAGGAAGATCTGAGCTCTAATTACCCAGTCTCATCTTTAAAATGCAGGCTTTAAATTCAAATTATGAGATCTCTCATAATCCTACTATTAGGATTCTATAAGTTTACTGATTGCTATGAAATCCAGTCATCTGCAATTAACTGGCTGACATCAAAGTTTTGCCCATTCCTTTGAATTATTTCTGCCTCTCTTACATCTAAAGATAGCCAGAGGACACAATTCTGGCCCGTGAGGAGTAACCAGGAATCTGCTGGGCTGTAGGGTAAGGTCTCTGCCTTTCTGATATTGGCACCACCCTGTCTGCCTTGCTGTTTCCTTCTTCCTGTTTAGAAAAGTTGTCCACTCGGGGGACGAGGCTGCAGCTGGCAAGATTTTTGGTTAGAATGTTTGGTGTCACAGACCTCCAACTGTACCACACACCGTTACACTAGCAGCAGTGGCACTGGGAATCTAGCAAGATCTGGTCCGTATATTCCAAGCCTCACATTCTAATTACTGGAAACAGTTTGGCAATATCCAGGCTTTTTCATCTTCTGAGGCAGTGTTTGGTCTGTGGGCTTGGGCTCTGCAAAGATGCATTTCAGGTTTTCCCTTATAAGAACAGAAAGCTACAAATTCATGAGACCCGCCTTGACTGGTATCTCTAGCATCTTCAGGCAGCCCTCATGTTCCTCACCAGTTCTCTTCCAAAGGCCCACTGCAGGCTATTCACACGTCTTTCTGCCCCTCAAACACCCAAACCCATCCCTAGGCCCCTCATTCCTGGTATGTGTCCTCATCGCCCTCCTCACCAAGAAGGCTGGTGATTTGTAACATAAACCCACTCACCTGCTTCCCTCCCATTGAAAAGTGCTATCTCGATGACCACTTAGCTTCCTTCCTTCCACCTTTTAGGGGAGAGACTCACCCTTCTACTCGCGCTCTTGATCAAACTCTCTCCTGCCTCGTCTGGGATCTCATTCCTTTGCTCGTATCTTCAACCTCTCTCTCCCCTCTGATTTCTCTGTGGTTCTTCCTCTCTCTCTTTTTCTCGTCCATGGTAATCATATCCACCTCCACATCTACAACTTCAAGAATCTATATCCCTGGCAAAAATTCAAAACTCCCCTTACAACTGCCTGTAAAACATCACCACGTGGAAGCCGGCAGGCACCTCAAACCCACACCAGGTCCAAACGTGACACTCCTCTTGCCCTTCTAGAATGCAGAACCCATTAGAATTTGAAGAATATTACGCAATAGCAATTCCACTGAAAAACAGGTCAGGCTTGAACAGATGGGGCACTCTAACTCTATCCAACCTTCTGAATGAGCATTCAGCCCTCAAACCGGCCTCCAAAGGGTGGGGAAGAACCACAGAATAGGAACTAGTGGAGAGGGAAAAGGGAATTTTCAACTTAATATCCCTTTAGTGTTTAATACAGAATTATTCTAGACTTTGATTTCTCATTAGGGATTCAACAGCAGGAGGTGTTCACTGTCAGGAACCCTTTTACATTGCTGACATGGTAGCTGAGGCATTTTTAGGCTATCATGTTGGCTTCCTACATAATTTTTTTACTTTTTTTATGTAACAATGCATCTCAACATAACTTGAAATAGGAAATATTATTGAACATGTGTTATGTACCTATCAGGCCCCACTCCAAGTGCTTTCCATGTATCAAGCTACTTAAACATCCCAGCACTATAACATTCATACAGGTAACAGTCCCACTGAACAGGGGAGAAAGGTAAGACACAGGAGGTTCTGGTATCGTGGCTAAAACCCCTAACAAAAATCCCTAACTGCAAATGTTCAGCTCTGAGTACACTGTCGCTCTGAACTTAATTCATGTACTGAATTCTCTGCTCTGACCCGTTCCAGAGCCTGCTGTGGACCAACACTGAGCCACTAGTCCCAGCACGGGCAACAGGTGCTCTCAGAGGAACGGCCTCTCCGAGATGAAGGAGGAGGCCTGTGACCACCCCTGACGTGAGTCCCAGAGGATGAACACCCCACTGGGCGACCAGACCAGACTCAAAGTCCAACAGGCTAACAGAATCAAAGCCAGGAAGTCTAGAGCAAACTTTCTCTTCCTCTTTCCATGCTTCCTCATAATAGAGGAAGAGTCTCTCTCTCGGACTTAGTGAGAAGAAAACTATCTGTCTATCCTGTGTCAAATCTGATCTCCCTCACAGAAGTGGCTTCTCTCAAGGGAGGTATTGAGAGATGGTCATTGTGTGCACACGCCCAGTGTCTTTAGCCACAAGGCACAGTGGTGAGGAGCTTGGCTTCTGGAACCAAACAGCTGTATAATCTACAGAAAGATACTTAACCTCTCTGTACCTTAGTCTTCTCACCTACAAAGCTGGGAGTAGTAACAGTTCCTACCTCAGAGTAAGGCACCACTTAGAAGAGAGCTTAACAGAAGGAAAATGTTCATCAGCTATTATCACTGCTTCTACTTCAGTTCAGCTCATTCCCTCAGTCATGTCTGACTCTTTGCGACCCCATGGACTGCGGCACGCCAGGCCTCCCTGTCCATCACCAACTCCCAGAGTCTATTCAAACTCATGTCCCTTGAGTCAGTGATGCCACCCAGCCATCTCATCCTCTGTCGTCCCCTTCTCCTCCCGCCTTCAATCTTTCCCAGCACAGGGTCTTTTCAAATGAGTCAGCTCTTCGCTTCTATTTAGACTCTCCCAAAAGACTTGCCTCACTCCTTCTCTGTACTTATGCCTCTTCTGTGCACTAAGCCTGTGCAGAGACAGGCTCTGCACACCAAGGAGCAAAACCTGAAACAGCCTGTCCCCTGTGTCTGGACATAAAGAGGTCTAAGTTCACTTTAAGGCAAAAGAAACAATGACACCTGTATGCAGGCCACACATTCCTATCTAGCTTAACCAGCAAGACAGCAGACATCCCCATTGCTATCTCACTCCCATGAATATATTTCAATTAGTCTAAACTCCAAGGAAACAGGGTGACGAACTGGCACCTCTAAACCCTATCACTAAAAGATGCGTGATACTTGTACCCCCGAAGAACATAAGTCACACACGTCCAAAAGTTGAGGTGACAAACATTCCTTAAATGACAAGAGGAAGAGAGATACCAAAAAGGGTGCCTCTGTGGTTCATACGCAGAAGTACATTCCTCCTTACATGGGCACTAACTCACCAGTGAAGAAGGACTTTCCGTGCTAGACAGGAGCGCATTTATATGACACCCCAGTGTGTCCTTACATACCTGACACTGACAAGCTTACTAAGAATAAACACACACAGACATACTCAGCATAAAACAGTGTTAAAGTTATCTCTGCAGCTGTTTTACTCAAGAAACAACTTTTTAAGCATTTGAAAAGCCCTTAGGAGTAAATAACTCTGCTCCAAGTTCAGTTGCTGGGAATGGGGATGAGGGATGGGGCACCAGGAGTCAAGCACTTACTACAGAATTCCGCATACTCAGCTGGCAGCAGGAAGGTCTGGGGGAGGATGTGAAAAGCCTTGAATCCATGTGTATGCTGCATTCGAATGATGTTTTTGTACAGTCGGTCCTTCCGGGTTAGTTCATATGACCTAAGTTTCATAAAAGCATTGCCGTTTCAGTAAACTATGACTCGGAGGTTTTCCTATGTTAAAGAGTTCCCAGTTTATGAGCAGTTACTGAGGACAGTCTTATACCCCAAATCTATCACTTTGTCAAGGAAATGATCACCTTAAAACCAGGGCAATCACTGCTACCGATCAGGGACTGGAATCTGGCAAACTACAAAGATGGGCTTCACTTAGCCATGACCGCACTCATGAGTCTCTGGTTTGTTGCACTATTTAAAGACCATCCAAGAATCTTTGCTGTAACCATTAAAAACACATTCCATCTGTTGTTCAGCTCAAAATTTTCACTTTGATTTCTTAAAATCAAAGGTTTCTTTGCAAGATCTAGGTATCACCAACACTTCTTCCTTACCCACTGTCCTCCTTGGATCTAGAGCAGAGGTCCTCAAATTTTAGTGTGCATAAGAATCACTCATAAAGTTCCTTAAAAATGAATGTTCCAAGATCACATCTCCCAAAATTGGGGGATGAAGTCTAGGATTCTGCATTTAAACATGCACTCCAGGTGATTTTGCTACAGATGGTCCAAAAAATTGATTTGGTCTAAATCAGTGATTTCTGAACTTGACTGAGATATGGATCACTCACTGCTTTTAAAATATATAACTTTCTAGGAATATATTTACCTAGAAAGATTAAGCACCTAGAAGGTGCTTTTTAAATATACACTTTCTCTGGAAATGGTGATTCCTTGAATCTGCAATAAAGACCTGTGACTTTAATGTACCCCCAGTGACGCTTATCATTAAGCAATTAGAAACAATAAACCAGAGGATAAGAAAAACAACACATTCTCGTACAGCTACCCAGTATTAGTGGTCTCCAAACATTTTTGCTTGGTACTCCTGATGCAAATTTTGGGAAACCACATATCTTTTTAGTTGACATGTAAGATTTTTCATCATAAACTTAAATTGTTCCAAAGGATCTAACGAATGGCAAATATAGTTTTAAAATAAAACTATAACAGTATTCTTTTAAGTATATTCAAGGGAACCTCAATAACAATAGGATTCATTAGCCACTGTGCATTTTCTAAGTATTATAAAAGAAAGGCTCTCCTCATCAGTAAATATTTCACTTTTTTAAAATATTACATTTTTTACTGAAATTAACATATAAACAGGAAAATAAACAAGTCACAAATGCAGAGCATGATAAACTTCAGTCTGTGTGACCACCACTGAGCACAGAACATTCCCAGCACCCCAAAAGCCACCCTCATACTCCCACCCAGACATGACTCTCCACTTTTGTCCTTCCGTTTACTTCTTCCATTACATTTCCCACAAACAGCTTAGCCTACCATAACAGATTCAATACTTGTGTCTTTTACATTATATTATACCTTTTCTATAAGAAAAATGTGCATACAAATTATATTTAATACTTTTTAATTTCCTGTGATCATAAGGCTGTGTCTGTTATCCATACATTGACCTATCATTACAGGAACACAGTACACAATTCATCAAAACACCATAAAGACTATAACTTTTGATTATAATATATATCAAACAAAAATCAATTTCTCCATTTTGATAATTACACTATGGTTATAACTGATGTTAACAAAAGGAAAACCAGGTAAAGAAAACAAAGGAATTCTGTATTATTTCTGCAACTTTTCTAAAAGTCTACAATTATTTAGAATAAAAAGTTACATTAAAAGAGCGCACAATAATATTGGAAACATTTTAAGTGTTTGCATTCTTCTTGTACATGAGTCAGCTGAGCTCCTACAATTCAAACAGGAGTCAAGAAAACATAGGTTAGAATTTATGAATACTGAGTTCAAACTGAGATGGAATTCCTACATACCTACAGCGTATTTCAAAAGCTATTGAAATAAATAATATATTACTAACAGGCATTAGGAATGCAGTCTCTACTGTGGGCTATTTTAAGACTGTTTAAATATTTCTTTAAAATAGCTGCATCTGATTTACTTCAACTACCCAGTCACCCATTTAGAAAACCAGTCACATCTTCCAGACATTAAGGAAGAAACTAAGGTTTAAACTATTTTCTGCCCATGAAGCTCAAATATAAAATAAAACTGGAACCTGTTGAAAAGATTTAAAATACACATTTATCTAAGATGATGAAGAAATTATTTGATGTTGGAGACAGCATAAGCTGGGTATTTATACACATTAACTAAATATGAGACAGTAGAACTGAATAATCAAGAAGAAAACTTCATTTCATAAAAATGAGGAGTAAAATACATGAAGTGATTGAAAAGAAAACTTCTTGAGTGAGTAACTGGGGCATAAGTCCTGGAAATAAAATATAACATAACCACTGAGCAATTAACACAATTTTTATTAGATCTGCATCTCTTCATTAGATAGATGAGATTACCTGCCCTCTTCCCCAGCAGGCCATGTATCTCTCTGTTGTTGAATATTACTCACTGCTAGAATAAAGCAGGGGATTCAGCATCAATTCTATTCCTGTTTGCTTTTTCACAGATGTAAACACTGAGAAACAGAATAGCTAACACTTATATACAGTGTTTACTATGAGGCAGGCATGTGACGTTCTAAGCACTTCAGATCTTGATATCTAAAATCCTCACTATAGTCCTACAAAGTGTGTGTTATTAGTATCTTCTTTTTACAAATGAGGAAGCCGAAGCTCAGAAAGCTCACCTGCCCAAGATCAGTCAGCAGAGCTGAGATCGGGGCCCAGGTACCCTGGCTACAGAGCTCCTGCTTCTAGCTACCAAGCAGGATTGCCTCTCGAGGCTGACATTAACCTAACTGACTGGAAGAAGTTTAATACAGCAATGATCCTCAATTCTTTGAACTATTTACTAATTATAAGTCAAAAGCCAAAAGACGACCTATCATTAAAATTTATATTTAATGATTTATCAGCTGACAACTTGATCATGTCCTTCTTTAACTCTGTTAAAAAGCAAAGAAATGGAAATCACTAACAGGCTAAAAGATTCATTATACTATTATGTGGAGTAAACATCAATTTTTTTCATTCCATGTTTGGAACTCTGGAAAGTTTTACATCTCTGCATAATATACATATTGAGAATCTAGGTGGGCTATTCTTTTATAAAGGGGAAAAACAGTAAATGAAAAAGGAGGTGAGAGGTGAGACTCTAGCCACATTGAGGGGCTCACATGCAGCTTGATTTGAGGAAAGAGAATCTATGGGATTTGCAATCCAGAGTAGTGTATTTTAAAACCATCCATCCTACAGAGCCCTCACAAAGTCTTCAACTACATCCAAGAAGGTGAACACCTCAGTTTGATTTATACACAGCTGCCCTATATCACAGATTTCCTTTTTTTTAAAAGATGTTAATTAGCTCTGCTGGCTACATGCCTCGATGTCAGGTACCTTTAAATGGAGCAAAGTAGCTGCAAGAGCATTACCTGGGAAAGTGATTAACCTTTTGTGCTTCAGAGAGGGTACGAAGTAAGAAGGGCTTCAAGTGGGATCCTGTCCACATTAGGTTATAGTCAGTGCTGCTCGGATGAACCTAAGGCAGATAAAAAGACAAGATAAGAACCACCAGAGACAGCCCCTGGAAGAAAAATGGAAGAAAAAGCCATAGAGATTATTCACCCACAGAGCACTCATGGGGGTGGGCCCATTAGGATCTGAGCCTAGTAAGACAAAAAAGCTGAGTGTAAGAACACGGGCATAAGCAAGTTTAAAGAACTGTGAGAGTTGGGCAAGTACTACCTACAAAGAGTAGAATTAACTCTTTTATAGAAGTCCATGATACCTCTTAATATTATTACATATCAAAGTAAGAGATGAGGACTCCCTTATCAGACTGTCCTTGCAGATGCTGAGTATAAAGTGATATCAGATCTAAAACCTTATACCAACTCAGAATGCATTCATTCACTAGAACTCATTTGTTCATTCACTCAACAATTATGTATCCTCTGCCTCTGATGTAGCAGGTACCACTTTAAACCCTGTAGATAAAAGATCAACAAAGACAGGATATAAACTGGTATCAGAACTTCCTCAAAATGTCTACTTCACATCTCAATGTAAGATAAGAAGTGAACAACTAGACTTTTATCAATTGTCTCAAAATATCTACAATGAAAGTCTGTCTAGCATTTTTACCTGTCCCTATTGATACCAACATCCCCATTTTCCCAATTTTCTTTTAAAGGATCTGCCAATCGCCCACCCCTCCTTTCCCCCAAGGAGTGGACCCTTGACTCAAGCTAGCCCAATCATTCCATCTCCAGAATACAGCTCTTGAGTGGAGAAAGGCATAAGGACAATGAATAGAGTCAATTAATTCCACAGCAGCAAAGGTGGTCCTGAAGACTTCTGTTGCCAGATCCCTAGGGCTATTGCAGTCTCCCTTTCAAAGGCCTGCTTTTTCAGCTGTTCCTCTGATTCTGCTAGCCACTTTATGCACATCTTTACTACAAATTCCTTTTCCTTTTTGGTTTAAGTTAGGCAGAGTCTGTTTCTGTTGCTTATAATCAAAGAGCTCTAACCGAGTATTAGACAATTCCTTATGGACATCTCTGCCTCTAGCCCATGCCTAAAAACATAGCAAGGAAAAAAATTAAAAAAAAAAAAAAAACCCACACAATCTTGTGGAAATGTTTTCCATGTATTTCATGGTAAAGCCACTCAGAAAGTCAATGCAAATTCTGCATCATCTCTAAGTAGGGGTCCCATGTACTTTCTAGAGCTAGCCTTGTTAGATCATAGTCAGTTAGGTAGCTGGGACTTTCAGCTTTTGAGCAAATCAGGTAAGGCAATGAAAATGAGCTTACTTCATGAAATCCATGGGCTGTCAGAATGCTGCGTACCAGGCGACTGTCTGTTCGTACAATCTTGTAAGACAAGTGATAACGTTCTAAAGAAAAACAGAATCAAGTTCAATAACAGGAAAGTTAACTGTGGAGAAAGGAATAAAAGAGATAAACAGTAATATGGTGGCTGCCATATTGTAATTACACAAAATAACATTATACTGCTATCCTTATGCTACTAATAAGTGGATTATTTTGGAACAAGGGGATCTTAACCAGAGAACCTGAGGTCCATGGGGCTTCACAAAACATGGGGTGGAGGTGGGGGGAGAAATGACATCCTTGTTTTCAGTAATTTCTAGTTGCAATTTAACAGTACCTTCAATCAGGAATGTAAGCAACAAAGCGGAATGGTACTAGCAGTGACTGTGACCCTGCCGCCCAGAGACAGCAAGTACTCTAAGATTCTTCTACAGTTGTTCAGTTATCTTAGAAAACCCCTTATTCTCAGGAGTTCCTTGGTGGCCTAGTGGTTAGGACCCTAGGTTTTTCACTGCGGTGGCCTGGGATCAGTCCCTGGTTGGAGAACTGAGATACTTGCAAGTGGCAAGGCACAGCCCCCCCAAAAAATCACTTATTCTCACAGTATTTAAAAATTAATAGAGTTAACAGACCCACAACTAAGTCATGTTATTTAGCACACTAATAAAAAGCATACATATCACAAACTTGGTTTTGAAAAATATTCTGAGACTATATTTCAATACAATTTATTTTCTTTGTAGTCTTGTGTATCTTTAAAATACACCTAAAAAACATTAGTCTGAGAAGAGACCCACAGGCTTCCCCATACTGCCAAGACCACTCACTACACCAAAAAAGCCTAGGAAGCCCTGTTCTAGATAGCCCCATGTGCAACAATTCTGATCACCAGCATATCTTAGACCAGAGACATGATAAACTGGTGATGTGCGGATCGAAACCAATCTGCAGACCTGGCTTCTTTGTTCTCATTGTGCTTTAAAAAAAAAAATT
>NW_011494773.1:136654-140547 GCF_000754665.1 Bison bison bison | reverse complement strand
CCCTGCCAATGCAGAAGACCCAGGTTCCACCCCTGATCCAGGAAGGTCCCACATGCCACCACAGAGCCACTAAGCCGGTGTGTCACAACTATGAAGCCTGTACTCTAGAGCCTGGGAGCCTCAACCACTGAGCCTCTTGTGCCGCAGCTACTGAAACCCTCATGGCCCAGAGCTCATGCTCAGCAACAAGAGAATTCACCCCAATCAGAAGCCTGCACACTGCCATTAGAGAGTAGCCTCCACTCACCCCAGCTAGAGGAAAACCTGTGCAGCAAGGAAGACTCAGCACAGCCAAAAAAAAAAAAAATTTTAATGTGTTAAAATAAATAAACAAAATTGAGGGACTTCCCCGGTGATCGAGTGGGTAAGACTCCACACCACCAATGCAGGAGGCCCGGGTTTGATCCCTAGTCAGGGAGCTATAATAGATACCGTATGCCACAACAAAGATTGAAGATTCCGTGTGCCACAACTAAGACCCCGTGCAGCCAAATAAATGAATTAAAAATATTTTTTAAAAATTAAAAAAAAATTAAATTTCTAATCTTTTTCAATTGGAGGAATTCATATAAAAATATAGATTTCTGGACTTCTTTTGAAAACCCTGGCGACCCTGGGCTCTCCCTTTGGCAAGGCAACAGTCAAGCAGAGACGTGCACATGCTTCTGTCAGTACAGACCCTCACTGTCCGGGGTTCAGCACCTTCACCACTTGGCCTACCAAACCCATTTCCTGCCAGGCCCCAGAGAGCACTCTGCGCTTGTGACTCCTGGCTAAGAAGAATGTCTGTAATCATGTGAGGCTTCTATATACCTCGAAAGACTAACATTTTCCCTGGCCCATTATATTGAATCTCTTTCTACACATCACTATAAATTGTTAGCTAAGAGAGATGGGAATACCAGACCACCTGACCTGCCTCTTGAGAAATATGTATGCAGGTCAGGAAGCAACAGTTAGAACTGGACATGGAACAACAGACTGGTTCCAAATAGGAAAAGGAGTAAGTCAAGGCTGTATATTGTCACCCTGCTTATTTAATTTATACGCAGACTACATCATGAGAAATGCTGGTCTGGAAGAAGCACAAGCTGGAATCAAGATTGCTGGGAGAAATATCAATAACCTCAGATATGCAGATGACACCACCCTTATGGCAGAAAGTGAAGAGGAACTAAAGAGCCTCTTGATGAAAGTGAAAGAGGAGAGTGAAAAAGTTGGCTTAAAGCTCAACATTCAGAAAACGAAGATCATGGCATCTGGTTCCATCACTTCATGGCAAATAGATGGGGAAACAGTGGAAACAGTGTCAGACTTTATTTTTCTGGGCTCCAAAATCACTGCAGATGGTGACTGCAGCCATGAAATTGAAAGACGCTTACTCCTTGGAAGGAAAGTTATGACCAACCTAGATAGCATATCCAAAAGCAGAGACATTACTTTGCCAACAAGGTCCACCTAGTCAAGGCTATGGTTTTTCCAGTGGTCATGTATGGATGTGAGAGTTGGACTGTGAAGAAGGCTGAGTGCCGAAGAATTGATGCTTTTGAACTGTGGTGTTGGAGAAGACTCTTGAGAGTCCCTTGGACTTCAAGGAGATCCAACCAGTCCATCCTAAAGGAGATCAGTCCTAGGATTTCTTTGGAAGGTCTGATGCTAAACCTGAAACTCCAATACTTTGACCACCTCATGCAAAGAGTTGACTCATTGGAAAAGACTCTGATGTTGGGAGGGATTGGGGGCAGGAGGAGAAGGGGATGACAGAGGATGAGATGGCTGGATGGCATCCCCAACTTGATGGACAAGAGTTTGCGTGAAGTCCGGGAGTTGGTGATGGACAGGGAGGCCTGGCATGCTGCAGTTCATGGGGTCGCAAAGAGTCGGACACGACTGAGCAACTGAACTGAACTGAAGAATTTGGCAGAATGAATTTTTTTTAAAGGACTGCACACTGAACAATTTCTGAGTGAGTATAATACAGAAACATATGAAGAGGCTCTGGAACAAAATTCAGCCTCAAGAGTCAAAGATAAGCATTTCTTTTTATAACTTTATGTGAAAACATTCATAAATCCCTGCTGCCACTTGCCCAGCCCTAGCAGAACACCGTGCCAAGCAGACACAGGAGGACTGGAACCATAAGGCCAGACACTCCATACTTCTCATTCCCACAGCAAACTTGTAAAGCCCAGGTACGGAGTCTTCCTAATGGTCAATCACTGTTATATTGTCTTTACAATATTGTTATAAGAAAAGCAGTGGGAAGTATAATATAAGAAACAGCACAATACAATGCTCAAGAGTGTGTGTTCTAAGGTTTCCTAGAGCTTATCTCTATAAAAACAATCAATACGAAGAGGAATTAGCTGAACTGTTTCACTCTAGCAATAAGTAATATTCAACTATGGATAAACGATCCAACTAATTTTGTAAATGCACAATTCATACATTAAGAAATGGATTTCTATTTTTTCTACTTTTATGTTGATTACTTATTGAAGTTTTAATTTACTCATACTGTTTTTCTCAATTTTGCATATTCATTAAGATTGTGACATAGCTTAATCCAGGGCACATATTCAGTTTCTGGAGATACAATGATCACAATAAATTTAAAAGGTTTTTTGGAGTTTGTGTCCTGGTTTCAAGTTGGGGAAGGAAAGCACGAGGTAAGCGTGGAATACACTGCTATGCCAAGAAAGAGGGCGGTCACAGGGCTGAGAACACGCCACAGGGTCCTGAAGGGGCTCCCCAAAGCCAAATTTGAGGCAATTGGGATGTAAGAATGAATGCTGACAGAAATAGATTTTTAACTCACTTATAAAAAAGAAAACCACCCATGAATCCACACTGATCAGAAGGTGAGAAAGCTATACTAGTTGTCTAGGGCGGAAAGCCAGTACAAGCGTCAAGGCGTGGGCAGGGCTGCGTTCCTTTCTACCGGCTCCAGGCAGGATCCGTTTCCTTTCCTCTTCCAGCTTCTGGAGACTGCCCCCGTTCCCCAGCTGGTTGTCCCTTTCTTCTGTCTTCAAGGCCACCAATGGCAGGCCTAGTCCTTCTCACACTGCATCAGGGTGACGCTTCTTCCGTCTCCCTAGTGACTGTCCTCTTTCTGATAAAGCAGTGTATTCCACACCTATCTTGTAATTACATCGGGCCCACTTAAAGAATCTCCTTATCTTAAGGGTTAGCTGATTAGCAACTTTAATTCCATCTATGACCTCAATTCCCCTTTGCTAAGTCAGGTAACATTTTCACAGGTTCTGGGGATTAAGAAGTAGACATCTTTGGAAGATTATTATTCTGTCTACATATAAGGGAAAGCTCTTCTTTACAGAAAAGCCAGCTAATAAATGTAGCAGGACAAACTGAAATATAAAATCACTATTTTACAAAAACTGTGATAGTAAGTGATTCAGACAAAAATCAATGAACACCAATGAGTGAGAGGCTAGTGGAGAATAGGTTATTCAGACATCTCAATACATCACTACAGAGAATGCTTATAACAAGAGGCAAGAGCACCTTTAGAATGAAGCAATCTCGTAAACACTATCTAACCAAACAATTTAACTTGTCATCACTAATCATGCAATAAAATGATGCTATATGCTTCCTAATGTGATACACTGAGTGCCACATGACTTCACTAAGTGATAGTCCTGAAAATTTTTTTTCAACTTTTTTAACCTGAATCTAAATATGTGAAATCAATCTGACAAGCCCAAACTTAAGGACATCCACAAAGCAACTAGTCTGGAATCTTTACAAATGTCCATGCTATGAAAGACAAAAAAAAAAAAAAAAAAAATCCACTAAATGGATGTAGATAATAAAGGAGACTCAAGAAATATGACAACGATATGCAACCTCTGATTGGATACTCAATTGGG
>NW_011494773.1:123448-136554 GCF_000754665.1 Bison bison bison | reverse complement strand
GGGGGGTGGGGCAAGATAAAGGACAAAATTGGAACAATAAGAAAATCTGGGCGGAGACTATATATTAGATAAGAGAGTTTCAGCAATGGCAGATTTCCTGAGGGTTATCAATGTACTCTGGTTATAGAGAGGATCCCTTGTTCTGAGGATAAACATGTTGAATAAGGTATTTAGGCGTGATGTACTTGAACTAATTCTCAAATGGTTCAGAGACAGAAAGAGAGAGAGAAGCAAACATGACAAAATGCTAATAATAATGTTAATAATTATGAAACTAGGGAAACAGTATACATGAATTCACTGTACTATTCTCATAACGTGGGAGGTTTTATTTTTTTAAATAAAATGTTCAGAAAAATGAAAGAAAATCAGGTCTTTTTCATTATAGTAACTGATCACTGACATGCCCAGTTTTACATGTAAAAAGCCCAAGCCTCAGAATCTGCCTGCAATGCAAAAGACCCTGGTTCGATTCCTGGGTCAGGAAGATCCCCTGGAGAAGGGTTAGGCTACCCACTCCAGTATTCTTGGGCTTCTCCAGTGGTTCAGATGGTAAAGAATCTCCTGCAATGTGGGAGACTCGGGTTCGATCCCTGGGTTGGGAAAATGGGAAGATCTCCTGGAGAAGGGAAAGGCTACCCACTCCAGTATTCTGGCCTGGAAAATCCCCATGGACAGAGGAGCCTGGCAGGCTACAGTCCATTGGGTCGCAAGAGCTGGACACGACTGAGTGACTAAGCACACATCAACTGCTGGGGACCAGGACTGCACCTGATTCTCGCCTGCTCTACAGTGCCTGCCCCAGGCCACAGGGAAGATGATCAGTAAGGTGTTTGGAAAAACAGTATCTCTGGAGTCAAACTGCCAAGGTTCAACTTCTGGCTCTGCTACTTCCTGCCTGTCATCTTAAATAAGTTATGTAATTTCACTATGCTCAATTTCCTCACCTATAAAATGAGGTTGATAACAAAGGAACTTATCTCACAGGGTAGCTAAAAGCATTGAATCAGTTAATACATGTTGAGCTTTTAGAATAAGAAAGCTTGCTGATAAGGGAATTTCCTGACAGTCCAGTGGCTAGAACTTGAGGCTTTCACTCTGTGTTCAATCCCTGGATGGGAAACTAAGATCCCACAAACCACAAGGTGTAGCCAAAAAAAGAAAAAGAAAAAAGTTTGCTGATACATAGGAAAAAATTTTGTATAGTGGAAAAAAGAAAAACCACACTGCAAAATAGCTACAAATATATATACTGATACACAGAATACATAGTAAATTATACACTTGGGCTTCTTCTGAAATATCTGGGGCTTCCTTGGTGGCCCAATAGTTAAGAGTCTGCCTTGCAATGCAGGGGACATCAGTTTGATCCCTGGTCCAGAAAGATCCCACAGGCCACAGAACAACTAAACCCATGAATCACAACTACTGAAGCCCATCCCCTAGGGCCCGTGCTCTGCAACGAGAAGCCACCACAATGAGAAGCCCGCACACCGCAACTAGAGAGCAGCCCCCACTCACCGAAACTAGAGAAAGCCCAAGCAGCAATGGGAGAAGGCAATGGCAACCCACTCCAGTACTCTTGCCTGGAAAATCCCATGGACTGAGGAGCCTAGTAGGCTGCAGTCCATGGGGTCGCTAAGAGTCGGACACGACTGAGCAACTTCACTTTCACTTTTCACTTTCATGCTTTGGAGAAGGAAATGGCAACCCAGTCCAGTGTTCTCACCTGGAGAATCCCAAGGACGGGGGAGCCTGGTGGGCTGCTGTCTATGGGGTCACACAGAGTTGGACACGACTGAAGTGACTTAGCAGCAGCAGCAAGCAGCAATGAACACCCAGTGCAGCCAAAAATAAATAAATAAAAGAGCAATACCTGATAAGCCTGGGCTCCCTCTCCCCAGACAGAATCCAGTGGAGAACTGCAACTCTAAACTGAATCTACCAACTGCTCAAGTCACAACGACCTCAGCCATGTTTTCTTCCATATAAAAACAAGAGGCAGGGCGAGCAAACTGCCAAATATCCAACACCTAAGACTCTAACACACATCGCATCAATTCTACTATGAGACTGTAGAACTGTCTCGTCAACCACTCACATGCATCCCAAAAGACAATCTGAAGGACTAGGACAACCGGCAAGTCCCAGAACGAACTGCAGCACAGCAAAGACAAACAAGGAACCTATAATCTAACTGCCAGCTCAGAAGCACCCAGTGACGTGCCCTAAGGAGTCTGTGGAACTAGAAGGAAGATAAAACTAACATTTTTTAAAATTACTTTAGAATTCAAGAATAACCCTTTCAATGGCAACACAGTGTATTTTTGCCTCCCTGTCAGAAGACTAGGTCCTTACCTGGACTGTTGACTCTGGCAGTCACTAGCCACATGTAACTTGAGCACCGCAAGGGTGACAAGTATGACACAGGAATTGAATTTTTCATCTTATTTAACTTTAATTAATTTTTAATTTTAAAACTCATACTCAATTTGGTCTCAGTACAAGTTGGAAAACTTATTTGGAACAACTTGAGCATAGGAATTTACTGTAATTTCAAACTATAACATGTATGAAATCTAAACACAGACCAAATGCTTCCAGTGAAAACTGTACCACATGGCGATGTACTAAAAGTGCAAAATACACCCTGGATGTGAAATATCGTCACAATTTTCTTATACTGAGCAAATGTGAAAATGATATTTCAGATTAAATAAAATACATTATTAAAGTTAATTCCACCTGTTTCTGCCTTTTTTTTTTTTTTAATAAAGCTACTGAAGAATTACACCACATTTCTGTTGGATAATGCTAGTCTACACAAATGCAAACTGATGAAAATGACACATTCAGGGACAGAACACAAAATGCTTCATTCCAGGAAAAGATTACTTTAAAGGGAAAATATCTGTTGCCTCTAAAATGCAATTCCACTTAAATATTCAAAGCATGTAATTTTGGGAAAAACATGGATATGGTGAGTAAAAACATATTCCTGGAATATTTCACAAATAAAGCATATGAAATCTTATTGTATGAAAAATATTAACAGTGAATTCAATGAAACATTTAATAACAGAAAAAAACAAGGTTGGAATCTCACACTCTAAGATCAACAGGAGATAACTAATGCCCCAGATACACTTCTCAAGGGGATTTAACCCAGGATTACTATTTGAGCAGATCTATGTCAGCTATATTTTAAGACAGAGGGAAAAAAAAAAAACACCAACAGACCAAGAGTGTTTAGCAACCCAGAAATCTCAGGAAGCAACTAATAAAACTCATTCAAATTGGTCTTTTCATAAAGGAAGGTGAAGAAAATTATTAAACCTCAAGGAATTAGGAATATATAGAAAATTCAAAAACAATGTTTGACAAAACAAGTTTAGTGGCTTTTTTTAAAACATAGGAAAAAAATCTAAAAACTTATAGGTTCTAGAAAATTGTGACTGCTTGAATAATGGCATGATTACATCAATGGATGCTAATGTCCAATAAATGTTAGGTATTCTAGAAAAGAAGGGTCTGACTATTGCTACAGAATACATGGATTCATTTGTGTGACAAGCAAACCAAAAAGAAACATGTTTGAGGGAAGGATTATTTACTTCTGCTGTTTTTAACCTACCTTTGATGTTTTGACTCTAACCATATTTAGAGGGAGATTCTCAACAAACGTTAGTAAATCTTCAGTGACTTCAACTTCTGTGAACATGAATGAATCACGTGCCTTTAAGTGGTAACCTAGCAACTCGCTGAAGGGATTAGAATGCCAGGACCCTTGGGGAGGGAGGAAAATTCAAATCCCAGAAGCAGGTGCTAATCCTCCTCTGAACTCTGGCTTACTGTGGGGCAAGGATAGAGGTTAGAGTCACTCACAGTAGAGTAGACCTTGTTCAACAAATAGAGTAAGCAGCACAGATTTTGAGTGCCTACTATGTGCTAAACATAACGTGATCGCATTCTCACAATGCCTGCAAGGTAGCTATTATCTCCATTTCACTAATAATGAAATGGATTGAGAGACTGTAAGTGATTGCACAAGATTCACAACTAGTAAATGCCAAAGCTGGGATCTGAAGTATTGACTCAGAACCCATGTAAAGATGCTTTCCACTATATCACACAACAAAAGTTCAGATGTGTGGGATGTGACCTTTGCAGATAGCTACAGGCTAAGACCAGGATTCAGAGCACTGCTTAAAATCAAAGATGAGTGAAGGTAAATGAAATAAAGACTATGGTTTTTCTAGTAGTCATGTATGGATGTGAGAGTTCAACCATAAAGAAGGTTGAGTGCCAAAGAACTGATGCTTTCTAATTGTGCTGCTGGAGTAGACTCTTTTGAGAGTCCCTCGGACTACAAGGAGATCAAACCAGTCGATCATAAAGGAAGGACTGATATTCATTGGAAGGACTGATGCTGAAGCTGAAGCTCCAATACTTTGGCTGCCTGATACAAAAAGCTGATTGACTGGAAAAAACCCTGAAGTTGGGAAAGATTGAATGCAAAAGGAGAAGGGGGTGGTAGAGGATAAGATGGTTAAATAGCATCACTGACTCAATGATTCATTGAACATGAATCTGAGCAAACTCCAGGAGACAGTGAAGGACGGGGAGCCTGGCGTGTTATAGTCCATGGGGTAGCAAAGAGTCAGATATGACTTAGCGACTAAGCAACAAACAATAATAGAAAAACAATAGCAAAAATAAGCAAAATAAAAAGCTAACTCTTTAAAATGATTCTCCAAGTGGACAAACTTTTAGTTAGAATGACGTAAAAGAAAAGATTCAAATCACTAAAATCAGAAATGAAGGGTGGATATTACTACTGTATAACAGAAACAAAAAGGATTACAAAAGAACACTAAAACAACTATATGCAAACAAAATTACATAAACTAAATAAAATGTGCAAAAAGCCCAGAGAAACACACAGATTACCAAAACAGACTCAATAAGAAACAGAACAGACAAGTAGAGGTTGAACCAGTGATCAAAAACCTGTCAACAAAGAAAAGCCCAGGACTAAATGCTTCACTGGTGAATTCTATCAAACATTTAAAGAACTGTGGTGGTAATTTAGTCACTAAGTAGCGTCCAACTCTTTCAACCCCACGGACTGTAGACTGCCAGGCTCCTTTGTCCATGGGATTCTCCAGGCAACAATAATGGAGTGGGTTGCCATTTCCTTCTCCAGGGGATCTTCCTGACCCAGGAATTGAACCCAGGTCTCCTTCATTGCAGGTAGATTATTTACCAACTGGAACTCTTTACCAATGAGGGATGACCATTTAAAGCCAATCTTTTTCAAACTCTTTCAAAGAGGAAGGAGCCCATTCTGTGAGCCCAGCATTACCCTGATACCAAAGCTAGATAAAGGCATTAAGAGAAAACCAGAAAACAATATTCCTTATGAATATAGATGCAAACATCCTCAATAAAATACTAGCAAACCAAATCCAGCAGCATATTAAAAGGACTATATACTATGCCCAAGTGAGATTTAGCTTAGGAATGCAAGGCTGGTTCGTATACAAAAGTCAATCAACATAACATACCACATTCATAAAATGAAGGAAAAAAGACATAGAATCATCTTGATTGATGTAGAAAAGGCATTTGACAAAATCCAATAGTGTTGTATGAAGACAACACTCAACTAAGGAATAGAAGGGAACTTCTTCAACATGATAGAGGGCATTTATGAAACCCTGGAGCTAACATCAAACTGAATGGTAAAAGACTGAAAGCTTTCCCTGTAAGATTAGGAATAAGACAAAGATGCCCATTTTCATGACTTCTATTCAACACTGTACTGGAAGTTCTAGCCAGGTAAGGAAGGAAGGGAAGGAGGGAGGGACGGAGGGATTGATAAATCTCCATTTACTGATCACATGATCTTACATAGAAATAATCCTAAAGAACACACACACACACAGTATCAGAGCTAATAAATGAGTTCAGCATAAGATCAGTATACAAAAATTCATAGTATTTTATACACTGACAATGAACAACTCAAAAATGAAATTAAGAAAACAATTCCATTTATAAGAGCATCAGAAGGAATAAAATACTGAGGAATAATGTTTACCAAGGAGCTATAAGACGTGCACACTAAAAACTGTAAAACATTGCTAAAGAAACTAAAGAAGACCTAAATAAATAGGAAGACATCCCATGCTCATGGACTAGAAGACTTAAACGTAAGATGGCAATACTTCCAACAGCAATTTACAGATTCAATGTACTCCCTACCAAAATCTAAACAGCCTTTCTTGCAGAAATGAAAAAGCTGGTCCCAAAATCATGGAATTGCAATGGACCCTGAGTAGCAAAAAAAAAAAAAAACAAAACTTAAAAAAGAAGAACAAACTTAGAGGACTCACATTTCCCAGTTTCAAAACTTAGCTCAAAGATACAGTCAGAAAAATAACATGGCACTGGTATAAGGATAAACATACAGAATGACAGAATATTAAGAGTCCAGAAATAAACCCATACGTTCAATAGTCAATTGATTTTCAACAATAGTCCCAAGATTATTCAACAAGGAAAGAACAGTCTCTTCAACTACCCATGTGGGGGATTATCCACACGTAAAAGAATGAAGGTTGGACAAGGGACATATCTCACAGTATGCAAAAAAGTTAACTCAAAATGCATCAAAAGACTGCTTAGCTCTAAATGTAAGAGCTTAAACTATAAAACTCTTAGAAGAAAACATAGGGATCATGACTTTGGGTTAGGCGATGATTTCTTAGATACGACACCAAACGTATAAGCAATAAAAGAAAAAGTAGATAAACTGAACATCATCAAAATGAAAAACTTTTGCCACGAAAGAAAACTATCAAGAGCATGAAAAGACAAACTACAGAACAGGAAAAAATATTTGGAAATCATTTTTCTGATAAGGTTCTAGTATCCGGAATGTGTAAACTCTTACAACTAAACAACAAAAAGACAAGCAACCCAATTAGAAAATAGGCAAAAACCTTGATAGACATTTCTCCAAAGAACACATGTAAATGGCCAAAGGGGACATGAAAAGATGCTCAATGACAGTAATAGGGAAATGCAAATCATAACCACAATAAGATACCATTTCACACCATTGCTGGTGGGAATGTAAAATTGTACAGTCACTGTGAAAAATCCTTTGGCAGTTCTTTAATAAGTTAATCACAGAATTACCATCCAACCTAGCAATTCCATTCCTAGGTATATACCCAAGAGAACTGAAAACAAACAAAAGATTGTACATGAATGTTCACAGTAGCACTATTTACAAGAGTCAAAAGATGGAAACATTTATCCGTCAACTGATGAACGGATAAACAAAATGTGGTGTATCTGTACAATGGAATATTATTTGGGCTTCACTTGTGGCTCAGCTGGTAAAGAATCCACTTGCAATGCAGAAGACCTGGGTTTGATCCCTGGGTTGGGAAGATCCCCTGGAGAAGGGAAAGGTTACCCATGCTAGTATTCTGGTCTGGAGAATTCCATGGACCGTACAGTCCACAGGGTTGCAAAGAGTTGGACACAACTGAGCGACTTTTACTTTCATATTTATCCATCAACTGATGAATGGATAAACAAAATCTGGCATGTCTGTACAATGGAATATCATTCAGCCACAAAAAGAATGAAGTACTGATATATGCTACAACATGGATGAACCCTGAAAATATTATGCTAAGTGTAAGACGCCATACACAAGAGGCTACATGTTGTGTGGGACCATTTATAAGAAATATCCAGACTAGGTAACAGCATGGAGGCAGAAAAACCAGTGGTTTCCAGGAGCTGGGATGAGGGGGTTGTGGAATGACTGTTCAGTGGATACTGAGTTTACTTTTAGATGAAAATGTTCTAGAATTAGTAAATGATGATGGCGGCACAATACTACGAATGTACCAAATGCCGCTGAGTTGTCCACTGAAACGATGAAAACAATAATTTTATTATGTGTATTTTACCATAATTGAAGAAAACAATTATCACTAAACTTTGTGTGATAATCATTTCACGATACATGTAAGTTAAACCACCATGCCACACACCTTAAACTTTCTACAGTGCTGTATGTCAATGATCTCTAAAGAAAAAAAAACATAAATAAACACTTGTACACATAACTCTAAAAACAAAAAACAAGGAAAAAAATTTAATATGCAGAAAACAATTTAAGGAATCATAAATAATCCTTTCAAGTATAAAACATCATGAGAGTCTTCTCCTGACCAAGGCCCTTTCCCTAAATGTGGTTATCACTTTCTCCAAGGCGAGGTTATCAGGGCCATGACCAGCCCTGCCCTCTCTGGGGAAAATCATACCTACCTCCAATTACTCGAATATTGTTGTCCTTTGTCAGAATAGCCTCAGCACGGAATACCAAAACTGGAATTCTCCTGCAGCCTCCAGTCCACATGATGCACGGATGATCTCTACAACCGTAACACAAGGCTTTATTAATTCACAGCTCAAAATCTGAATTGACAATTGAAGCAGATCACCGGGGTTGGCTGCTTAGCAACTTTCCCCTTCTTCTGGAACAAGCATTCCAAAAGCGCTACGGGAAACCAGTTCTCTCCCATTCTCAATCACGTGGTCTGTTCCAGATGAACTCCATCCCTGGGGCAGGGACAGGCCTTGATTGACGTCAGCCAATCAGGGTTTTCCACACCCTAGTTATAGTTACTGGTTCAGGGATGAGGACATGAAGCAGCTGGAGACAGTGTGTTAGGAGACAGTATGGCCCTCTAGGAGAGCGATGCTTTCTTCCCCTTCTGCAGCAGCTGTAGAGAGATGGCCTCCTCCCCTTGACGGTGTAAGAGAATGAGGTCTGGAAGTGCAGTTGTCACTGTGAGCAAAGGAGAAAGTCAGGGGGAGCCCGGCTGAATGAGAGAGATGAGACCCTGCGTGGCAAACGTGCAGGTACAGAATCAAGTCTTTCCTAAATATGAGTTAACACACTCCGTTTATTATTTAGGACAATTTATGTCTTAGTCCCCAGGACAGATAAGAATCCTAACTAAAAACTAAAATAATCACAATAACTGACATACCCCTTTTACACCGTATAGCCCCTTTTTAAGCCAATTTGAGGACCCATCCTAACAGTCTGAGCTAGGAAACCTAAAGAAATACAAGTATTCCAATTAAGACTATATGTTTGAAAGCAAGCCTATACTAAATGGAACAATATTTTCTTCCAGAAGAGGACCTCTAACTTTCTCTTACCTTCCAGAAATCTCTGTTAAATCAATCTCAAATGTGTATTTATTCACAGATTAGAAAAATCTTCAACTGCCTTAGTGCAGGGAGGCAGGAAAGGAAAGAAATGGCCTGGATCCCTCTTATGTGTCAAGAATTACACTAAGAGCTATCAAATTATCTCATGTAATCCTCTTGCCAGTACTTAGAATCGAAGAAAAGGTGTCTCCGAGAGGTTATGTAATTTCCTCAGAGTCATACAGCTGGTTGTGCAAGGGAACAGGCATCTGACCCAAGTGTCTGTGTTCTTTCCACTCTTCCATCTCCATAATCCCATTTCAGTGATATTTTGCATAAACATCTTAAACTGAACCCCTGAGGAATTGAAATTAATCAGTATCTTGTATGGAATAAGATCCATTTATTATTATTATTATCATTAATCCAAAGATTCAGGCTGCTCTCAAAAACTCACATGACCACACCCCTTAAAAAAGCCATACCACAAACCTCAGGGCCAAGTTAGACACTCCCAACACAGGTTGAAACAGATCCACGCTTTGAATGTATAGGCTGCCAGGCTACCATTCTCAGAAGTGAGGCAGCTTTACACTTAGGATGAGTTGCCAAGAGATTTAGTGAAGAAAGCAGAGACTGCTACACCCAGTTCATTCCCTGTTTTCTAGAAATGGAAAGTGCATGTTTAATGTTGCTGCAATTTGACTTGGGTGACAGTGACCATTTGAGAGAAATGGTGTTTACAGGGTGCAAGAAGGATTTGTGTGTGTATCTGTGTGTGTGATTTGCTTTCTTTTCCATCTTAATCAACATCCCTGGTGGCTCAGATGGTAAAGAGTCCGCATGTAATGTGGGAGATCTGAGTTTGATCCCTGGGTTGGGAAGATCCCCTGGAGGAGGAAATGGCAACCCACCCCAATATTCTTGTCTGGAGAATCCCACGGACAGAGGAATTTGCTGTACTACAGTCCATAGGGTCACGAAGAGTAAGACACGACTCAGCGACTAAGCACAGTACCATCTTAAACACCTGTAAAAGGGACCAGACAATTCCTATGATCCCTTTCAATGTTTTTTTTTTTTTCTCCCGCTACACTTCTAAGTCAGAGGATAGAGGTAAAAATAAGCAGGTTGAGCTATCAAGCTTTAGATAGAAACTTTGGAAATGGACTAAAGTTCCTTGTCAATCCACTTCTAACTGCAAACTGGCACCAATCTGCCTTAGCACCTACAAATGATGCATTACTGATAAAAGGTAAAAATGTTTGACAAGAGTCAGGAACACAATAAGCACACACAGCTAACAAGAGCCAAGGCCTGAAACATACTATCTGTAGAAAGTCACATCCCTGACAGAGAATCTTTTCATTTACAACCTCTGAAAAGAGAAAACAGGTAGCAGATGAATTGTTAATTCAGTAAGTTCAAACTAAAAATACTTAAGGCAGGCGCTGCATTGTCACTAAAAGCACGTTCCCACCAGTTGGTGCTAAAGGGAAAAGATTCAAAGTGATTAGGAAACTGAAAATTGGGACTTTAAACATTCATTTACACCAGAAACCAGGACATATTAAGAAATTACACTTTTACAGACATGAAAGAACAAAAAACTTGGATTAGTAACCAAAGTAGACTAGTTTTATGGCTTACTTTATTGAAAGCCTAAGAACATTTTGGTTTTTAAACAGTTATTTCATGAGGAATAGATATTATTCACTCTTGGGATCCAGCCTACATAACTCAAAGCCTCTAAGCCTCATTCATCCCAATGTCTGTGCTGGAAATGCCTTCCCCACTTTCTCTGTTCACCTAATCCCACTCTCTATAGCCCAGCTCATCTCACCACCTCCCTGGAGCCTTCCCCAGCTCCTGCAGCCCACAGAGATGTATTTCTCTGAACTGTAGCACTCGCTATATAATCATTTGTTGAAAATGAAAGCTGCTCAGTCATGTCTGAATCTTTGCGACCTCAAGGACTATACAGTCTATGGAATTCTCCAGGCCAGAATATTGGAGTGTGTAGCCTTTCCCTTCTCCATGGGATCTTCCCAATCCAGGAATCAAATCCAGATTTCCTGCATTGCAGGCAGATTCTTTACCAACTGAGCTATGAGGGAAGCCCATCATTTGTTGAAGATCTTTTTAACTGATGTAAAGCCAGCTTTTACAATCAGAATTAGATATTTTTTAAGGACTAAAGAACCTATATACCAAATGAACATTTCCACATTTATATGTATAAATTTATAATTTGGGATCCCCAAGGAAAATATAGAAAAAGAGCCCCTTTACATTTACTATTGCAAAGAATGTCGTCCAAAACAAGGATGCCTGGACAGTTTATAGCTCTAATGTCCAGCATTGCAAAGCATGAATACTTTAATACAGCCTGGGGATCTGAGCAGATCTAGCAGATGTCCATGGAGAGACATCTTGGGATCAAGTCAACATCCTAGATGATTTAAGACCTTTGAACTTGCAAAACTTTAGAAATGTAAGCATGTTCCTCCAAGTGTGAACAAGATTGACTTTAAGATTCCTAAAGTATAAAACAAGTGTTTCATAGACATGAGCTGATGGAACATTAATAATCAAAACTCAACAGTAGGAGTTTAAAAGTAAGAGGAGCAAATGTCCATCAATTTGAACTGGGGTGAGGTGGGGTGGGATTACACCTGTATTTTCACTAACTTCTACTAGAAATTTAGCATTTCTCAATTGTGAATATAGGCAACAAACCACAGTACTACTAGCATTACCTGCCCCTTCGACTTCATCTGAAATGATAGCTTTTTTGTACCATATGACATTTGTTGCAGACATCTCAAAATAACACTGACATTTATCACTACTTCCAAGTTATGGCAGTTACTAAAACCGCCACTAGATCCCCTGTGATTACAGTCTTCTCATCTGGTATAACGAGGATGGACCACATCTGGCAAGCTTCTACCCTCAAGCAATCATTCAGTTACCAAATGGTGAAGGCTCCCAGTGGTGGTCTAGGTATCTATGATATCCCTTTGTATCCTCCACTTACAAGTGTTAATCAGACACAACCCAAGGACAGGGAGCTTATGCAAACTAAAAACAGTCCTCATGTCGCTGTCTTTAGAAAGCAAAATTTAGGTTTTACCTTCTAAATGAATGATCTTGCTAAATACATTAACAAACGTGCCATATATTCATTCATTAAGTTAGTCATTCGGGCAGCAAGTATTTTTGAGCACCTACTAGAATAAAATTAGTCTGAGTCATCTAAAATAAACTGAAATCATGCTGAGCATCTAAAGCTCTCAATATTCTGACTGTTTGACTTACCTAAATAGCAATTTTATACAATCCAATCTGATACTTGTTGGGCCCAATCTATAAGCCCACTAATAAAAAGGACAGTCATGAAGTAAAAGTTAAAAGAAGATCTTGAATCAGAAAGACGGATGCCTGCAGAAGAAGTTAAAAATGTGGAGAAACGGCTAAGAGGCAGCACACAGAAAAAGTCACAAGATGGCAAAGTGCCCAGAGGAAATTATCCATTTAATTATCCTGAATGAGAATGACCCAAATACATTAATAATAACAAATCTCTTATTATTTTCTATGACCTAACAGTGATGAAAAGCCTTTCCCCAAAGCTTTACTAATGCTTCAATAATTTTTTCTAATTAAACAATATAACCTTCTGCTGGATTATAAGAAATACACTTTAAAATCAATATTAAATCCAGCAGGAATAATGCTTTATCACTTGTATGGCACTTTATAATTTAAAGGTACTTTGATTTTCCAACAAAGGTCCGTTTAGTCAAGGCTATGGTTTTTCCAGTGGTCAGGTATGGCTGTAAAAGTTGGTCTGT
>NW_011494773.1:110881-123348 GCF_000754665.1 Bison bison bison | reverse complement strand
TGGTCAGGTATGGCTGTGAGAGTTGGACTGTGAAGAAAGCTGAGCGCCGAAGAATTGATGCTTTTGAACTGTGTTGGAGAAGACTCTTGAGAGTCCCTTGGACTGCAAGGAGATCCAACCAGTGCATTCTAAAGGAGATCAGTCCTGGGTGTTCTTTGGAAGGACTGATGCTAAAGCTGAAACTCCAGTACTTTGGCCACCTCATGCAAAGAGTTGACTCATTGGAAAAGACTCTGATGCTGGGAGAGATTGGGGGCAGGAGAAGGGGATGACAGAGGATGACATGGTTGGATGGCATCACCGACTCGATGGACATGAGTTTAGGTGAACTGGGGGAGCTGGTGATGGACAAGGAGGCCTGGCGTGCTGCCATTCATGGGGTCACAAAGAGTCGGACACGACTGAGCGACTGAACTAACCATTCTACTCGATTCAGCCTGGCAGAAATTATCTCCACTTTTCAAATGACATAGCACATGAATCCTAGTGGACTTACACAGAATCTTAAAAACTAACCTTATCTTTAAGCCAGATTCTCTCTTTGCTGTCTATGTCATGTAATAATATTAAAGGAGGCAAAATATCTAAGAGTTGCAAAATCATGGAAATCTAGGTCTAAATCTCAACCTATCACTTAATCTCTATGCATCCCTAAGGAAGTTCTTTGACATGTATGGGGCTGAGCTTAGTTAAATGGGAATAATAAAATCTTCAGATGTTATTGTTAAATGGGATACAGCAGTTAAAGCCCTTACCATCACCTATAGCAGCTACACTTAGCACTGTCTTCATTTATATTCTTGTGAGAATCCAGCAATGAAGAAACTTAACTCTTATCTAAAAGAACTTGAGAAAGCCATGGACAGCGCAGGCCTCAGAATTCTAATGGCCTGTCCCACACTTATTCAAATAACTTATTATCATCACTCTATCATCCTAAAGGCTTTGGAGAAAATAACCAATGTCACAGTGCTGGGAGACCTATTTTTCTTAGGTATCTAAAAATTTCAAAATCTCCTATGTAAGGAGCTCTGATCAAGAGTTGATTAAGAGCTATTACCTGTACCATCTAGGGCTGATGTTCACTCATGACGCCAGAAACAAAGCCTTATCTCATTTCAGATAGCTGATGGTCCCCACAAAAAAGATCCCAAACTAGACCATGTATGGAGACTAAAACCAGAGTCAGATAACACCAAAGGAAGGATATTGGTAAAAGAGGAGAGGAGTAAAATAAGAGAACTATCTTTCAACCTGAAGGCAAAGGGTCAAAAGCAGGCTTGCTATTACTTACTCCTGGCTTACCACCTCCTCATCCTCTGAGGATGATGCTGTTTCCTCCAGGTCCCGGGCCATCACAACTGGCATTTCCTTTAGAGTTTGTCATGCAGTCAGCAGACGGGGGCCTCAGAGACCTTTCCTTGCACATTCACTGGATCAAACAATTTGGGTGGCACAGATTCCTGCAAGAGAGACAAAGGATCTGAAACATAACCCAGCTGTCTTTATGTTCATTATTAACGGCGATCTTTTATGTAACTAAAACAGATATTTATGTAAATAGGGTCCAGCCTTTAGAAACTTACCTTTTTTCACAGTGCCTCACATATGGCACAATGATCAAGATTTTTTTTTGTCTGTCCTCTGTGTATTTGAAGAGAGGCTATTAAGTTTCCTGTGTTTCTTACATACTAAATGTAGTATGTAAGAAAGTTACATACTATGTAGTATGTAGTAGTTACATACTAAATCTAATATGCACCAAAATGATAGGGTTACTTAACTTTTAGGAAAATCTGAGGTATGCGGCTGATTACCTAAAACGTAGGTTCCTTGATAGCAAAACCTGACATGAGCTAAAATGAAAAACACAACTTTTAAGATCCTTCCAAATATTTCTTTAGAGTATAGATAAAATACGATCATGATTCCACTGAAATAAATACAAGCAAAAAATGAATATATTCTGCTGAATCAAGGTTGTAAATAGCAGCGGGGGCGGGCGGAGGGGAGAGGGGTCTGTCCTTACAAACGCTCTCAAAAATTATTCTCCCTTACTGAAAACCACAAACTATTACCCGAATATCGAATAGACATTAAAATTAGCCCATTTCTAATTATAATACTTTAATAGAGAAAAGGTACATTTCATAGTATGTTTGAGGATGGACTAGAAATAACAGATAAGAAAATGTTTGAATGACCATAATCCTATTACTCAAAGATTACCATTGAATCTTTCCAAACCTTATTTTTCTATGCATTAATATATGTTGTTGCTATGTTGCTAAGCCGCTTCAGTCGTGTCCGCTCTGACTCTGTGCGACCCCAAAGACGACAGCCCACCAGGCTCCCCCATCCCTGGGATTCTCAAGGTAAGAACACTGGAGTGGGTTGCCATTGCCTTCTCCAATGCATGAAAGTGAAAAGTGAAAGTGAAATCGCTCAGTCGTGTCCGACTCTTAGCGACCCCATGGACTGCAGCCCACCAGGCTCCTCCGTCCATGGGATTTTCCAGGCAAGAGTACTGGAGTGGGGTGCCATTGCCTTCTCCGCATTAATATATGGGATAATCTAAACAGGGGGCGAGGAAAGCCAGTTCCGACAAGGATTCCCTACACATGTTCAGCGAAATGGGCAGTATGGAACAATCTCAAGGCTTTCTACCGAGTATCCCCAACAGGATTTCTCAGTATTTCCCAAAATGTTGGGAAGTCCCTTAAATTCATACAAAAGAAACTAAACCTCTAAGCGACGAAGGGATGCCAACCTGTCCTAGGCTGCGAGCTGGGCAGTAACAGACAGGGCGATCGGAAGATTGAGGGCACTTGCCCGAGTAGTGACCTCTCCCTAAAGGGATAAGGCTCTCAAATACACCCATGGCTCAGCCCTTCCCAGGGAGGTCCTCAGATGCTCCCCACGGAAAGGACACGGGGAGCCGCAGCCGCTGCGATTCAGCCCAGCGCGCCCGGAAGCCAACAGCTGTCCCGGACAGGGAGAGGGAAGTGCAGCGGTCGGCGCCCGCCCGGACTCGGGGCGCCCCTCTCTTCGGGGAGGAGAGCGCGGGCGCAGGCGTTTACCTGTTTCATCTTCCCATCGCTCGGGGCGGGCAGGCAGGGACAGCGCTCTGCGCCTACCTCCCACCTCCTTCCCCAGCCGGGCTCAAGGCCGCAGCCGAAGGCGGCTTCCCCCGTTACTACAACAACCAACCAGCAACCGCCCGCTCGGACTCACTGCGCAGGCGCCTGCGCCCCGGCGCGGAGGACTCTTAGCTTCAGGCGCGTACAATTGTCGTCACCGCCGCGCCGAGCGGGCACAGGGCTCCGCTCCCCACAGAAGTCTTGACTTACTTTTCTTGCTCTTTCCCCCTCCGCCCCCAAAAGATTGACTCCGAACCTGGAGTGTTTCGCTGCGCTCAACAGGAGGGTTCACTGCAAGGGCGGCGTGCTGGGAGTGAGGTTTGCAGATCGGCAACCGCTGATTGGCAGTAAAGCGGTTCACGCCCCATCGCCTGCTCGAGCATAACCTAAACAGCCAATCAGAACGAGGGCTGATCGCAACAAACCAATGCCGGAGCCGGGCTGAGAGTGGGGGCGGGGACAAGTGGCTCAGGTAGACTCAGGTCTGGAGCTGTGCTAGGGCAGTTCCTTTGCTGCTGCTACTACTGCTGCTGTGCTGAGAGTACTGTCGCCAGGTAGGGTGAATGTTGGGCGGGGTGGGGGGGAGAGGTGGGTGTCTGTGTGGCTTCTAATGGAGAGGATCCGCACAGCCTAAAGCAGTGGAGATGGGACAGAAGAAAGATACCCGGGAGGCAACCTTGTAGGGGGAAAAGAGATTTCAGAGACCAAGAGAAGACGAAGCTGGGAAAATGAAGGAAGCTTGGTAGGTACAGAACGAGTGAATCGATGAACAAATGAGTGGCCACTCTGAGCCTGGCACAATACTAGGAACCTTTGCTTTCTAAAGTAATTCTTATAATAACTCTTGGAATAGGTAATTTTAATCTCCATTTTGCAGGTAAGGAAATCTAAGCTGTAAAGTGTAAATTACTTCCCCACAGTCACACAGCTACTGAAAAGTGAGCCCAGGAAAGGAAACTCTCACCTGACTCTAGTAAACCACCTTACCTTTGCTGGCTTGTGCCTGGGTAAATTTTGAGAATAGACGTTGGATACTCTAACAGGCCCTCAAAAGCTTTGAGGCAGTCGTGCTGAGGGACTGGCAGAGCAGTTTGGAAGAGTGCTCAGGCTCTGTCTTCATCATCTACCTTCTGGAGTTTCTGAGAATTTCTGTGAAATGGGCATAAGTTCTGTCAAAGAGAGAGGTCATCCATACAGCTTTTCTGACTCTGAGAGCTTAAGGCTCCTCGTGAGGCACGGTGAGAAAACAATATGTTGGGGGGAGTGGAGTGTGTATGTCTTGGCCCATGCTGAAACTGCTTGTGATTCCATTAGAGCTTCATTCTCTCTGGACTTTAACGTCCAGCTTTGTGATCCATTTGCACTGAGGGGTTCATCCACTGACCCTTCTATCTCTGGAACTTGCTGTGTTTTTTGGTGCATCACACTTCTGCCATTACTGACTTTAATATTTGTTTCAGCTGAGTAATGTAGGACCATTCCAAAAGGCCTACTGTCAAAGTGACAAAGGAAGCCTGATAATTTGTCGCCACTTAAGGTTCAAAAAATTAACCAGACAATAGATAAACCATGGGTCACATACCAAAGATGAGAAGAAGCACTTCCATGATTTGATTTTTATCTACATGGTTTTTATTTAAACCAAGATGATTGAAATCTGTGCTCAGCCATGGTTGATCAAACATTTTGTTCTGTTTTTTAAATAAAAAATACATAGCCTGATGGTATTTTCTATACCACTTGAAGACAGGTGGCTATGGCTCACTTGTCTCTCACAGAAATGGAAACTTCATCAAAATATGCTCAGTGAGACATCTTAGAGACCAATAGACCATGGTTTTTATCTGAGCTCTTTCATCTATAGACTGTGTAACCTTAAGCAAGTCACTAAACATCTCTATGCCATCCCTCATCTATAAAGTGGAAATATTAATAGTGTCTACCAACTTTGTTTAAGGATTAAATGAGATAATATATGATAGGTGCTTGGCACAGTGCATGGCATATACAAGTCCTCAATAACTGTAGATTCTTCTGCAACCCAACACCAACATTGCTGTTTCCTTCTCCATCTAATTTTCTTACTACTTGTGAACTCACAACAATTTATTAATTTGTAACTTTTATATTGTTCTCCTAATTTATGAAGCATGATGTCCCTGAAAACCAAAGTATAGAAAAGTTAAAGCATGTTAATAATGCCCTCAAATCATACATGCCACTCAGACATAGAAGGCTTGTCTGTCCTTGGAAGGATCGCTCACCAGTAGCCAGGCAGGTATCTATCAGTAGATTTATAATCACCTTTGAGCTACTTGCAGTACAAAAGGTTGACGTGAAACACCAGGTTGCAAGTAAAGATCCCAGGGGATTAATTCTAGCCAAGAGAAGAGAGTACTGATTTAGGCTAATATTTTGGAGAAATTCCTTAGACAAACATAAGCATGGTGCTACTTATTTCAGAGTATACTGTTGACTCACCACTATTAGTATGATGAAATATTGAGACCAATTTCTGTGAGTCTTACACTAAATTCCATTTTATTTCTTTGTAGTGACGTTTGGACACCTCCCTATCTTCTGTTTCTTTCTTTCCATTTTTCCCACTGGGTTTGTCATTTCCACCCACTGCATTATTTAGTCTTTTTACTCTGGTCAGCACACTTTGATTTAAGGTAGATATTTAAAGGCAGTGTGCCAACCCTATAAAGGGTGCCTGGGGATAGACAATTCTCTGGCACTTGGGAGAGAAGTTTATGAAATCACTGACAAAGTAGGATTAGTACAGCTCTCATGAATGGGACACAGGTTAACTACAGAGCTTATGGTAGAAGCACATTAACCATCTATTGTCTCCTGCCCTTTGCTTTTGTTTCCAAGGCAAAAAGCCCTCTCAGGTTGGAGGGGAGCCATGAGCCGATTCCTAAACATGTTACGAAGCTGGCTGGTGATGGTATCCATCGTAGCTGCAGGGAACTCACTACAGAGCTTCCGAGACCACACCTTTCTCTATGAAAAGCTCTATACCGGCAAGCCAGACCTGGGTAAGAAAGCAAACACCTCATCCTTTGTGGTAGTGGCTTAAATGGTGGTCCCCAGACCTGGCTGTACATCACAATAACTGTGAAAAACTAAAATCAAACAAAGCACAGGTGGCCAATTCCCTCTCCAGACCTAATTATTGAATCTTTCACCCCCTGGATGTGTCATAGGAAGTTCTTTTTAGAAACTTGGCAGGTGATTCTGATTTTGCCTAAGCTAGTGATCCTAAGCTACTAGAGTAACAGATGTGGTGGATAACAATTGTCCATTTTGCCCCCAAGCTTCTCTGAATACCTTTCCCTTCATTTTACACTGCCCTTGGCAGCTGGTCTATACAAATACCATTACAAGAACAAGTGAGGAAACAGACTTCTGATGACTGATACCTGATGAGGAAACCATGAAGGTTTTCCTGTTGCTTCTTTCAGAAATCAGGTCATGGGCCGTATGGTTTATACCCTACATTGCATATGGAGAATTACTCATCCAAGGTCTTCTCAAACCATGACACAGACCCTGACTAGATATCCAAAATCCCTCCAGGTTGGTTTCCCACATGAACTTTCACAGGCCCACGATGGCTTTCCCCAGCGTCCTGAGCCTCTCTGCTGGAGAGTGGCTGCACATTTCAGCTTGCACTTCCCTGCTTTGATACGTGGGGTGGCTTGAGCTGCAGCACCGTTTCATAGTAGCGACAATTCTATGTCACATTTATAGGTAACCTAGATTCAGGCTCTGACCTAGCTCATTTTTCTGCAACATCTGGGTATAAAATGAAAGTAAATAGGCTAAGCCTCACTTTGAACAAAGCTCAAGTATAATAGGCTTAGAGAACCTGGAAAAGTGGGTGGAACAATTCCACTTTTCACCCTCCAGTGCTGTCCTCCAGTGGACCAGCAACTCTGTATAGATTCACAGGTTTTTAGAGGTCATCTCAGCCCTTTGAATTTAAAGTTGAGACAGAAAAGTCCAGGGGTTATGTGATTTGTCAAAGGGCATATAGCTGAGCAGAAGTGTGTTTGTTAGTTTGTGCATGCATGCATGCACACACAGCCTGGAAATAGGTCCCTCGGGACCTCCTGGTACTTTGCTGGTGATACCAGGACCCTGGAGCATCCAGTAGAAGAATTTTACCTGATGCCTACTCTGGTTAGGATTACTGAGATACTCCATTTGTATATCTCACCCTTAGTGAGATATATAGAAGTAGAATAGAGAAATTTCCTATCTTTCCATCAGAAGAGCTATCAAAATGCTTTATAAAGAGTGTAAAAAGAAAAAATATATATAGCCCTCCAGGACTGACTTCCCTGATGGCTCAGATGGTAAAGCATCTGCCTACCATGCAGGAGACCTGGGTTCCATCACTGGGTCAGGAAGATCCCCTGGAGAAGGAAATGGCAACCCACTCCAACATTCTTGCCTCAAAAATCCCATGGACCAAAGAGCCTAGTAGGCTACAGTCCATGGGGTCACCAAGAGGCGGACACAACTGAGCGACTTCACTTCAGGACTAACCGTTAAATATTAGTTTGGGATATGGGATTTTTTTTCTGAAAATGACTACCATCTAAAGATCTTTGGGGTTATGCATTTGGTGTTTCTGTCTGGTTTTCCAAAGGCTCAAAAATCCTTAAAGGAAAATCCTGAAAGACATTTCGGTTGTGAGTCTTGTCCCTTAAAATTTCTCTTGCTCAGGAGACCAGCAAAGGAAGTATCTTTGCTTTTCACCGTAGATCAATGCCAGTACATTAAAATCAACAAGGCAAGGCTTTAGAAAATACCAGGGGGGTTTCAGCCTACCTCCAGAGTATATGATTTCACTGATCTGGTATCCAGGTCTTGGTAATTTGATAAAATTTCTTCAGTTGATTCTAATATATGCCCAGGGTCAATAAGCGCTGTTACGATGGACTATGATTCACACTCTCTGGAGAAGATATTGTCACAGCAGTGCCAGAATGAAACTAGCAAGAACAGAGTGGCCCTAGCAAACACAGGAACTTTGTTCCCTTCCCACACGCACAGGAAACCAGCCTCATTAGGGCTTCATTCACATAATATAGATCTGAATTCAGGAGATCCAGGGACCTGGGTCTCTTAAATACCAGGTGTGACTCTCTAGACAGGGCTCAGTATTGCTCAGTATTTTTGTGTTCTGTCCCGCATTAGCCTCACTGAAAGTCTGCTGACCTCCTAGGCATCTTGTATTGACAGACCGCTCACCACCGTGTTCCTCCACACTTATCCTGATTCAGACTCGCTTGCTTCACCAATACTAGAGCGGCTTCCAGGCAGAGCCATAAACCACTAACCCAGGAATTACTGTCTAAGTGGGCTGTTTGTTGGGTTTCTACTCTTGGAACTCGCCCGCCCAACTGTAGGCGTTGGAAGAGAAGCTGAACCAGTTCTCCTTCCGGAATTCTTTGCATCCCTTCTAGTTTGCATGTACAGCATCAGAGCCTGTACTTTGCCCAGCCAAGGGGATCGCAGGCTCAGCTCTCTGACTCCTCCAGTGAAGTTGGAGGAGTTTGGAGGGAACCCTGACGCACCCTTCTCAACACTCCTGCTTGTTTCTGCTGCACAGTGAATGGCCTCCAAGCTCGGACCTATGGAATCTGGACGCTGCTCTCATCAGTGGTTCGCTGCCTCTGCGCCATTGACATTCACAACAAAACGTATGTAAAGGAGGGAACAGCATCTCCCTGTGTTGGAAATGGGTGCTAAGCAGAGCCATTGTGTTCCTCCCTCGGAGACTTATTTATCAATGCCAGTACATGAAAATCAACAAGGCAAGGCTTTAGAAAATACCAGGGGTTCCTGCGCCCGTCTCCAGAGTGTATGATTTAACTGATATGGTATCCAGGTCTGGGCAATTTGATAAAATTTCTTCAGTTGATTCTAATAAATGCCCAGGGCCAAGAGGCAGTTATGATGGACTATGATTCCATCATATGGTCTATGATTTGATACAGTAACCTAAGATGTGAAGATAAAAGATTACTAGGTACCATTCCTTCCAGGGCTAGAAAACAGAACAGGCCTGAAGGTCTTTAAAGCTTAACAATTCTTTGAAATGGACACAGCAAACTGGTTATGTGTGATCCAGCGCCCTGCATCACATCCCTCTACTTCTGTACTAACGGGTCAGCCTTTCTTCTACTAAAGAGGTAGTGTGCTTGCTCTTTTTAGAGAGGCCATGGCACCTATACTCACATTCCTCCTTGAGAGGCAGGGATGAACAGAAATCAGGATCCATGATGTCAAGAGCCCACCAGTAAACAGCTGTTTGTTTACACGGAGTCATGAAGTGAGGGTCACAGAGAACCGAGGACTCCTCTGTATTCTGCCTCTTCAGAGGGCTCACACAGACTTCGTGCATGTGTGCGTGCACACTCATGTCCAGCTCTTTGTGACTGCATGGACTGTAGCCCACCAGGCAAGAATACTGGAGTGGGTTGCCATTTCCTTATCCAATGCATGCATGCTAAGTCGCTTCAGTTGTGTCTGACTCTGTGGGACCCTATGAACAGCAGCCCACCAGGCCCTTCTGTCCACGGGATTCTCTATGCAAGAATGCTGGAGTGGGTTGCCATTTCATTCTCCGTCATACAACTCGTGTGGAACAGGTGCAGGCGGTCGCAGCCCCTGGGCTAGACAGTGTTGTAATCTGAACTGGCCACTGGACGGGGCTCGAGCTGTCTTTACAACACCAATCATCACCGCAACTGAGGTGGAAAGTTTGCTCAGGTCCCCAAGTGAGGCCACCAAAAGAACTTGATACCAAAATACTTGTGTGTTAGCCAGACTCTCAGCATCTGGGCAAGAGAGGAGATGGTGATACTTATTGAGCCCCTCTTATTATACCAGATGCTTCCACATGACTTTGATGAAGTCTCCTCCTTGTAGCCCTGGGAAGCAGTGATTTTTGCTGATTCTGCAGATCTGCATATTAGAGACTCAGTTCATTTAAACTGAGACTAGGACAAGTGGGATTTGAGGGCTGTTAGCACTGTGATCTCTCCAGCTTTATTTTTTCATACTTTTGAACCTGAAACAATGGTCTACTTGTTCTAGATTGATATGTATTTTTGGAAGCAGCAAGGTTTAGTGGAAACACTCTGAGGCCCAAGAATGAAAATTAGAAAATAGGCTCTGGTCTCATTTCTGTTGGTAATAGCTTTGAAACAGCAAGTTTATTATAGACCTTCTCTGCATCTCAGTCCCTTCATGTATAAAATGAGACTCGTGGATCTGTTTTTCCTCTCAGGGTGACTGGGAGGGAGTAAGGACTGCATAATCATTTTAACGACCTTTACCATGATGAAGAATTACTGACAAGTAGAAGGGGTGTATCTTTTCTTTGTTGTGCTTTGGGGATGAACAGGGACAGCTGAGACTTAACTTTAGGTCTCTTACCCATTCATTTCCCCTCCACCCAACACAGGACAGCCAGAAATGCTGACTTCCATTTCCAACTTTTTTGTAAAGCCTGGATTTTTTGTCCCTGTGCTTCTGACATGCTCTCTGATCATATTCCCTCCCTAACCAGAAACCTGAAGTCAATTCCCAGCTGTTCTCACTTTCTGAAACAGTCTGCATTTTTCCTATTTAATAGGTATTTCTCTAAATAAGCCAACTTTCACTTGAAAGAAAAAAGACATTCAGGAAGTTTTAACTGAAATCTGTAATATTTTATTTCTTAGGAAAAAGGTATCTGAAGCAAAAATGTCAAGATAGTGAGATTTGATGGAGTAGGGTATTGGTTGTATAGGGGTAAATTCTATTATGAATGATTTTTTGTATGTTTGAAGTATTTCATAATTTTTAAATTTCGTAATTAAAGAAGAAAGATACCAGCTATCAAAGTGATCCATCTTCCTATAACTTCTGTCTTCTCCACCTCCTTGTCAAAACTGAGGAACAAGTTATCTTCCCGTGAGGTTGTCATTGTGTCCTCCATCTGACCATTTTGCTAGGTTAAGATGCAGAGTATCTTAAGATACAGCCAATGTTGCAAAATCATCTAAAAGTCCCAGAAAGGCCCTTGCTACCCATTCCTCATTCATGCCCTTCATTCAGTGGCATCCATCAGATGAGCACTGACCAGCCCCTGGCCAGACACTTGAAAAGCAGGCTTGGACTAGAGTCA
Source organism: Bison bison bison (assembly GCF_000754665.1). Lineage (NCBI taxonomy): Eukaryota > Metazoa > Chordata > Mammalia > Artiodactyla > Bovidae > Bison > Bison bison. Next base: position 112,014 of record NW_011494773.1, on the reverse strand, counting down.
AGCCAGTTTGAATAAGTAGAATACATAAGTGTGATTGATCCAAAATTGTCTACACTATCTAGGATTGCCGTAGTCCAGACTCTGCTATCACTGGCTTCACCACCTTGCTAAGACTTGCAAAGCCACTCTGGATGGCTGGGTCATTCTCCTCTCGATTTAGCAGTTGAAGGCTTCAGTTTTGCCCTAGAGGTGAATAAAATTGATGTGATCTAGCAGCTGCCATCTGTGGTGTCGCACAGAGCTGGACACGACTGATGTGACTTAGCAGCAATAGCAGCAGCAGCCAGGTCTTTCACGGGACCAAGTCTCCTTTTTCTTTAGCCGTAGTCATTTCCTGGGTTTTAATTTGTGTGTTTCAAGTCTGACTACTTCCTCCACACTGAACAAACTGTACCTACAATCCCATTTCTGTCTGTTCCCCTGTAGGCTCTACTACATCACGCTCTGGACCTTCTTCCTCGCATTAGGGCACTTCCTCTGTGAGTTGTTTGTATTTGGGACTGCGGCTCCCACGATTGGCGTCATGGCACCCCTCATGGTGGCAAGTAAGCATCGAGTGACCCTGGAACTCCCACAGGAGCCGTCCCAGCCCTAAGGAGAAGCCTTATACAAGTAATCTAAGCAAGCACGGTGCTTATGTCAGCCACTAACCTTGTCTGTCTGTATTTAAGGTATCTCAATCCTGGGCATGCTAGTGGGGCTCCGGCACCTAGAAGCAGAACCAGGATCCAGACAGAAGAAGAGAAACTGAGGCCAACATCCCCATGTCCAAGATGTCATCTCCCGCCTTTGCTCGCCTCTTCTGTCTCTATGCTCTTCAGTTTCATTTCTGCTCCATCATCCACTTACAGCCTTTCACATTTGGGGTTTTTTTTCTTCAATTAAAATTTTTTTAAGATATTACATGCATACAGAAAGTCAGTGCCATTTAAATGTATGTAAAGAATGAAATTCTCCAAGCCAGGCTTCAGCAATACGTGAACTGTGAACTTCCTGATGTTCAAGCTGGTTTTAGAAAAGGCAGAGGAAGCAGAGATCAAATTGCCAACATCCGCTGGATCATGGAAAAAGCAAGAGAGTTCCAGAAAAACATCTATTTCTGCTTTATTGACTATGCAAAAGCCTTTGAGTAT
>NW_011494773.1:110277-110781 GCF_000754665.1 Bison bison bison | reverse complement strand
AAACACTACAGAGAAGAAAATAGATTCATAAAGAGAACCAGTCAAGTAAATCTCAAAGGCAAAAAACACCACCAGAGCAGAGTGCCAACTGAAAAATAAAGAAAGCGAATCTGACAAGAAGATCAGAACAGCCCCCACAGAATAACAGAAAACCATAGTTAATATAGAAATGCACACCTGTGTTAAAGGATGACGTGATGCAACAGCAACAAAAGGCACAGAAAATAGGAAACCAAAGAAAAAGTATAAATAGCTATACAAAAAATAAAATGTGGTTGAAATGACCTTCAAGGCCAAATCAATGTGTAGTATCAAAAAAGCCTACAACTGAGAAAAATAGTGCACAAACAACACAACAATTCAAAGCATCAAAAGAATAATACATATTTCCTAGTGTCTCATCTGTCAGTTGCTAGTGCTCAACATGAGCCAGAAGACAATTACACCTCTTTGGGAAGTTCTCCAAAGATGGAGGTAACTGGACTCTGAATCTCTCTAAGGACA
>NW_011494773.1:109843-110177 GCF_000754665.1 Bison bison bison | reverse complement strand
GTGAACTGTGAACTTCCTGATGTTCAAGCTGGTTTTAGAAAAGGCAGAGGAAGCAGAGATCAAATTGCCAACATCCGCTGGATCATGGAAAAAGCAAGAGAGTTCCAGAAAAACATCTATTTCTGCTTTATTGACTATGCCAAAGCCTTTGAGTGTGTGGTTCACAATAAATTGTGGAGAATTCTGAAAGAGATGGGAATACCAGACCACCTGACCTGCCTCTTGAGAAACCTATATGCAGGTCAGGAAGCAACAGTTAGAACTGGACATGGAACAACAGACTGGTTCCAAATAGGAAAAGGAGTACATCAAGGCTGTATATTGTCACCCTGCT
>NW_011494773.1:107754-109743 GCF_000754665.1 Bison bison bison | reverse complement strand
ATTATGGCATCTGGTCCCATCACTTCATGGCAAATAGATGGGGAAACAGTGGCTGACTTTATCTTTCTGGGCTCCAAAATCACTGCAGATGGTGATTGCAGCCATGAAATTAAAAGATGCTTACTCTTTGGAAGGAAAGTGATGACCAACCTAGACTGCATATTCAAAAGCAGAGACATTACTTTGTCACCAAAGTACGTCTAGTCAAGGCTATGGTTTTTCCAGTGGTCATGTATGGATGTGAGAGTTGGAGTGTGAAGAAAGCTGAGCGCCGAAGAATTGATGCTTTTGAACTGTGGTGTTGGAGAAGACTCTTGAGAGTCCCTTGGACTGCAAGGAGATCCAACCAGTCCATCCTAAAGGAGATCAGTCCTGGGTGTTCATTGGAAGGATTGATGTTGAAGCTGAAACTCCAAGACTTTAGCCACCTGATGTGAAGAGCTGACTCATTTGAAAAGACCCGGATGCTGGGAAAGATTGGGGGCAGGAGGAGAAGGGGACGACAGAAGATGAGATGGTTGGATGGCATCACAGACACAACGGACATGGGTTTGAGTGGACTCTGGGAGTTGTTGATGGACAGGGAGGCCTGGCGTGCTGTGGTTCATGGGGTCACAAAGAGTTGGACATGACTGAGCGACTGAACTGAACTAAACGGAAAGAATCATTTTAGAATGACGTTCATCTGTCCAAATCAAGGAATTGCCAATATATCTGAAGCCCACCGTGTGCTCTTCCCGCACCCACGTCCTCTTCCAGCACTACTTTTCCAGCCTTCTCCTTTTTGCATTTTATTTTTAACTGTTGACTGGTATGGTTGGAAGACACAAACTGAAACTTCAAGCTGCTACTTTGCCCAGAGCATTGCCACCAAGGACTGCTTTGAGGGGTTGTCCATCCAGGTTGGGTTCCTCTCTGCTGCTTGACCCAAGACTCTGAACCACCTGGGGGACAAGCAGTTCTTTTAAGAAGGGCTGGCCGGCCAGTGAGTGTGGCCCCTGTCCTTGTGCCTACAGGTGGATCAGGGTTGGAAGGGTCTTTTAGACCTTCCAGTCAGCTATATTTCTGTAATGAGACTTGTAATAAATAGAGAAACCTTCTGCTGTGATCCATCCTGGTACTTTGGCCTCCTCTAATCCCAGAGTGCCCCTGCCCTCCTCTGAGGCCCAGCAGAGGAAGATCCCAGCTTTCTGCAGATCAAATACACCATAATGAGTAGGACAGCGCAAGACCCAGGCAAACCTGGCTGCCTTTAGTCTCTTGTTCATTTCTGATGAAGTCAAATCTTCCTCCTCTCTGTCCCCACCTTCAAAATTCTGAGCACACAACTGAATAGCCAGAACCCTCTCTTGTTTTCTTCACAAAGAAGAATCAGGTTCCTGAGAAAGCATAACCAGACAACATGGAAGAAACAGCTGTATGAGCATGAAAAGAGCACTGGAGCCCAAGGACAAGGCACTGGAGCAGATGGCTGCCGTCCAAACACAGCCCTGAGCACCTCCACAGTGGCTGGACGCTCATACACAGTGTATAGATGCGAGAACCCATTCGCTACTTCAGCGAGTGTTTATTGAACACTTACTCCATGCCAGACACTTGGGAAGTGAAAATGAATGACCCAGGCAATGTCCCTAGGGTCAAGAAACAGACTGTCAACAAGCCCACACCTGAAAGCACAACCCCAGACAGTGCTAAGACTCTAGAAAACCAGGTGCCGTGATTCAGACGAGGAGGGAGGTACAGAACTGAGATCACTGGGAAAAGCCTCTCTGAGGAGGTGTCATCTGAGTTGAATATGTGTGAGGCAGTATTTGGGCTTCCCTGGTGGCTCAGACAGTAAAAGCGTCTGCCTACAATATGGGAGACCCAGGTTCGATCCCTGGGTCAGGAAGATCCCTTGGAGAAGGAAATAGCAACCCACTCCAGTACTCTTGCCTGGAAAATCCCATGGACGGAGGAGCCTGGTGGGCTGCAGTCCATGGGGTCACA
>NW_011494773.1:98557-106667 GCF_000754665.1 Bison bison bison | reverse complement strand
TCACTGATTATTAGAGAAATGCAAATCAAAACCACAATGAGATATTACCTCACACTGGTCAGAATGGCCATCATTAAAATGTCTACAAACAATAAATGCTGGAGAAGGTGTGGAGAAAAGGGAACTCTTGCACTGTTGGTGGGAATGTAAATTGATACAGCCACTATGGAAGATGGTATGGAGATTCCTTAAAAAACTAGGAGTAAAACCACCATATGACCGAGCAATCCCAGTCCTAGGCATATACTGTGAGGAAGCCAGGGTTGAAAAAGACACATGTATCCCATTGTTCATTGGAGCACTATTTACAATAGCTAGAACATGGAAGCAGCCTAGATGTGCATCAACAGATGAATGGATAAAGAACTGTTACATATACAGAGTGGAATATTACTCAGCCATAAAAAGGAACACATTTGAGTCAGTTCTGATGAGGTAGATGAACATAGAACCTATTATACAGAGTGAAGTGAGTCAGAAAGAGAAAGAGAAATACTGTATTCTAGTCCACATATATGGAACCTAGAAAAATGGTACTGAAGAATTTATTTACAGGGCGGCAATGGAGAAGCAGACATAGAGCTTACGGGCATGGGGAGAGGGGAGGAGCAGGTGAGATGTATGGAAAGAGTAACATGGAAACTTACATTACCATATGTAAAATAGATAGCCAACGAGAATTTGCTATATGGCCCAGGAAACTCAAACAGAGGCTCTGTATCAACCTAGAGGGGTGGGATGGGGGGAGTTTCAAAAGGGATGTGATGTATGTATACCTATGGCTGATTCATGTTGAAGCTTGACAGAAAACAACAAAATTCTGTAAAGCAATTATCCTTCAATAAAAATTAAAAAAAATAATAACCCACTAGATGGCAACGTCTATGCAGCAGAGGACCACCTCTCATGGTATGGAGCCCCCACCCCTCCTTCCCATTCCCACCCCCAAAGCTGTCTCTGCCCCAAAAAATGACAAGGCAAGCCATAATAACTATTTATATATTAAAAATAAAGCAATAGTTTCAGTAAGCATTTTGTTTATGCATTTTAAGCCACTGAAGAGTAAACACTTTGGCCTTATCGAAAGGAAAAAACCATCACTGTCCACTTCCCTCCCACCCCTAACTCGGTCCTCCTGCCAGAAGTTTGGCTTCTCTTATGTGCAGAGTATCTGTGCACACACACACAGACACCGCGGGCTCACCTCGGGTCCTGGCCCAAGCACCGCTGCCACGCAGGCCACTCCAAGGTGCTGCGGCCAAGGCAGTGGGCACAACAGAACAGCACAGGCATCTTGATTACAGAGCTCAGGGCACAGGAGAACTGGCAGAAACGTTTTATTCTGAGGCGATTCTCCCCAAGCCCTTGAGTAGAGCCAGATGCAGGCAAGGCAGGAGAGGTCAGCTTGGGCTGGTTGAAAGGAGTCCCTTTAAATTCAGGGTGTCTGAGAAAGGATTGTTGCTGGAAGAGGGATGAGGAGAGGCTGCAAACACTGTCCCCACCAGAGGTGGACGAGGTCATCTAACCCAGCAGACCCAAGGCCCATTCAAGGGCCACCTCTCCTTCTGCCCTTTCATCTCTCGGGAGACCCTTGGAGTTCTTGGGGGCAATGATCCAGGTGAGTTTGTGGTGAAGCACACAGACAGTGGGCTGGGCTCACCCTTCCTCTGGAGAACATCTCCCTAGAGAGGGGCTGGAGCAGGAAGGTGAGGCAGCAGCCAGGACTGACTCCAGGACTCTCTGCCCGCCCCACTCCCAGCTCCCAGAACCTGCAGGGGGAGGGCAGGTGCCCAGCATGTGTGGTGGAAAGGGCATTTCCCCCATGGAGACAGGGCAAGCTCTGGAGTGGCTTCCAGGAGGCAGAGCGCTGTCCTCCAAGACACAGATGTTCCTCCTGGTTCCCCCAGAAGCTGCTCGGTGAAGGCCGTGGGGCTGGCAGGCAGAGCTGTGCTGGCTGGAGAGGTGGGGGCAGTCTGAGTCCCCCGAGTCGCTCCTCTGCCCTCTCTCAGAAATGCTCCTTCTGGACAGTGGTGGGGGCTTTGCTGCTCTTGCTGTCCTCCTCCTCCCCCTCCTGGGGTTTCTACAAGACAGACAAGGGGACAGCCCTTGGGGTGAGGAGGTAGGGACTGCACCCTGCTGAGTATCTGCCTGCCCGTACATCTGGAATCCGGGGGGAAGACCAGAGTCCCACGCACTCAGCATCCCCGACTGAACAAGGACGAGGACTGGGGCTCCGGTCACGCACTGTGCTCCCCAGACACACACACCATCACGACAGGAGCAAAGGAGGAGCGAAAAAGTCAGCCTTCCAGGACACCACAGCCTCCAGGGACCATCTCACTGTGAGTGCCACTGAGCTCCGGTCACCATCCTCCCCTTCTGACGGCCTTGCCCCACCTGGATGGACCCCCACATGGCTGTGGATGGGCCAGGTCTGCCCCCTCCTCAGGAGTGCTGACTACCCCCGGTCAGGGGCAGCCCCCAGGCGAGGAGCACGGTTACCATGTGTGTGGAACAGACGCACAGTGAACTGTTACCAAGACAGGATGCAGTATGGCTTAAAGTATGTATATATTAATATAGCGTCCCCAGAGAAGAAAAGACTTTGGCTGTTTGTCATCAGATTTCTTGGGGACGATTTCACGGAATTAGAAGGTATTCAAGGTCTCGCTTGTTAGCTGGGTGGGATTTAAATATGCCCTGAAGATTATGCTCTGAGGCCCCTAAGTACTAACTGCCAACTTGGGCATTTGTCTGCTATTTTAGGAACACTTTGCTTCTTCCCTCAGGGGCTCATCTCGCTCCCAACAAGGCCTCGAGCACAGGCCGAGCCCCACACAGCTCTGACCATTGAGGCTGGCGGAGCACACGCAGGCCACGTCAGCTGGACAAACGGCACTTCACCCGCCACGACGCCCAGGGCAGCCCGTGGCAGAGGCAAAGCAGAGATCCAGCGTCCGGTTCTCCATCTTGCTAACTTGTCGGCACCAGCTCGGCCTCATCTCTGAGAAGCCCTCACTCAGGAGCCAGGAGCCGCCTTCAACCACTCACGCCACCTCCTGTCTCTGACACACTCATGCACACACACCCGCCTCCTTCAGCACCATCACCTTGAAGTCACAGATAAATAGGGCTTAGTGTCTCTGGGGCCAAGAACTACCAACTGGAAGACAAATGGAAACCCAAACACAGATTGTCATCATTAGCGTCAGTCCTGACCCACTGGAAGTTCTGGCTCTTTCTGCCAATGACCCACCTCACTGATCAGAAAGCGCAGCTCTGGCCTGATGCGCTCCCTGCTCTGTAGTCCCCTAACGCTGAAACAGAAGTCCTGGGACGGTCTGCAGGTCCCTCCCACACTCTCCACCTCAGTGGGAAAATGACGGCTCCTTCACGACGCCCTCTGACAGCCCTGACTCCCCTGGGACCAGCCCCGTGTGCCTCTGACCCCCGTCCCGCCAGGCCCCCCAGGTGTATCCAGGACAGCACCGTGAGCCTGCACCCACTGGCCTCCTGGCCCGACTCGCGCTGCTTCCCACAGTCCACACGCGCAGGACTGAGCCCTCACTGCCTGCTGGATAACAAACCTGGCCCACGGGGACAAGGATCTGCCTGTGAGACAGGGAAATGTGGGACGACCTAAGTAGGAAACAGGAGGAAACGGACATGTGTACATGGAGACGTGGGGTTTGGGGGGCAGCAGTGTAGAAAGGTTGTCAGACTCTCCTAAGGAAACGAGCAGGGTAGAAAGGCCAATGCACAGTGCACCCACAGGAAACACACGGGGAAATGAGTAAGATGTTACTTACTAAATTATCTCTGGTTGCTACAAATACCTGAAAGGAAAACAAGGATTATAAAGTAAACATAGCAAAATTTCTATCACTTCACACAATGGGTCACATTTCAAATTGAAACATTTTTACTAGAATCCATCCTGTTATCACAGGCATCTTTTACTCAGGCTCACAATCGATTCACCAAAGTGTCCCAAATCAGTTTCCTCGTCAGTGGCTCAGAGACAAGCCCATCTCCGCGGGGCTGCTGCCACGCTTCTCACAGGCTCCTGAGAAGACCGCTCCTGTCTCAGGCGTTCCCTGTGCCCCACTGAACGTCCTGTCCCAGGCGCCTCCCCCCACCTGCTCCCTGCTGCCCGCTGCCAACTCCAGAGCTTGAGATCAGAGGACAAAGACCTAAAGACTAGCATCCAATCATCAAAAGGACTAAATATACCTGTTTCAGATTCAATTTTTCTTGTGGAAATTGGCAAAGATTTTTCAAACTGGTAAATACGTCAGTTTGGACCTTACATACTCTGAGAGCAGTGTAAACAAGTAGTGTTGACAGCACCTTTCTAGAGGACAGCTGAGTAATACACATCAAGGTCTTAAACATGGGCATGGCCACTGACCCGTTACTCAAGGAAATACTTTGCTAAAGAACAGGCCCAAAGATCCAGCTTCTGGGACACTGATCACAGTATTGTTTAAAAACAAAATTTAGAAACAACCTTAATATTCCTGGCCAAGAAAACTGTTAAATCATGTTTATCCACGTGCAATTCTTAGGACACTGTGCAGTCATTAAATGTATGCTGCAAGTGGGGGGAAAAGTGTATTGTAAGAAACTAATGAACTGATAAAGCGCTGGCAACAAGTAAAAAAAAAGAGCACATAGAACAAGATTCCATTTCTATTAAAAATACAGCTGTGTACACTATTATATGTGGACACAGACATATATAAGAAATGCAAAAATAACAGCACCTCATCTCTAGCTGATACTATTACAGGTGACCATTAAATTTTTACACTTTTCCATATTTTTTAGTTATTTTACAAAGAAACATGTATTACCTCTGTAATAAGCTTTAAGTCGTTTCTTCTGTTTTTAAAGGAATGTATCCTACTATGCTCCTTCTTAAAGCTGAAAATTCCTTTCATCCTGGTTCAGACTTGAAACCTAACAGTTTGATTAAAATACTCCATAGCCCATTAGCACAATTGGGAAGCACTTTTCTGTTCTAGATCAAACTCCTGGTCCTCTCCCCTTTCACCATCAATGCCTGCTTCCTGACTTGTCCTTTTAGAGCCCTGCTGGCAACCCACTGGTCTCTCCATCCCCTGGCACTGCCTGGGGGGCAGTCACATGCCAGGAGAGCCACTGCCTGGAGACCACCACCACCATGACGGAGCGATGGAGCCAGCCCCCAGCCTTCCTCCCCAGTCACTGATCGAGGCTAAGAGGAGAGGAGTCGGGGCCTCGGGACTTGTCTCAGGACCCCGGGGTGGGTGCTCCTCTGCAGACTGTGACACAGGGACCAGCTCTGGGGGCCAGAGCAGGGAGGCCAGGAGCAGGGAAGGAAGTGGCAGAAAAACCAGGAGAGGGCAGCAGAAAAGCGGGCTGAGCCCCGCAGAGGAAACCCTTTGTCTCCACATGTGTGACGCTGAGCTGCTCTCACAGCCACCAGTCCCCCAGGCGCTCCCTCCGCTTCCCCCCAATGCCACAGCCTCAGCAAAGTCTGAGCCCACATCTCAGCCCAGCAGCTCCCACATACTCACATTCTCAGGATCCTCTGCCTCCGGAGATCTGCCTTAATGAATGCTAAGATCAAGGGATGACAAAGAAGGGAAAGTTATCAAGCAGAGCAATGGTCAAGCTCATCCACGAGAGGGAGCCCTTAACTCTCCTAAGGGTCACGGGTATCCCACCTCCTTCAGACCTTCCAGGGATCTGGAGGTTCCACCAGCCAGCCTGACAGAGCCTGGGAACCACTGCTGTACAGACAGGAAGAAGCCAGTGACGACACTGGCCTCCATGCATAGACCCCTGATATTTGCAGGGAGTTTGCACACAGTGCTCCAAGCCTCACAGCCATCTCCATTCTACAGATTAGGAAAGTGGGGCTCACAGAGGCTGGTCCCCTTGCCCATGGTCAAGGGCTATGGAGGTCAGTGTCACAGTACAGGGTTCCAACAAGGGTCTATTGCGGGTAGGGTGGGGGCAAAGCCCATGCTCATGCTTCCCAAAGATACTTCCTCACGAGCCCTCCGCTTTGCACCTCTGCACCAGTGTCCCGGATCTGTGTGATCAGTCAGGACACTGGGGTCTGAATCTGCCAACAGCGTAAACTCAGGCACAGTCAGAGCATCACTTTGTCCTGAGGCCCTGACTCACCAGTGAGCACTGCTCCAAGGGTCAGGAAGACACACAGGAAGATGTTCCCAGGCATGGTTCCATAGCTGTCGATAATCTGGCCCTGGGAGATGGTGAAGATGATCCCAAATACCTGCAAAGACACGGAGAAGACGGGAGACAGGGGCCCAGCCACGCAGCCCATGGGGAGCTGAGCTGCCTTATGCAGCGCCTGCACCTGCCGAGCCCAGCAGGGAACACAGGCCCACGGCTCCGGTGCCACCACCCAGCGAGAGGCCTACCTGGGCAGACACATTGAGGAGGCCAGACGACGACACAACTTCCGATTCCAGGTATGTCAGCTCCACGGCAAATTCAAACCCCAGAGTGAGATAGCCGGATATGGAGAAGCTGACGACCAGATCACAGAAACAAGGTGATGGAGGACTTCCGGAACAAGGAGGACAGGAGCCCATCTCCTCCGTACAACGACTTTGCCTGTTGGCTTTCTTCCCATCAAGACATGCCAGGCCCTTGAAAATCAGGCCAGGCCAAGAAAACAGGGACTCTTGCAGGCCAGAAAGGAGCCGAGGCTATTTTCTCAGCTGGCCCTTTGGGGATCCCTGTTCCTTCTGCATCTGACCATCAATTAGACAGGGCCAGCATTTACAGGAGGGGTTGGGATGCCTGGAGTGTTCAGCCCTCAGCTGAGAACTGCTGTGTGATGGGTACATGGCCCTGGGCTGGCAGGGGAAGTCCCTGGATATTGACCAGCCTCTCCATGGCTCTCTGGGACTCAAGGGGAGGGGCTCGGAGTCTTGAGTGTCCTTCAGAGAGGTGCCAGCAAAGCAGGACTCAATCTCTCTCTCTCTCACACACACACAGTCATGTACAGCCCACAGAAAAATAATTGGGAGGTGACAATGAGCAGAGGTCCCTGTGGACAGGTTCTTTCTCATATAACCAGTCTAGAAAATGCCAGTTCTGTGATCTGACATCTGCACCACACCTTCTGCTGCTTTCACATCTGTAATCACTCTCATGGCTTCTAACACCTGCATACATATGGCAGGCCACTCTTATCTTCTGGGTCTCAGAGCACTTATGTGACATGCCTGGGGTTTCAGATAGTCCCCAGCATAAGTGACATTAGGACCCCCCTTTCTGATTCCCAGACCCGTGTGCTTTCTGTGGCCCCTGGTTGTCCCAGGCAGAGTTCATAAAGACAGGACATTTCCTAGCCTCCTAGAGATTTGTGAAGGACACGGTCCATCTCATCAGCATGGATGGGCCTGGAAGCCCCCAGGGAGCCTTCTGAAATCTGACAGGTGAACATGACCTCTGGCCACCATTTGCATCTTTCTGGAGGTCAGTGAGAGGCTGCAGAGGGACTCCTATTTCTTCTAGGAGGTCAGAGCTCTAGGAGCCATGCAGTGGTGCTTTCCAGTTAAGCAGGTGAGAGGTGAAACTTACCCAATTATCCCAGCAGTGATGTATACTATCCACAGGTGTCCCAGGTTCAAGGTCCCTGTGTACCCCGCCATGCCCACCAGAGTCATGATGTAGAGTACCAGGGAGGTCTGCCTACAAAGAGAGGCGAAGGCTCTAAGTTACGGCCCGTAGACTTCACCAGGATCTTTCCTTCCTCCCTCCCACACTCCCTCCCTCCCATCCTTCGGGTACCTACTATATGTCAAGTCGTCTGCTGTGTGCTGGGACATCTACTCACATGGACATGGTGTCCATGTGGTTAGTGGACAGAAGACCCATGATCACACAAATAGTTCTTGTGCTCAGAGCTACCAAGGGTCAGACCAGGACAGTATGAAGCCATCTTGAGGCATGTGTGTTCTGCTATAGACCCCTCTCAACCAGATCACTCTGCACCTGGACTTGACACATCCTACCTACATGAAAGAAGGGCACAGCTCTTTCGTCTCCTTCTCCTTCACCAAAAAAAAAAAAAAAACAGGGG
>NW_011494773.1:93343-98457 GCF_000754665.1 Bison bison bison | reverse complement strand
AAAAAAAAAATGGGGCTCACACCAGCTGTGGTCAGGTGGCAGTGGTCACAGGACCAAGAAGCCCATTTTGCTTGTCTGCATCGCCCCCCGGCCCCCGGACAGTGCCGGGCAGGGACCTGACTGTGAGTCTCTCTCGTCTCCACGTCCTTCCTCTTGCCACCTGCACACGTGCAGCACAGCTTTCCCTGCTGAATCTGAACTCCTCCACTCCTGACAGTGCAGCTGAGAGAACAGTCTCCAGCCCTGAACTAGCCCCTGATTCCAAAGCCCAAGGGAGAAAGCTGTGCCCCCTCCTGGGTGCGTGTCCCTCTACTGGTCCCTCAAAAGGCCCATCAGTGCTGGCTTCCGTTTCAGGCTCACCCTGCCTGAGCCCCTCCATGCACCTCTCCCCCAAGTTGCCCCCCAGGACCGCTGTGGCCCTGAGTCCTGCACTGGGACCGGCCCCCTCTCCCCGTCCTCCTGACTGAGGTCAGGGACTCACAAGGCACCTCCTTGTGCACTCTGGCCACGAGCATCAGGACTCAGACCACGGAAGCTCAGAGCCTTCCCTCATCTCTGCTGAAGCCAGAAACAAGGTGGGGTGGCTGGCAGGTGTATACTGTGCTTATGTCAAACTAATACTGCACTTGATGGATGCCAGAGATTCTCTTAAGCACTTTACATGCAGTTAGTATTTCATTCAACTCTTACAAAAGGTGTGCAAGAAAAGTCTGTACAACTATCCTGAATGTGACCAAAGAGGAAACATGAGGCTCAGGCTATGTGTCCAAGGTCATGCACGCAGTAACCGCATAGCTAAGGTTTGAACCCAGAACTGGGATTGGAAATCTGTGCTCTTTCTACTCCCCCACACAGGAATACTAACACCCGGTTAGTCTTTGGAAAAGAGCAACAGCCTCTGAAGGACACTCCTCCCTCCTGGATCTTCAAAGCAGCTGCTGAGGTCAGAGGGCCTTCATCTCTTCTCGCCCTGCTCCCCGCATCCAGGCCCTCCCGCTCACAACCCAGCCCCATGGACACCCATCTCCCTTGCTGACCACACAAGCTCACCTTTTGCCATATTTCTTTACACACAGCTTCTTCTCAAACCACTAGCCTGTCTGCAAAACCATCCGTAGCCTCAGCCAGACATAAATAGATCTGACCATCCAATTTCTGTCTCCAAACCAAAGGAGACCCACGTGGGAGCCTCAGGGAGAAGGAACAGGCACCAAAATGCCCAGATGACAGAGCTCCCCACCCTTTCTCTGCCCAAGTAGTGGAGCAGAAAGAAGAATGTCCATGCTGATTGCAGGATGCAGACATCAAATGCCACTAGGAACCGTATCAGCTAGACTCTGCAGTGTCCTCCCAGCCTTTCACTGTCTTTTCACTGTCTTTTCTGGTTCATCTGAATCATCTGGTTGCCCACATCCCGGCCCCGCCAACATTTCAATCCCTCCTTTCTGTTGCCACAGAGCAAACCTGGAAGAGAAATGCTGCTATCCCCCAGTTCAAGGGCGGCCAGTCCTCACTACCTGAAACCAGCAACCAGCATATGGCAGAAACGAGGCAGTAGCCCAGCTCTGCCAGCAGTAATTAGGACCAGCTGGGCTCCTCCTTGTGTCCAGCCAGGCAGCCACATCCCCAGGGAGGGCCTCAGTTGGCCTTTGCCGAGGGCAGCCAGAGGGAGCCCTGGTCTGACCAGAGCCTCATAGAAGTGGGTTTGTGTGCAGAGAACAGGTCTGCCACTGTCTGTCACCTCCAGACACTGGGAACTTTGGAGGCCTTGACAAAGCAGCCCAGAATACTGCCCTGCCCAGCGCAGGACAGCCCAGGCAGCTGCCCCACTGAGCAGCATTAACTGAGCACCCAGTGGATGTGGAGCACAGGACAGACACAAGTTGAGCCTCTGTTTCCAGAGCACTTTCTCCAAGGCTGGCTACTGAATCAAGGCATCTGGGTTGATTTTTAAATGCAGACTCCCCTACTGAATTGACATCCATGAGGGTGGAACCCAGGGATCTGTGTTTTTAGTAAGCGTCCTGGCTGCTGCTGCTGCTAAGTCACTTCAGTCGTGTCCGACTCTGTGTGACCCCATAGATGGCAGCTCACCAGGCTCCCCCATCCCTGGGATTCTCCAGGAAAGAACACTGGAGTGGTTTGCCATTTCCTTCTCCAATGCATGAAAGTGAAAAGTGAAAGTGAAGTCGCTCAGTCGTGTCCAACTCTTAGTGACCCCATTGACTGAAGCCTACCAGGCTCCTCCGCCCATGGGATTTTCCAGGCAAGAGTACTGGAGTGGGGTGCCATTGCCTTCTCCGATTAGCCTGCAATCCACTAAAATTTTAGTGGCTCTTAGAAATGCACTGGGTAATCAGGACTAAACCACATCACAGTATTTACCAATGACGTGGAAGCAACTGCAAGGTAATACACTGAGAATTGTTGGAAGCACAGAGCACCCTGGTTAACCCCATGGGGTCCATGAAGGAGCCATGGAAACCTGGCAATGGAACCACCTTCTCATCCCCACTCTTTGGCGTTTCCACATACGTCCAACTGCTGATCCTTTTCTATGTTTCTTTTCTCTTTCCTTTGCTCCTTCTATGATCTACTTGGATGGAACTCGGAAAAGCCTGATGTCCTCTATCTCTAATCTTCCTATGGTCCCCACAGGGAAGGAACTGCTTCCCTCATTTTATAAATGAGGAAACTGAGCATCCAAGAAGATACATCTGAACTGCCTCCTTGACCACTCATACCCCAGCTGCTGCAATCACACCCTTGCAGCCATGTTCCTAATGAACATGTCATTTCATAACACGGTCTCCAATTCAGTCCAAGAGGAAGAGTCACTTACTTGTAGGTTTTGGTCCTATCCAGCCAGATGCCTGAGATCACAGCCCCAAGCATTCCTGCAACAGCGATGGTCAGGCCAATTCTTCCAACTATCACACCTTCCTCCTGGAAAAACCACAGCCCCAAGGATCACTCAAGGATGGAACAAGACATCTGATGGGTGCAGTCACCAGCAGGCAAAGGGGGTAAAGACAAGTAACTGGCGTGCCATTAGAGCCAGTTCTCAGGAAGTATTAGAACAAGATGACCTGTAAGAAGCTGCCAGTGGGGACAGAATCCTAGAATAATTGCTCCTCCCAACATAATATAACCCTGGATGTGTGTGGATCATACTGAATCCTGGGGGGAAATAAATTCTATCCTAGAACCACTTTTAGATAGATTTTTAAAAATATAATCTTTATAGGAAATCTTTGTCATTATTCCCATCTCTAAGATGGAAAAACTGTATATATATCCAAAGATTCCACACTTAGATTTTTTTCCAGCTATCAATGCTAAAGGGATAGAAAGATAATAATTATATATACTTAAAGTGTTTTTAGAAGCCAGACAGCATGCTGGGCATTTTTATATCATCATCTCATTTAATTCTCCAAATTCCCCACCATAAGGTTAGGAATCAATATTCCCCATATACTCATATGAAGACACTGAGGCACAGTGAGATTAGCCCACTAGCCCAAGGTCATGGGGCCTTTATTAAGTGCAGAGGTAGGATTTGAACTCAGAGCTGTCACCCTCCAACACTGGAACACTCAACACACAGTGGCCCATGCTCCCACAAGACCCTTGATTTTTAAAAGGAGGCCTGGGCCTTGGATTCTTGATTGTAAATATTCAGAGTCCCATTCCCAACCCTCCCTGGTTCTGGAAACATTTACAACAGGCTTTCTGTTGAGCCACTAAGCATTTAAAATTAAACCTTGTCCCCATTTCACAACTGAGATGTTTCAGCTGCGAGTCTGTGTGTATGTGTTTGCCTACTATGTTGTCCGGCTCCACATTATATACTTTACACATATATATCTTAGCATTTACTTTCTAAGCCTCAACTAATCTTTCAATAAGCAATTAGGCTTCTTCTGAGAAAAGAAAATGAGAGCTAAGAGACGGTAAACCAGTGTATCACACATCTGAGTTCTATTGGCGGTGGGGCTGAGACCCAGAGCCGCCTCCCTCCAAATCCTGGAGCTCACACCATAGCATGCCGCCTCCCCAGCTCCTGCCCAGACTAGAGATCGCCTTCTCTCAGGACCCAGCAGGTTTGGGGGACACCCTTACCACGTAGTGGAAGATCACCATGCGATTCAGCAGGGTGCACAAGGCATAAAAAGCACCAGCATTCAGACCTGAAGGAGGCAGGGAGAAACACAGCATTAGGGATGTTCTCCTGCTGGGGCCATCGCTGACTTCTGCCCCCAGGGGTGAGAGGTCAGAAACGCTCACCTCCTTGCAGTGAGAGTGGTGCCCTCAGAGAAGAAGAAATGCGCCAAAACAAACAAAAGTAATCACTTGAATCTCTTCTTAACCACACAGCATTGCCGACTCATCCCTTTAGCTCTGTCCTGGAAACCCAGGTTCCAGAAAGTACATATTACTCCCAGTCAGAACTGTCTACATCCTTCTTAAGGGTTGGCCTGACCTAAGGGTTCGGTGAAACTACGGGACACCTTTCCACCTCCTCCTGATGACCTATGCCCCCTAAAGAATGCTCCAGACCTCTGACCCCTGACAACACTCCCTCTGTAGGTAGACTGTCACCTCTTTTCAACATCCCTCTTTCAACTATCTTCTCAGATTCCATATCACCCAAAATCCTATATTTGAAATCAGAAAGGACCCTAAAGAATATCTAGTTGATGCTCCTGATTCATTGATTCATGCATCAAGTAAATGGAGCACCTAGAATATATTTTAGTAATCAGTGTCATTAGAGAATGAGGCCATTTGCCCAAAACCATATAGTGACTGTGTAACTAAAATGAGACTAAAACTGATCCAAAGGAAAGGGTCTCCTACCCTCCCTTCATAATAATGGTTATGATTGTGGTGACGCTCACACGACTACCACTGGCACACTTGGCATTGGGTCCACTTAGAAAGATGTAAGACAGGATCCGGTGCCCAGGCAGGGCAGCCTCAGGAATTGATGGTGATGGCTGATGGTGATGGTGGTGGTGGTGACGGTGGTGATTGTAGTGGTGGTGGTGGTGGTGATGGTGGTGATGGTGATGGTAGTAGTGGTGGTGGTGATGGTGGTGGTGCTGGTG
>NW_011494773.1:73814-92868 GCF_000754665.1 Bison bison bison | reverse complement strand
GGTGACGGTGGTGATTGTAGTGGTGGTGGTGGTGGTGATGGTGATGGTAGTAGTGGTGGTGGTGATGGTGGTGGTGCTGGTGGTGATGGTGATGGTGGTGATGGTGGTGGTGATGCTGGTAGTGGTGGTGGTGGTGATGCTGGTGGTGATGGTGATGCTGGTGGTGGTGGTGGTGGTGGTAGTGATGGTGATGTTGCTGGTGATGCTGGTGATGGTGGTGGTGGTGATGGTGATGCTGGTGATGGTGATGTTGGTGGTGGTGGTGATGGTGGTGGTGGTGATGGTTCAGGTGGTGATGGTGGTGGTGGTGATTGTGATGCTGGTGGTCATGGTGGTGATGCTGGTGGTGAGGGCAGTGGCATGTCCTTACATACTTGACACTTTTCTAAATACCTTACAGTCCTAATAACGTAAAGTAGGTCATATTCTCTTCCAATTTTATAGATGTGAAAGGTACACTCAGATTTGAAAAACAATTATACAGAGGTCTGTCTGGAAGACTCACCAGGGGTCTTTTTAATTTCAGCTAATTTTGAGGCTCACGTGACTGCCACTGGCACACCTGGCATTAGGTCCACTTAGAAGGACATAAGACAGGACACGGTGCCCAGGGATGGCAGCCTCAGGCACCCCTCTTCACTGGAGCCAGTCCACGGGACCCCAGGCCACAGAGCCACTCAGAAGCCATCCTCTTTCGCCCCCAAGCGGATGGCTCAGCGCAGGGAAACGTGGGTGTGGCCCCCACCCTGCCTCAGCCCCTCCCAGGAGCCACTATTGTTTGTAACTCAAGCACAGGCTTAGTTGCCAGGATCCCCATAAAGGGAAAGCCAGTGGAGAGAGCTGCTGTGCTCAGAGAAGGACAACGAAGGGCTTCCCAACAGGGGTGAGAAGATGGCCCAGGAGGGGGACCAAGCTGGTAGAGGAGTGGGACGTGGAGCTCATCTTCTCCCACCAAAACATTAGAAACACACCTGCAATGGAACAAATCACACAGAACAGCTACTGAACACTGACAGAAGCCCCCAGACTTCCATAAAGACGAGAAAACCTCCACAAAGAAGGAATCAGGGTGGGGCCTCTGCCCCAGGAGGGAGCTGTGAAGGAGGGAAGGTTCCCGCACCTGGGGAAGCCTCCTCACCAGGAAGGGGATAAGACTGGATGAGGAAGAGCTTCTGAGCCCAGGAGGAGGGCACAGCAGCTGGTTTGTCAAAGGCAAAAAGGAGAATGACCTGCACAGAAGGCCAGCACCATCTCCCGGCACCTCCCAGCCTGAGATACTCCCCCATCGGTCCAGGCGGGGACTGGATGATGAAGCTCAGGCTTCAGAGGTCAGACCCAGGGAGAGGACCAGGGTTGGCTGCATGAAAATAGCCTGAATAGGTGACTGCGGCAAAGGAGCGTGTACTTAGAAGATGCTTGGGCCTGCCAGAGAGGCAAGGTGCCATTATTGGGGGCACATGAGGGGAGGGGCAGGACCACCATAAGAGCTTCTTTCCCTGTGAGCATGCCCAGGAAACAGGACACCACTTACAGGAGGTCCAAGGACAGCACAAGTCACCACTGTCCTGGTGGGCTCCAGGGGCAGGCACAGATTGCCACCAGGAGACCCATGAGTAGGCGCCAGGCCCTGTGCCCACTGTCCTGGGGGCACGCAAGGCCTGCTGTAACTGCACACCCCATATCACCGGGATAACAGCCAGCACACATTGAGGGAAGAGGCAGCAAGCATCTAAACTAAAAGCAGCCTCTCGATTCCAAAAGAGAGTGCAGAGAAGGACTTGAGCTCACCTCCTCTTGTAAAAATGCCAAACCTGGAAAAAGAATGAAGGCACAGACTGAGAAGTTACAAGAGATGTTCAACAAAGAGCTAGGAAATATAAAGAACAAACGGAGGTGAGCAACACAGTAACTGCTATAAAAAACACACTAGGAGGAATCCATAGCAGAATAACTGAGGCAGAAGAGCAAATAAATGAGGTGGGAGGCTGAATGATGGAAATCACTGCTGTGGGACAGAATAAAGACAAAAGAATGACAAGAAATGAAGGCAGTCTCAGAGACTTCTGGGACAACACTAAACATACCAACACTTGCATTGCTGCTGCTGCTAAGTCACTTCAGTCGTGTCTGGCTCTGTGCAGCCCCATAGACGGCAGCCCACCAGGCTCCCCCGTCCCTGGGATTCTCCAGGCAAGAACATTGCAGTGGGTTGCCATTTCCTTCTCCAATGCATGAAAGTGAAAAGTGAAAGTGAAGTCGCTCAGTCGTGTCCGACCCTCAGCAACCCCATGGACTGCAGCCCACCAGGCTCCTCCATCCATAGGATTTTCCAGGTGAGAGTACTGGAGTAGGGTGCCATTGCCTTCTTCAACACTTGCATTATAGGGGTCCAAAAGGAGAATAGAGGGCATGAGAAAATATTTGAAGAGATTATAGTCAAAAATTTCCTAATATGAGAAAGTAAACACTCACTCCAGTCCAGGAAGCAGAGAGACTCCCATACAAGATAAACCCAAGGAGAACATGCAGAGACATGTATTAATCAAACTGACAAAATTAAAGACAAAGAAAAACTATTAAAAGCAACCAAGGAGAAGCAGCAAATAACATACAATGGAACTCCCACAAGCTTGTCGTTCAGGTGCTAAGTCACATCCGGCTCTTTGTGACCCCATGGACGACAGCATGCCAGGCTTCCCTGTCCTACACTGTCTCCTGGAGTTTGCTCAGACTCATGTCCATTGAGCTGGTGATGCCATCTAACCTCTCATCCTCTGTGCCCCTTCTCCCCTGCCCTCAATCTTTCCCATAAGGTTATCAGCTGGTTTTTCAGCAGAAACTTTGCTGGCCAGAAGGGAATGGCAAGATATATTTGAAGTAATGAAAAGGAATAACCTACAACTAAGAATACTCTATCTAGACAGGTCATTCAGATTTGATGGAGAAATCAAGCTTTACAGATAAGCAAAAGCTAAAAGAATTCAGCACCACCAAACCAGTGTTATAACAAATCCTAAAGGAATTCTCTAGACAGGGAAAAAAAAGAAAAGGCAACTACAATCAAGAAAATTGCAAATGGGGAAGCTCACTAGTAAAGACTAACATAAGGTAGAAAATAATCCACACACACATAGGATATCAAAACCAGCAATCATGAGGAGCAAACAAATGCAGGATATTGGAAATGCACTTGAAATCAGAAGATCAGCAACTTAAAACAATCTTATATAGAGAGAGACTGTTTTATCAAAAGCTATGAAAACCACAAACCAAAAACCTATAATAGATACACAAGAACAAAAACAGCAACCCAAACATATCACTATAGATAGACATCCAATCACAAGAGAAGAGAATAAAAGACAAAGGGAAGAAAACATACTTTCAAAAACAAATCCTAAACAATTAACAAAATGGCAATAAGAACATTCACATTGTTAATTACCTTAAATGTAAATAGATTAAATGCTCCCACCAAAAGACATAGACTGACTGAATGGATACAAAAAGAAGACCCATATATATGCTGTCTATAAGAAACCCACTTCAGATCTAGGAACACACACAGACTGAAAGGGACAGAATGAAATAAAAAATATTCCATGCAAATGGAAATCAAGAGAAAGCTAGAGCAATACTCATATCAGACAAAATAGACTTTAAAATACAGAATATTACAAGATACAAAGAAGGACACTACATAACGATCAAGGGATATATAAAAATTATATATATATATATATGCACTCAACATAGAAGCACCCAAATATATAAGGCAAATGCTAACAGCCATACAAGGAGAAATCAACAGTAACACAATAATAGTAGGGACTTACAAGTTGGTTCTTTGAAAAGATAAGCAATATTGATAAACCTTTAGCTAGATTCATCATGAAAAAAAGGGAAAGAACACAAAATCATAAATTAGAAAGGAAAGAGGAGACGTTAAAACTGACACCACATAAATACAAAGGGCGACTACTATAAAAAACTATATGCCAATAAACGGACAACCTTGAAGAAATGGACAAATTCTTAGAAAGACACAGGCTTCTAAAACTGAACCAGAAAGAAGTAGAAAATATGAACAGACCAATTGCAAATAGTGAAATTAAAACAGTGACTTAAAAACTCCCAACAGGAACTTCCCTGGTGGTCCAGTGGTTAAAATCTGCCTTCCAATGTAAGAGGGATATGGGTTCGATCCCTGGGCAGAGAACTAAAATCCCACATGCTGTGTGGCCAAACTAATAAACAAAAAACATAAAAACAACAATGCAGTACACCCAGTTAGACTTGACTTTCAGGAAAATAATTTTTTAGTATAAAAATGCCCCAAATCCAGATACATCAGGTCTCTTCTTTCACATTTCTAGTTGAAGTACACGCCTGGACACATCTGCTTCTTACCATACCTGATGTTGTCTTGCATTCAGGTAAAAAAAGGAGCCAAGTGAGCAGATGAAGGATTGGTTGGGGAATGATTCACATAGTAAGACTCATGTAAACATCCATCCATACATTCATTCAATCACCCATTTAACAATTGTCAGCTTGGAGTACCTGCTCCAGGCTATAATTTCTCCTACTGCTGAGGAAATATATAGGTTAATAGACATAAATCCCTACTCTCAGGGAGTTCCTAGTTTGTGGGAAAACAGACTTGGAAATGACTTGTCGTGTCTGACTCTTTGTGACCCCATGGACTGTAGCCCACCAGGCTCCTCCATCCATGGAATTTTCCAGGCAAGAGTACTGGAGTGGGTTGCCATTTCCTTCTCCAAAGATGTACTAAGAACAGCACAATAAATGGTCACCTAATACTGCTTCACAGCAGACATACTGGGATGAGACTTGGAGGGTCAGCAGACATGTTGCCAGGTGACTTGACAGGGGAAGGAATGGTTTCCCAGGTAAACTTAAAGGAACAGGGAAGACTCTGAGGCACAGCTGGCTCTTCTGCTTAACCCTAAATGACGACTTTACATATACATTTGGGATCTGGAAACTGTAAGATGCACAGAAACATCAGGTCTCTTGTCTCACATGCCCAGCCCCAGTACACCCCGGACACACGTGCATCATACCATAGGTGATGACTAGCAGCACAAAGTTGAGGTTTTTGAAGAGTCGGATGATGGAACTTAAATACGAAGCATCAGTAGACGCCAAGGCATAGCTCAGGCACTGGGCCCTGCTGGGGGGATGTTTAGGCTTCTCTTTGAACACTGAAAGGAAACAAACAGGTCATTGCAAGTCCCCTGCCCTACTCCTGCAGAGCTGACACACGGATAAGAGCTGGCTCCCTCATCTGAGAAGGGCTCAGACTCCAAAAGGAAATATTAACTCTTTGATTAAATCCTCTCGAGCCTCCTCTCTTGAAGCTGCATCTCACTGTCTGTGGCTGAGGGGCTGGTCCTTTGACTACTTTTTCTTAATGACCTTTGGACAGCTGCGATCATTGGACTTTCCAGGCAGTGCTCGAGGATAAAGGAGTCCTGTAATAAATGGCAAATACCAAATGGCAGAGCACTGCAAAATCCCATAGTAACCAGTGGACAGAAAGGAAGTGAGAGCTGAGGCTCTGGGATTCGTGGGCCCAGATGGGGACTCAGCCCCAGAGCTCCTCCCGGGGAAAGGGCTGGGCTGCCCATGAGAGCACAGAGCCTGGCACCTGCTGCCAATAAACGCTCCCTGAGTGAGGGAAGGAGCTGCTCCTATTGCAGAGACCTCGAGTCCCTCCCTAGTTTCTCAGAGTATGCCTCCTGGGAAACCAGAGGACTAACACGCGCTCCTGCAGGACTGGGGCTCTGATAGGAAGGACCTGGGAGGGACAGTGGGAAAACCATTCTCCGTACGTTCTAGTTTCAGTACAGCCGGTACAGTCCATTTCGCTGCACTGACTGCTGTCCAGTTCTCTGGGGGCCAGATCAGTTTAACCAGCTGTCTGCCTAAATTGGTCCCCCAGCTGAAGCACCATCTTCATCCGCAGACTCCATAAGAACACTTGTGAAAGGTTGGGAGACTGTCTCCATTTAGAGGAAGCTCTGGAAATGAGATTTAATCACTTGAAGATCAAATGATCCCCCCGCTCAGACAACCCTCCAGCCCAGACTACAGGGCCCTGCTTCTTCCTTCTCTGGAAATAGTCTTGAACAACCTACCACCTTTAGGAACCTCTCATCCATTGTCTGGCCTGTTCACCTCCATTTCTATTATGTGTATGTGCTGTGCTTAGTCGTGTCTGACTCTTCGCAGTGCCCTGGACTACAGCCCATCAGGCTTCTCTGTCCATGGGGATTCTCCAGGCAAAAATACTGGAGTGGATAGCCTATTCCTTCTTCAGGGGATCTTCCCAACCCAGGAATCAGACCAGGGTTTCCTGCATTGCAGGCAGATTCTTGACCAGCTGAGCTAACAAATTGGTCCCAAGTTTTCTATTAGCGGAAAGAAATCAAGGAAAGAAGTGTTTTGTTTTTTAATATCTGTAATGGCAGGGTTTGCTCAGGGACTTGCCAACTGCAAACCACAATTCAGATAAGATTTTTCAGTTCTTTTTACTCAAGGACTGTGTGTGTTTAATAGTAAAATGTCACGCTGTAGAAATGTCCTACCTTCAGATCTCAACTGCAAAGGACCAGGCCCTCATTTGCTACAAACACAAGGATTGACAACTAGGTACATTACAGTTTGAAACTTCAGTTCTGGCTGAGATTGTTTTCAGCCACAGCTTCACAGATCCCACCTTTCCAGGAGCAAGAAGGAACTCCATCCAAGGGATCCTGTGAGCTTTGAAAAGCCATCAGGCAGCCCCTCCTCAGCTTGGACCCGGTGAGGGAATGACAGTAAGAACAGCTGGATGAGGTGCGTGATCATAAAATTGTTTGACTCTGGAGGTGAGGCCGGCAGGAAGGAAGGAAAACTTAAACGTGTGTGGTGGAATTTTCAGATATTAAGAGACAGCTGGTTAATCTTTAAAGACAAATGACTCACTGAAAATGAACACTTCTTCTGCACTCTTTCTGAAGTTATCACAGCCTGTGTGATATCACTCAGATGATAAAAGAGGATATAAATCGTATTAACCAAATATCTCAATGCTCAGATATATATTCATATAAAATTAATAGTAGTTATTTGAGGTTTCTGGTTGGGGTTAGCTGGTACAATGGTGATCCTTTTCTTCATGCTTTTTTTTGTGTATTTTCTAGATTTTTCCATAATAAGCCTATCTTATATACCTTTTTAAAAAAGTATTTTAGAAATGTGGTCCCCAGGTATTTTCAGGTGAATGTATGAGAGGACTAGTGTTTGCAGGTCAATCCTGTTTTGTTCCAGAACTTTAGAGTATGGAGTTAAACAATTTAGGCTTGAATCCAATCTCTGCCACTTACTATCTGATCTTGAATACCTTCACTCTCCTCAAGTATCAGTTTACCCTTAGTTAAGTGAACTGAGAGTGGGATCCCCTCTATAGGGCCCTTGAAGAGTCAATGAGATCAGGCACACTCAGCACAGGGCCTGTGACATCATAAATGCTCACCGGGGTTTCATCAAGGAAATCAGCAGGCTGCCCATTAATTCTAATAAGGTCACGCTAGGAAACTGGTGAATTACAGCTAAACTTTACTGAGCAGCTAACAAAGTACACAGGACCAGCTAGCACTGTATGAGCAGCAACTACTCAGGCTATAAGGCTTAAAGACCATTAGAAGCCCAGCCTCCAGTTTCTGTAGATATATTTTATAGAATGCATGGTACCTAGAATGGTGTTCTAGGGTCATGTTCATAAGGTCCTCACCCAAGTCAGCAGGACCTCCCTCCGTCCCCACCCACCCCTTAAATCTGCTAATGACCTTACCGACGATGACAAGGATGAAAAGCAGAGTGGCCACACCTGCTGTTACGTAGAACATGATGCTGATATAGTAGGCAAGCTCATCAGGGTTGTCGATGTTGGGTACCGAGACAGCAGGGACCAAGAACCCAAGGGCAATTCCAAGCTATAGAAGACAGAGAGAATCAATAGTAGTATAAGTGTTCAAGAGGGGACAGTACACACTTAACCCACTCCTAATAAGAATCATAATCCCCAACTTCCGTTCTCTCTTAGAACACAAACAGGGATTGTTTTCCCTCTTAAGACACCACAGAGATCTTTCTTTTGCTTCACAATTCAACTTACGTACATTTATGACACCCCTCGGTATCAATCCTATTGAAAAAATTATAGTTGGAGTTCTCAATGCAAGCTGGCTCTTCTCTAGCCGCAAACTACTGAACAATGTTCCTATACTCCCATCGCTAAGGTAGAATGAAATCATGCCATTTGCAGTAACACTGATGGACGTAGAGATTCTCATACTGAGTAAAATAAGTTAGAGAACAACAAATATCGTTATGATATCTCTTAAATGTGGAATGCTCAAAATCCTTCAAGCTAGGTTCAGCAGTATAAGAACCAAGAACTTCCAGATGTACAAGCTGGGTTTCGAAGAGGCAGAGGATTCAGAGATCACGTTGCCAACATTTGTTGGATCATGCAGAAAACATGGGAGTTTCAGAAAAAAACCTTCTTTTGCTTCATTGACTACATGAAAAGCTTTGACTGTGTGGATCACAACAAACTGTGGAAAATTCTTAAAGAGATGGGAGTACCAGAACACTTTACCTGGCTCCTGAGAATTCTGTATCTGGGTCAAGAATCCAACAGTTAGATCATTACATAGAACAACTGACTGGCTCAAAATTGGGAAAGGAGTATGAGAAAGCGGTATCCCTGCTTATTTTAACTTGTATGCAGAGTTGCTGTTGTTAGTCGCTAAGTCATGTCCAATTCTTTGCCTGCCAGTCTCTTCTCTCCATGCGATTCTCCAGGCAAGAATACTGGAGTGGGTTGCCATTTCCTTCTCTAGGGGAACTTCACAACCCAGGGATCGAAGCCATGTCTCCTGCATTGCAGGCAGATTCTTTACTACTGAGTCACCTGGGAAACCCATATGCAGACTTTATCATGTGAAATGCTGAGTTGGATGAATCACAAGCTGGAATCAAGAATGCTGGGAGAAATAGCAACAACCTCAGATATACAGTTTACTTCATGTATCTGTGGGAGGTACAAGGGTGTGGAGCTTCCTGGTCCACAATCTACTAAGGGACAGGCTGGGTGGGAAGGTCAAGCGAGAAGGAAACAGAAGACATAGACTTGATTCCACGGAATCATCAGGCCCTCAAGACTGCCTGCCAAGGCAACACGGCCAAGACAGAAGCCAGGCCAGGCTACCAGAGCCTCCTCCCAAGCAGTGCACTGAGCTGAAGGTCAAAGAAGCAGGGTTAGGAGTTACTCTGCTGTGGTTCCACCTCACAGGCCTGCAGGGCCTCTACCACCCTGCCCCGCACGCCCCAGGGGTCCAGGATATTTTCAGAACCTCAAGTGAATCAGAATTATAAGCGCTACCCCAAGCCCACCTTCCCATCTCACTCTGGAGAGCGACTGAGCTCCCAGCTCCTCCCCCTGGGAACTGGACCCTTCCTACAGCAGCACAGACACGCCAGCCCCGACAGGAACCCGGCTCCAGGCAGGAGGGCGCCTTCCCAGGGCACGGAGCTCCTCTCTCCTGGTGATTTCACATCTGATCACAAACCTCGCCTGGGAAGCCAGGTGGAAACACAGGCGCCTGGCCTCTTCCCTGGAGGATCTGATTAGAAGTCCAGGTGAGGGCCCAGGCATCTGTAGTCTGTCCTGGACCCACAGGTGAGGTAAATGGGCACCATTTGAGGGAGCACTGGTCTAGTTTCCTTCCCCAGTGGCCAGCCTCTGAGCTCACCCACCTGCCTGTATCTTTGGTGAGGGCTTTGCATGAAGGAGAAACCAGAACTGGCATTCAGTTCCCCTTTACCTTCCCTAGAAGTCTAATATAACCCACAATTTCAAAACTTTTAAAATAACAATAATTATAATAAGTTGTTGAGTTTTATCAGCATATAAAAAAAGTTTATAAGCTAGACTCAAAAGACAAATATTATTGATTTTTATTGATATTGATTTATTTATTGATTTATTGATATAAATATTGATTATTTGATTTTGGTTATATGAATTATCTAGAACATGCAAATTCATAGAAAGTAGAAGAGCTTACTAGAGGCAGGAGGAGGGGGAAAGGACAGGTTGTTATTTAACTGGTACAGAGTTGTTGGGAATGAAGAAAAAAAGTTTTGGGTACATATATTAGTAATTCTTATACAACCTTGTGAAAATAATGCCATTGAATTGTACATGTATGACTGGGTAAAATTACAAATATGTCAATTTCAACACAATTTAAAAAATCAGGTTCATAACACGCCCAACTTTCTGGCCCATAAACTCATGGAGATGCAAAGAATTTAAGACTCTCCTTTCAGAATGAAGGGAAAACAAAGGCTTCCCAGGACTTCCTGTGATTTGCAGGCCTTGGAAATCAGAGCAGCAGTTCTACTCTATCCTCCTGCACTCAACTCTAACCTCCAGGGAAGGAGTTGGGCCCCGGGCTCTGACCCGCTGTCCTGGCCTCAGCTGTGTGTAAGGAAGGTGAGAGCAACAGCAGGGCCACCAGGGCCCCGCTCTGCTTTCCACGGGGTATGGGAGATGCTGCGCTTGAGGAAAGCTGGTTGGACGGGCAAAAAACATCTGCCAAGCTTAAGACACAGAATAGTCTGACGCTCAGGGACTGCTCCCCGAGGAAGAACAGCAGCACAGAACTCACAGGTTCAAGCTGGTGAAGTAAGTTGAGGAATGAGATCATAAAGATGGCGACAGCAGGCTTTCTGCCTGCAGAGGAGACACCGTGGGTGACAGGAAAGGCCCATCCTTCTGTCTCCCCACTTTTCTCACACAGTCACTCAGTCACACTTAGTCAGACTCAGCCACACTTCACCTAGGGTCGCAAACACTGTTGCAGTCGGAAAACACAGCCTTCACCCAGTGAGGCAGTTCGGTACAATGAACACTCAGTCCCCAGTGAATACCCACTCCTCCACCCACCTGATTGCCGAGGACAGCTATGGAGCAGGCTGTTGACACCTCATCATCTCCGAACCAGACGGAAGCAATGTGGGAGGGCACACCCAGGATGAAGACCTGGGCCACGGAGCAGACGACCTGGCCCAGCACCGTGACTGGGAAGAGATGCGGCTGCAGGCTGCCCAGCTTCACCCAGGCCCCCAGGCAGTTGAGAGCAGAGCCAGCGAGGGCGATGGTCCGCAGGCCGAACTTCTCCAAGAGCCAGGCCACCGGCAGGAGCAGAGGAATGTAGGCCAGCATGTAGCACATGGACAGCCAGTCGATGGCAAAGGAACTGACCCCGTAGAAGTACATGAAGATGTTATTGATGGCGGCGTACTGGATCCACTGGAAGGCATTGCACATGGAGTAGCAGCTGAACACCAGGACGACTGCCCACCGGCGCTTGCTCACCTTGATCGTGAACTCTCTGTCCAAGACTCTGAATAGGGTGTAGCCACGGGCTTCCGCCTCAAGTGGGGACCTCTGAGAAGGGGTGCCATCATGCTCCTGTTGGTTCAGATCTTCATCCTCCATGACTCCAACCTGTACCGGAGCCCTGAGCATGTGCTAGGGACTCCAGCAGTCTTAAGAGACAGCGCTTTGACCGGTTCTCTGAAGCCCTCAGGCCACTTGCCCGCCTGTTGCAGAGTCCCAGAATAAAGGGAGGCCTGAGCCTACCGAAGAGCCCAGAGTGGGGCTCCCTGTGCTCCCCTCCCAGCGACTGCTCCCACTTGGCCTTTATGTCTCTGTCCCTGACTGCTATGCCCTAGGCTGGTGGAAAATGCCTCGAGCCAGTCCTGGCAACCTCCCAAGGCTTTCTGGCCAGTTCAGCCCATCAAAAACAGTTATCTCCTTGCACAAGAACTTTACAGGACTGTGATAGCTCTGGGGCGGGCATTGGGGCCTGGCTCCACCTCACTCCCCCACCCTAATTCCCAACCCTGTTTGCTAGACTTTCAGTATAAAGATAAATTTGTAAATTTCCCAGGCTGGTTGTGCTCTTGGGATAAAGTGAGTTATAGAAAACTTGTCTCCTATTTGCTTTCCCCCAGTCCTGGTCTTTTGTTAGGGAACTCAGATTTGCAGCTAATTGGCAGGGTTCTTCTTTCCTTTGGATTCCTGGGGCCTCCTACACGTGGGGACCTGAGTGGGAGGGGAGAGGGGAGTTCTCAGATGCTGAAGACGCAGTGTCAGTTGAGTGAACTGCCTAGCACAGCACACACTGTTAAGTGGGCTCTGCAGCCAGCTAGCCCTAGACTGCCCCCTGCTGGTCTGCAGCCAGGTAAAACCTCAAGTCAAAGCCTGGAACACACATTTATTTCAGCCCAGAGGGGAGATTAGAGGCCAGATCCTCCCTGGTTTCAAACACCAGCCCAGCTGCTCCTAGGTGTGTTCTGTAAACTAAGATTCTCCACATCTCTGTGTCTCAGTGTTTTTGAAAATCTATGAAACAGGGATGATGAGATAATGGTACCTACCTCACAGTATTGTTTGGAGGCTTGAGTGGGTTAAGATTTGAAAGCACTTGGAAAATTCCTGGCGGGTAGTAAACATTCCAGGAGTGTCAGGTATCCTAACAATTAAAAACACACAACTGTTTGAGGTGTGCTAAATCTGTCTAGTGTATTCGCTCATTTAAGCATCACAAGAATTCTGTGATGGAAGTGCTTTCACTAGTGTGCAGTTTTTAGATTCGAAACCTGAGACACAAAGAAGGGAAGTAACTTCTTACTTGAGGTCTCAGCTGATGCAAAGAGAGGCGTAATTCTCCTGCAAGTGTGTATCCATTGTGAAACATGCCAGCTACTCAGGCACAGTCTGGGGACAGCCGTGTTGGCATCCCCTTGGGTTTATTACAAAGGCAGGAGCCCAGCTTCACCCCAACCTACTGAATCAGCGGCTGCATTTTGAAAGACCTCTAGGTGATTTATTTGTTAGCATATTAAAGTTCAAGTGCCACTGGGTGCAGTGCTTTCTTGTGTTCTTTAATTTTCACAGCAAAAAAGGAAGAATTTAAGGCTCTGCGGACGTGGTTCTAAACTTGTTCTGCACATTAAAATCACATGGGGAACTCCACATTCCCAAAGGCTCTGCCACACTCCAGATCAGGTCTCTGAGAATGGATCCAGCCTTGGCATGTTTAAAGTTGCAGCCAGGTTTGAGCACCCTTGTGGTTTGAGAGCCACTGGTTTCCAGGAGTGGGAACACTGATTGAAGGCATCCAATTTTTCGGTAGAAATCATGAAGTCTTGGATTATAGTAGAGTGTCTGAAGAGGGAACTCATACTATATAAGAACTTCTACATTAATTTCCCATCCCCTGTCTCAATACTCCTAAGTTTTCCCAATCTTCTCCAGGGAGCATGGAACTTCCTTTCTCGGGAAACTCTCTGAGAGGTCTCACTGTTTCTTTCCCTAGGTTATCATGGTTCTTTACTAAAACCTTGCAGATACATTCTTAACTTCATTTTACAGATCTGGAAACTGAGGCCCAGAGAGTCAGAGGGTGTTATCAGAGCCCCACAGCTGACTGGCATCAGAACAAGCAGACCGGTTTCCAGAGTCCCTTTCCACAAGTCTCTCCTAAGTGCTTCTCTGGGGCAATGCTTCAGTTTAGTGACAATTCCCAAGTATCTAACCTGGGATTCAAGGGCTATTTGGAGTTGCCTTTTGTGTGGAGGGAGACAGATCTACTGTGAGCCTTGGACTTAGTGTACTCAGGGTTCGTTCTACACTATGGGCTTTGGGATCCTGGGCAAGTTATTTTACCTCTTTAGTCTTCAATTTATGAATGTGTGAAATGAAGATTAAAACTACAGTGTCATAGGGTTGCTGTGAGAATTATTAATAATTAAGATAATGTGTCAATTGTTTTCAAAAACAATATTCTGACAGCCACCAAGTACTGTAGTACTATCTCTTGGCTGATTCCCACCAGGGAGAGGAAAGGTATACAAACGTGGAGTAGATTTACATTGAAAGAAATATTTTGTATTCAGGGAAGAAACACTCATTGAGCAGCTTACTATATGTTCTATTCATCAGCATGTTCTGTCTATAGACATCAATCAGTATACGCTGAAGCTGAAGGAAAAGTACATTTTAGTGGTTGCTTTTTAAAGGGATTCTGCTTCCTGGTTCTATTCCAGTTGACTCCCCCAGGGAGCTAGAGAGAACCCCTGACTTTGAGTTCAAGTCTTCCTGGTTCTGCGCACAAAGGTTAGAGGGTCTCCCCTGGAGGCCAGCACTACCACTGGCGTTAGGAGCTGATCCTGAAGTCCAAAGCTGGTGGTACTTTGTCATTTTATCTTAGTTTTCCTTTGGTTACGTATCAAAGGCAAAGATGAGCTGGACTTAACGGTCAAAACAGATAGAGATGAGAAAGGAAGACACCATTTGGCTGGGGGTGTTGAGGGAGGTAGGCCCTCCCCAATCCCTCCACCCCAAAAACACATGTGGGGGTGGGCAGTCTCAGTCTTACCTCTCCCACCTCCCACAGCACCAAACAAAGGCCTCCAGCCCCAGGGGCTGCTCCCACCGCAACCTGGGCTGTACATGCAGCGGTTTCCAGCAGTCCCAAGGTCAGGGGGTGTGGCACCCTTTTGGATCGCTTATCACCACCTCCGCGGGGGCTGTAGAGTGACAGCATGGAGGATGTGAAGGGCAGGCTAAATCGCTAGCGAATCAGGTGAGGCCCTCGGTGAACCCCCCTAAAAAGTACTGACACGTGGAGTTTGTATAAATGCTGCCCTTACGCATCCTGCATGTGCCATTTCCATGTGCAATACTGGGCTCGCGACACCCTGTCTGCCTCAGTGTCCGCGCTTCCCACGTATTCCAGCTGGAAACTCTGCTGCATGTCTCTGTTCAGCCTGGGACCCTGAGTGAGGGAAGCTCCACTGCACATGCCTGTCTCAATATCTGTGTGTAGAGTGGGCTGAATTTCTTATCACTACGGAATTTTGAAAACTGAAATGAAGAGGAGAGCCAATCAGTTTACACAGAGAGAAGAAAGGTTCTTAAAACATTTTCAAGAAAACAGGTGCAGAATGTCATCAGGTTGTCGTCAAGCCTGGAACCTGGAGGTCAGTAGAACAATGTTTTCTGAAGGAGAATCATTTCCTGCCTAGACTCCTACACGGAGACCACCGAAGGAAAAAAAAAAAAAAACTACTAGAAAAGAACCAAACACTTTCACACATGTAAAGTTTTTAAAGGCACTTCCTTCTCCTCCCAAGAATCTGCTAAAGGATGTGCTTCACCAAAATGAGGGAGGAGACAGAGAGAGAGTAAGATGTACGATTGAAGAAGCCAGGACGACAACCCAGGAAAGGAAAGGGGACTCACCAAGACGACAGCAAAGGAACATCCCAGGGACAGCTATGGGCCAGGCAGAGAAACTGCCGGTTCAGACTGAAGCCGATCAAAGACTCCAGGAAAGGTTGGTCAAGATGACCCTGAGAAGACTGTGTTTTGGAATATTGAAAGAGGTTTGCATGGAGGGAGGAGGGTTCAGGATGGGGAACGCGGGTATACCTGTGGTGGATTCATTTCGATATTTGGCAAAACTAATACAATATTGTAAAGTTTAAAAATAAAATTAAAAAAAAAAAAAGAAAAGAAAGAGGTTTGCAGACAGGGAGAGAATTAGGGATGGGACTCGTGATCAGTACCACAAATATAGCTAAATAAATGGGGAGGGGAGGCAATCTTAAATTCCAGTGAAATATAAAAAGTTATGGAGGAAAAGAGAGCAAAGTCATGATTACCTTAAGAGACTCAGTTGTGAACAACGTGAGCACAGTCATGATAATATGAACACTGAACTTGAAGTGATCACATTTGACCAAAATGATCAAAGTGTATCAGGAGGATGGGGGAACAGGAAGTGGGTACATGCCTGTGGTGGAGATGAGGGCGGGGTGAGCAGAGCTGAATCCTTGACTGCCATATTGGAAAGTCAGCAGATAATGCCTAACATGGATAAAATCAGTAAGTATCTGTATACCCATGTTATTTAGTGAGGAAGGTAAATACCAAAGAATCATCTGTTAATGGCTGAAATATTTGCCTCAGAGGACCATGAAGGCAAGGTAGGCAATGATATGTTTGACAGATGATAATTTGAGATTTTTAAACTATGCAAAATTTGGTTTAAAAAAAACCTCAAAATTTAAACATAGATCAATAATAGAGATTGAGCTGCTTCTCTGAGGCCCATAGGTGATGTCCAGGGGTGAGGTCAATTCCATCCTGGACTTTATAATGTCGGAGCTAAAATGAACACCAAGTCTCCAACCCTGGAGCCGCAGGGAAGCCTCTTCAGTTGAGCTGTGTCCTCCAAAGCTGTGCTGGGTGCCTCCTCAGAAAAGCAGATGTGTGTTCAGAGGCCCTGTTACCTGCACTCAAGTCTTCATCGTTCTCTGGCCTTCCGTCTGCTTCTAGTGGCTTTCAGGCTTGTAGCCTCTCTGGGGGTCTGATGCCTTCTATAATATTTGTGACTCACCTGCTGCCCCAGCATCCAAGGGCCGACCCAGGTCTGCTTCTCCCCTGAATCCTTGTGTCATTGAGTAGCTCTGTCAGCTCGCAGTCAGCCAAACCCAAGCCCTGAGAGGCACCATCACTGTGTCCACGGGGTGCAGACCTCCTCACCTTCTTACTTCAGATTCTCATGGCTTCTCACCTTGATTCTGTGATGCCATCTTCATCGTTCTTACACGTCTTATTCACATCACTCAGTTCCACAGGGCATTTCCCTTCCGTCCCAGCCTCTGCCCTGCCTTGAACACTCCAGTAGCCACCCCTCACTTCCAGAAGGTTCTCACTCCCTGACTTGTGCACAGGAGGTTGTGATGTCGCCCTGGCCACCGCTCCCACCACTGCTCACTCCCACCTTTCCCTCCACGTGCTGGACCTGCCTGCAGCTCCCAGGCAGCACTAGGAACACATCCTGCCTAGAGTGCGCCATGCTTCACTGCAGAACAAGCATCACATCCTCCAGGAAGCCTTCCTTAGCACCCAAGTCTGAGTCAGAGTTCACCTGCTCACCTTTCTGGTAGCTCCTTTCTAATGGTAGCATGAACGCTTGTTTTCCTCTTTAAGTCCTCTATTTTCCATGGGTTCTTTGAGGTTATGAATCATTCCTTTCATAGTCAATCCTGAACCCCTAAGCCTGCTAACTGGCCCCAGAAGGGACATGAAGGTATAACTGAGGCAATTGCTTCAGGCAATTGCCAAGAGGCAATTCCTGTGTGCCCCTCCAGAGATCTCAACATGAACGAAAGCGTGTCCAGCTGTTACCCAGCCCAAGCTTGCTCTGCTCGCCACACGACAGGGCAGTAAATGGGAGATGAGTTGCTGGGGACAATGAATAATGACTTTAATCAGGAAGCTAGCAGACCAAGAATTTGACAGACTACTGTCTCAAGAAACCTATCTTCCCTCAGTCTGAAATGGTCTCCTTTTATACTTACAACTCTCCACAACAGAGGAAGTGAGCGGCCACTGTGATGGCAACCGATGGCTGAGAGGGACCTCTGTCAGTCTCTGGCTAACACGCCTGTCCCACCCCTATTACAATTCCCATTTATTAGTCTAGATACAATCTAGTGGGAATAAGGGGTGATAATCTTTCTAGCCACTTCCTGCTAAACAGAGATGATGAGGGCCAGGTTGTGAAATGGAACTGATCAGCTTTGGGCTAGGAATATTTAAAAATTTTAGTAAATAATACATTTCTCTTTCTTTAACTACAACTATTTGAACCTGATGAAATTTCTTCTACAAGGAAATTTTAATCTCAACACTTGTCTTTTTTGAAGAGCAACCTTAAGGCTTCTAAGGGCTCACAAACCTCTTGCTCTCTAGGCCTCTCAGGAGTTGGGTCGTTTTCTGATGACAGTGGGGCTGCTTTGACCTGAATGTGACGTTTCCATGGCTTTACTCCAGCTAACTTGACCGATGACTGCATGGTAATTAAAACCAGGGGCTTCCCTGGTGGCTCAGAGCTAAAGAATCTGAGTGCCAAGCAGGAGACCTGGGTTCGATCCCTGGAGAAGGAAATGGCAACCCAACCCAGTATTCTTGCCTGGACAATTCCATGCACAGAGGAGCCTGGTGGGCTGCAGTCCACGGGGCTGCAAAGAGTGGGACATGACTGAGTGACTAAAACTTTCACTATTATGTGTAGGGCTTCTATAATCAAATTGTCCACATATTGGAGGAAGAGTCCTTCATCCAATTTGAAGTTTCTAAGGTCCCTAGCCAACACTAACATTTCCCAAAAAGGTAAGGGGAATTTTTTTCCACTGTACCACATGCAGCATATGGGATCTTAGTTCCCCAAACAGGGATAGAACCTGTGACCCCTGCAGTGCAGTAGAGGCATGGAGTCTTAACCACGGACCATCAGGGAAGCCTCCAAGGTAGGGGTATTCTTAAATCCTTGAGGCAGGACTGTCCGACTATACTGTTGGACTATCTGTTCTTGTGGGCTATCATTCAAAGACAAACAGCTGCTATGATTCTTCTGTGATAGGGGTGCAGAAAAAAAGCATCTTTCAAGTCCAAAACTGACAACCAGTTTTAATTCTCCTAGAATAGTTGAAAGCAGAGAGGATAGTTGTAAGTAGCTACCACAGGTGCAAATCTTAGACTATTTCATTACTAGCCCTCAAGTCTTAGACAAAGCAATACTCTACTGAGTTTGACTTTTTGACTGGGAAGATAGGGGTGTTATATGGGGACAGACAAAATGTAATCAGTCCTGTTTTCAAAAACCTTAGAGAATTGGCTGAATTCCCTTGTGGTTTCTTGCTTAAGGGGGTATTAGGTGTCCCAGCATCCCTTTTGAATGGGGTTTGTATTAGCCTTGTGTTTTTGCCCTATCCTGGAGTGCCATCTGGAGAAGGCAATGGCACCCCACTCCAGTACTCTTACCTGGAAAACCCCATGGATGGAGGAGCCTGGTAGGCTGCAGTCCATGGGGTCGCTAAGTCGGACACGACT
>NW_011494773.1:72810-73714 GCF_000754665.1 Bison bison bison | reverse complement strand
GGACACGACTGAGCAAATTCACTTTCACTTTTCACTTCCATGCATTGGAGAAGGAAATGGCAACCCACTCCAGTGTTCTTGCCTGGAGAATCCCAGGGACGGGGGAGCCTGGTGGGCTGCGGTCTATGGGGTCGCACAGAGTCAGACACGACTGAAGCAACTTAGCAGCAGCAGCAGCAGGGGTGCCATCAGCCTGCACTCCCAGCCTTACCTTTCTGTAGGCCTGGGAGGAGAGGTGCTGGGAGACGAGAGTTCTGACTCCTTTTCTGGGATGTCCATGAATGCCATGTAGGCGTACAACATGCTCTGGTGGGACCCTTGAGAGGGTAACAGGCAAAAAGGCCAGGGGTCTCCAAACAGAGGAAATAGCCTGCAAGTGTCAGACATTTTTATCTCTCTTAAGTGGCAGGAAGAAACAAACTAGCGATATTTTTTCCTTCTCTACACAAATTTAAAAAGAGTTTTCTCTTAAAATACTGTGTTGCCATAATGACACCTGGTTTCATCTGAAGTTAAGTATTCTCAAACCTCAGTTCAGTTCAGTTCAGTTGCTCAGTCGTGTCTGATTCTTTGCAACCCCATGAATCGCAGCACGCCAGGCCTCCCTGTCCATCACCAACTCCCAGAGTCCACCCAGACTCACGTCCATTGAGTCAGTGATGCCATCCAGCCATCTCATCCTCTGTCATCCCATTCTCCTCCTGCCCCAATCCCTCCCAGCATCAGAGTCTTTTCCAATGAGTCAACTCTTCGCATGAGGTGGCCAAAGTACTGGAGTTTCAGCTTTAGCATCATTCCTTCCAAAGAAATCCTACGGCTGATCTCCTTCAGAATGGACTGGTTGGATCTCCTTGCAGTCCAAGGGACTCTCAAGAGTCTTCTCCAACACCACAGTTCAAAAGCA
>NW_011494773.1:71425-72636 GCF_000754665.1 Bison bison bison | reverse complement strand
AGTCCAACTCTCACATCCATACATGACCACAGGAAAAACCATAGCCTTGACTAGATGGACCTTTGTTGGCAAAGTAATGTCTCTGCTTTTGAATATGCTATCTAGGTTGGTCATAACTTTCCTTCCAAGGAGTAAGTGTCTTTTAATTTCATGGCTGCAGTCACCATCTGCAGTGATTTTGGAGCCCCAAAAAATAAAGTCTGACACTGTTTCCACTGTTTCCCCATCTATTTCCCATGAAGTGATGGGACTGGATGCCATTCTCAAACCTAGAGATAACCAATGCCTTTTTCTTATGCAAATGTTTGTCTTAAGCTATGCTAATACGCTAAAGCATAGGCGGCTGCGACTGGTGCTAAAGTGCAGGCCGAGAGGACCTACCCCACGTCCGAGGTCAGGGGGGTCAGCCGAGAGGAGATACCCAGCATCCAAGGTCAGGGGCGGCGGGCGGGAGGAGCTACCCCACACCCTTAAGCCTGAGGCCAGGGCCAGCAGCTGGGAGGAGCAACCCCTTGCCCGAGACCAGGGGCGGTGGCCGGGAGGACCAACCACACACCCTGGCTGCATGGGCACAGGAGGGCCTAGAGGAGCTATCCCACGTTGAAGGTCAGGAAGGGCGGCAGTGAGGAGATACCCCTCATTCAAGGTAAGGAGCATTGGCTGCCCTTTGCTGGGGGAGCCGTGAAGAGATACCCCATGCCCAAGGTAAGAGAAACCCAAGTAAGATGGTAGGTGTTGCAAGAGGGCATCAGAGGGCACACACACTGAAACCATACTCACAGAAAACTAGTCAATCTAATCACATTAGGACCACATCCTTGTCTAACTCAGTGAAACTAAGCCATGCCCGTGGGGCGACCCAAGATGGGTGGGTCATGGTGGAGAGATCTGACAGAATGTGGTCCACTGGAGAAGGGAATGGCAAACCACTTCAGTATTCTTGCCTTGAGAACCCCTTGAACAGTATGAAAAGGCAAAATGATAGGATACTGAAAGAGAAACTCCCCAGGTCAGTAGGTGCTACTGGAGATAAGTGGAGAAATAACTCCAGAAAGAATGAAGGGATGGAGCCAAAGCAAAAAGAATACCCAGCTGTGGATGTGACTGGTGATAGAAGCAAGGTCCAATGCTGTAAAGAGCAATATTGCATAGGAACCTGGAATGTCAGGTCCATGAATCAAGGCAAATTGGAAGTGGTCAAACAAGAGATG
>NW_011494773.1:69927-70846 GCF_000754665.1 Bison bison bison | reverse complement strand
CAAACACCCTCTTCTAACAACACAAGAGAAGACTCTACACATGGACATCACCAGATGGTCAACACCAAAATCAGATTGATTATATTCTTTGTAGCCAAAGATGGAGAAGTTCTATACAGTCAACAAAAACAAGACCGGGAGCTGACAGTGGCTCAGACCATGAACTCCTCATTGCCAAATTCAGACTGAAACTGAAGAAAGTAGGGAAAACCACTAGACTATTCAGGTATGACCTAAATCAAATCCCTTCTGATTATACAGTGGAAGTGAGAAATAGATTTAAGGGCCTAGATCTGATAGCTAGAGTGCCTGATGAGCTATGGAATGAGGTTCATGACATTGTACAGGAGACAGGGATCAAGACCTTCCCCGTGGAAAAGAAATGCAGAAAAGCAAAATGGCTGTCTGGGGAGGCCTTACAAATATCTGTGAAAAGAAGAGAAGCGAAAAGCAAAGGAGAAAAGGAAAGATACAGGCATCTGAATGCAGAGTTCCAAAGAATAGCAAGAAGAGATAAGAAAGCCTTCTTCAGCGATCAATGCAAAGAAATAGAGGAAAACAACAGAATGGGAAAGACTAGGGATCTCTTCAAGAAAATCAGAGATACCAAAGGAACATTTCATGCAAAGACGGGCTCAATAAAGGACAGAAATGGTATGGACCTAACAGAAGCAGAAGATATTAAGAAGAGATGGCAAGAATACACAGAAGAACTGTACAAAAAAGATCTTCATGACCCCGATAATCACACCCCGATGGTGTGATCACTGACCTAGAGCCAGACATCCTGGAATGTGAAGTCAAGTGGGCCTTAGAAAGCATCACTACGAACAAAGCTAGTGGAGGTGATGGAATTCCAGTGGAGCTCTTTCAAATCCTGAAAGCTGGTGCTGTGAAAGTGCTGCACTCAATATGCCAG
>NW_011494773.1:69129-69827 GCF_000754665.1 Bison bison bison | reverse complement strand
GAAACACAAGCTGGAATCAAGATTGCCGGGAGAAATATCAATAACCTCAGATATGCAGATGACACCACCCTTATGGCAGAAAGTGAAGAGGAACTAAAAAGCCTCTTGATGAAGGTGAAAGAGGAGAGTGAAAAAGTTGGCTTAAAGCTCAACATTCAGAAAACGAAGATCATGGCATCTGGCCCCATCACTTCATGGGAAAGAGATGGGGAAACAGTGGAAACAGTGTCAGACTTTATTTTTTGGGGCTCCAAAATCACTGCAGATGGTGACTGCAGCCATGAAATTAAAAGACGCTTACTCCTTGGAAGGAAAGTTATGACCAACCTAGATAGCATATTCAAAAGCAGAGACATTACTTTGCCAACAAAGGTTCGTCTAGTCAAGGCTATGGTTTTTCCTGTGGTCATGTATGGATGTGAGAGTTGGACTGTGAAGAAGGCTGAGCGCCGAAGAACTGATGCTTTTGAACTGTGGTGTTGGAGAAGACTCTTGAGAGTCCCTTGGACTGCAAGGAGATCCAACCAGTCCATTCTGAAGGAGATCAGCCGTACGATTTCTTTGGAAGGAATGATGCTAAAGCTGAAACTCCAGTACTTTGGCCACCTCATGCGAAGAGTTGACTCATTGGAAAAGACTCTGATGCTGTCTGGGATTGGGGGCAAAGGAGGAAGGAAGGGGACGACGAGGAGGATGGA
>NW_011494773.1:68523-69029 GCF_000754665.1 Bison bison bison | reverse complement strand
GGAAAAAGGAGTACGTCAAGGCTGTATATTGTCACCCTGGTTATTTAAATTATATGCAGAGTACATCATGAGAAACGCTGGACTGGAAGAAACACAAGCTGGAATCAAGATTGCCGGGAGAAATATCAATAACCTCAGATATGCAGATGACACCACCCTTATGGCAGAAAGTGAAGAGGAACTAAAAAGCCTCTTGATGAAGGTGAAAGAGGAGAGTGAAAAAGTTGGCTTAAAGCTCAACATTCAGAAAACGAAGATCATGGCATCTGGCCCCATCACTTCATGGGAAAGAGATGGGGAAACAGTGGAAAC
Organism: Bison bison bison; assembly: GCF_000754665.1. NCBI lineage: Eukaryota > Metazoa > Chordata > Mammalia > Artiodactyla > Bovidae > Bison > Bison bison. Next base: position 68,717 of record NW_011494773.1, on the reverse strand, counting down.
AGTGTCAGACTTTATTTTTTGGGGCTCCAAAATCACTGCAGATGGTGACTGCAGCCATGAAATTAAAAGACGCTTACTCCTTGGAAGGAAAGTTATGACCAACCTAGATAGCATATTGACAGGCAGAGACATTACTTTGCCAACAAAGGTTCGTCTAGTCAAGGCTATGGTTTTTCCTGTGGTCATGTATGGAT
>NW_011494773.1:67962-68423 GCF_000754665.1 Bison bison bison | reverse complement strand
TAAAGCTGAAACTCCAGTACTTTGGCCACCTCATGCGAAGAGTTGACTCATTGGAAAAGACTCTGATGCTGGGAGGGATTGGGGGCAAGAGGAGAAGGGGACGACAGAGGATGAGATGGCTGGATGGCATCACTGACTCGATGGACGTGAGTTTGAGTGAACCCTGGGAGTTGGTGATGGACAGGGAGGCCTGCCATGCTGCGATTCATGGGGTCACAGAGTCATACACGACTGAGCGACTGATCTGATCTGATAGTCCTACTGCCCAGAGATAACCTAGTAACATTTTAGTCATTTCCCAGTGTTTTCTATGGATGTGCTTATGCCATCGAGTTTTTTATCTTTTTGGCCATACCACCCAGCATGCAAACTTCCCTGACCAGAGATAGAACCATGCCCCCTGCAGTGGAAGCACAGAATCTTAACCATTGAACTGCCTGGGCAGCCCTCTCTTGGGGCTT
>NW_011494773.1:66273-67862 GCF_000754665.1 Bison bison bison | reverse complement strand
CTGGATGCGCCCTGCGTCCGCACCTCCTTCGCACCTGGGGCGCCGGGTGGGATGGGGGTCAGAGGCACACGGGGCTGGTCCCAGGGGAGTCAGGGCTGTCAGAGGGCATCCTGAAGGAGCCGTCATTTCCCCACCGAGGTGGTGGGTGTGAGTGGGACCTGCAGACAGTCCCAGGACTTCAGTCTCAGCGCCAGGGGACGACAGGGCAGGGAGCACATTGGGCCAGAGCTGCGCTTTCTGATCAGTGAGGTGGGTCATTGGCAGAAAGAGCCAAAACTTCTGGCTGGGGGCTCATGAGTCACCTTTAGGAAGACAATCTGCATCTTCTTCCAGTTGGTAGTTCTCCACCATAAGAGACATAAGCCTTGTTTGGTTGTGATTTTAAGGTGATGGCACTGGAGGAGGCAAGTGTGTGTGCATGAGTGTGTCAAAGAGAGGAGATGGACTGAACAGTTGAAATCGGCTGCTGGCTCCTGAACGAGGGTGTCTTGGGGTTCGGGCTGAGATTATCAGCCAAAAAGGTAGCAAGATAGACAATTGGCAGCTGGATCTACTGCTGTAGCCTCCGGAGGGGCTTGCCTTAGAATGTTCTGGGAAAGAAAGTTTTTCCTCCTGCTGACGTGGCCTGCATGTGCTCCACCAGCCTCAATGGCCAGAGCTGTGTGGGGCTCAGCCTGTGCTCAAGACCTTGTTGGGAACAAGATGAGCCCCCGAGGGAAGAAGCAAAGTATTCCTAAAACAGCAGACAAATGCCCAAGTTGGCAGTTAGTACTTAGGGACCTCAGAGCATAATCTTCAGAGCATATTAATCCCACCCAGCTAATAAGTGTGACCCTGAAGAACTTCTAATTCTGAGCCATTGTCCCGCAAGAAATCTGATGACAAATAGACCGAAGTCTTTTCTTCTGTGGGGATGCTATATTAATATATACATACTTTGAGACATAATGCATCCTGTCATTGTAACAGTTCACTGTGCGTCTGTTCCACACACATAGTAACCATGTTCCTCATCTGCGCGCTGCCCCTGACTTGGGGTAGTCAGCACTCCTGAGGAGGGGGCAGACCTGGCCCTTCCACAGCTACGTGGGGGTCCATCCAGGTGGGGCGAGGCTGTCAGAAGGGGAGGAGGGTGACCGAAGCTCAGTGGCACTCACAGTGAGATGGTCCCTGGAGGCTGTGGTGTCCCAGAAGGCTGACCTTTTGCTCCTCCTTTGCTCCTGTTGTGATGGTGTGTATGTCTGGGGAGCACAGTGCGTGACCAGAGCCCCTGTCCTCGTCCTTGTTCAGTCGGGGATGCTGAGTGCCTGGGACTCGCGTCTTCCCCCCGGATTCCAGATGTACGGGCAGGCAGATACTCAGCAGGGTGGAGTGCCTACCTCCTCACCCCAAGGGCTGTCCCCTTGTCTGTCTTGTAGAAACCCCAGGAGGGGGAGGGGGAGGAGGACAGCAAGAGCAGCAAAGCCCCCACCACTGTCCAGGAGGAGCATTTCTGAGAGAGGGCAGAGGAGCGACTCGGGGGACTCAGACCGCCCCCCACCTCTCCAGCCAGCACAGCTCTGCCTGCCAGCCCCACGGCCTTCACCCGA
>NW_011494773.1:45768-65942 GCF_000754665.1 Bison bison bison | reverse complement strand
GGACTCTGCCACCTGGAAGCCACTCCAGAACTTGTCCTGTCTCCGTGGGGGAGATGCCCTTTCCACCACATAGGTTGGGGCCCCGCCCTTCCCCTGCAGGTTCTGGGAGCTGGCGGGGTGGGAGGGCGCAGAGAGAATCCTGGAGTCAGTCCTGGCTGCTGCCTCACCTTCCTGATCCAGCCTCTCTCTAGAGTGATGTTTTCCAGAGGAACGGCGAGCCCAGCCCACTGTCTGTGTGCTTCCCTGCAAACTCACCTGGATCATTGCCCCCGAGAACTCCAAGGGTCTCCTGAGAGATGAAAGGGCAGAAGGAATGGGGGGCCTTGATGGGCCTTGGGTCTGCTGGGTTAGATGACCTCGTCCACCTCTGGTGGGGACAGTGTTTGCAGCCTCTCCTCATCCTTCTTCCAGCAACAATCCTTTCTCAGACACCCTGTATTTAAAGGGACTCCTTTCAACTAGCCCAAGCTGACCTCTCCTGCCTTGCCTGCATCTGGCTCTACTCAAGGGCTTGGGGAGAATCGCCTCAAAATAAGACGTTTCCGCCAGTTCTCCTGTGCCCTGAGCTCTGTAATCAAGACGCCTGTGCTGTTCTGTTGTGCCCACTGCCTTGGCCGAAGCACCTTGGAGTGGCCTGCGTGGCAGCAGTGCTTGGGCCAGGACCCAAGGTGAGCCTGCAGATACTCTGCACAGAAGAGAAGCCAAACTTCTGGCAGGAGGACCGAGTTAGGGGTGGGAGGGAAGTGGACAGTGACGGTTTTCTACATTGTGATGAGGCCCAAGTGTTTACTCTTCAGTCCCTTACAATGCATAAACAAAATGCTTACTGAAGCCATTTTTCAATTTTACAAACATAATCAGTTATTTTCTAGTTGTTAATATCAAATGTTTCAAGGCAGCAATAGATTCTCCTTATGGTCTGCCCTGTCATTTGTTGGAGCAGAGATGGCTTTGGGGGTGAGAATGGGAAGGAGGTGTGGGGGCTCCACAGCATGAGAGGTGGTCCCCTGCTGCATAGACGTTGCCATTGACTGGGTTATTTTTAAGATAAGGCTGCAGGGGTTACACCTGGCCTATTTGGGGACTGCAACTTGGTGCCTAACACGGGACTGGGACTGCTTTCCACACAGCGTCCACACGAGGACAGTGTGCCTGCTGCCAAGTGTGACAGCGTCACCCGAGTGTGCCTGCTGCCAAGAGCCCACTGTGGTTTCTGCCTGTATATCCCAGGGTGGCTGGCATGTCTGTGCTACAAGCACAGCAGTCATGCAGCAGACTGTCTGGGCCGGAATCCAGTTTTGTTTTCTGCAGTTCTGGATTGTTCCCCTTCTGTCCCTCTTCCCTTCGTAATGCATTCACCTTATGTGCGTTACAGGAATGGGCTGCAGTCATCACTTTCCTGGACATTTCTTCTCTAGCGAGCTGACTGCGTCTGGGGCACTCTGGCTCCCTGTCAGCAATCCTTAGGCAGACAAACAACGTTAGGATTCCACTTGAAATCACCTGGGAAGGGAGCCAAGCCTGGGCTGTTTGAGAACCCTAATAGCCAGAGTAGCTGCCAAATACTCTATCATTTCTGTAGATCCTCTGGGATCTTGCCTTTATTTACTTGGAATCACATTTCCTTGAGGCACGCCTAGAAGACCCATATCGTCTTGTGCTTTCATTCATTCCTTTCTAAGCTGGGCTCCCTGCAGGCCTCCATCCGAACATTAACTCTCTGTAAGATCACTGCTTTTCTTACTGCCTCCTACAATAGCTGGTAAGGGAAAGATAGTTTGTACCACGGAGCTCTTTTTCTAGGTGGGGACACGAGGCCTGGAATTGCTACAACCGCTTTTGGTACCATGAACGAAGCCAGCCTGGGGATGAAGCCAACACAGGAGGGCAGAGTCAAAAGAACTCCAGAGAAATGCAACTGAGTCCTGATCAAACCATTCCTGAAGCCTATTATCCTCTTTCCAGTTTTGTCAGCCAATGTTATCTTTATGGCTTCAGCTAGTTTAAGGAAGATTTTGTTCCTTTCACCTAAAGAGCCTTAACTGGTTGGGAATGCCCTTCACAAGCCCCCTGCTCCCTTTCCAACTCCTCCCTTTCACTTAGGAACGTCACCATTCTGTAGTTTAGTGACCTTAGTCCTTGAACAGACTAAGTGCTGCTAGGTCTGCCCTAGACACTGCCTCACATATGAAGACATACGACCTCTGTGATTCAACTCAGATCCTACCTCCTCAGATAGGCTTTTCCCAGTGATCTGAGTTCTGTACCTCCCTCCTCGTCCGAATCACGGTACCTGGTTTTCTAGAGTCTTAGCACTGTCTGGGGTTTTCTTTCAGGTGTGGGCTTGTTGACAGTCTGTTTCTTGATCCCAGGGACATTGCCTGGGTCATTCATTTTCCCTTCCCAAGTCTCTGGCATGGAGTAAGTGTTCAATAAACACTCGCTGAAGTGGCGAATGGGTTCTCACATCTATACACTGTGTGTGAGGGTCCAGCCACTGTGGAGGTGCTCAGGGCTGTATTTGGATGGCAGCCGTCTGCTCCAGTGCCTTGTCCTTGGGCTCCACTGTTCTTTTCATGCTCATACAGCTGTTTCCTGTATGTTGTCTGATTATGCTTTCTCAAGAACCTGTTTCTTCTTTGCGAAGGAAACTAGAGAGGGTTCTGGCTGTTCAGTTGTGTGCTCAGAATTTGGAAGGTGGGGATAGAGGAGGATTTGACTTCATGAGAAATGAACAAGAGACTAAAGGCAGCCAGGTTTACCTGGGTCTTGTGCTGTCCTACTCATTATGGTGTATTTGATCTGCAGAAAGCTTGGATCTTCCTCTGCTGAGCCTCAGAGGAGGGCAGGGGCACTCTGGGCTTAGGGGAGGCCACAGTACCAGGACAGATCAGAGCAGAAGCCTTCTCTATTTATCACAAATCTCGTTACACAAATGTAGCTGACTGGAGAGTCTAAAAATAACCTAGACCTTTCCAACCCTGATCCACCTGTAGGTGCAAGGACAGGGGCCATGCTCACTGGCCGGGGAGCCTTTCTTAGAAGAACTGCTTGTACCACAGATGGTTCAGAGTCTTGAGTCCTGCTGCAGAGAGAAGCCCAACCTGGGTGGACAACCCCTCAAGGCAGCCCTTGGTGGTAATGCTCTGGGCAAGGCAGCAGCTTCATGTTTCACCGTTTGTGTATTCCCACCACACAAGTCAAGAGGACAGTTAAAAATAAAAGCAAAAAGCAGAAGGCTGGAAAAGTGGTCCTGGAAGGGGCTCTGTGTGGGAGAAGGGCACACAGTGGACTTTGGATATCCTTGCAGTTTCTTGATTTGGATGGAGGTACAGAGCACTCATTCTAAAATGATTCTTTACATACATTTAAATGGCACTAACTTTCTGTATGCATGTAATATCTTAAAAGTTTTTTAATTAAAGGAAAAAAAAAACCCAAATGTGAAAGGCTATAAGTGGATGATGGAGCAGAAATGAAACTGAAGAGCATAGAGAAGGAAGAGGCGAGCAAAGGCGGGAGATGACATCTTGGACATGGGGATGTTGGCCTCAGTTTCTCTTCTTCTGTCTGGATCCTGGTTCTGCTTCTAGGTGCTGGAGCCCCACTAGCATGCCCAGGATTGAGATACCTTAAATACAGACAGACAAGGTTAGTGGCTGACATAAGCTTCGTGCTTTCTTAGATTACTTGTATAAGGCTTGTCCTTAGGGCTGGGACGGCTCCTGTGGGAGTTCCAGGGTCATTCAATGCTTACTTGGCACCATGAGGGGTGCCATGACGCCAATTGTGGGAGTTGCGGTCCCAAATACAAACAACTCAAACAGTATGTGCCCCGTGGCGATGAAGAAGGTCCAGAGCGTGATGTAGTAGAGCCTACAGGGGAACAGACAGAAATGGGACTGAAGGTACAGCTTATTCAGTGCAGAGGAAGTAGTCAGACTTGAAACACACAAATCAAAACCCAGGAAATGACAATGGCTAAAGAAAAAGGAGACTTGGCCCTGTGAAAGACCTGGCTACTTGATCACATAAATTTTATTCACGATTAGGGCAAAACTTGGAGAAGGAAATGGCACCCCACTCTAGTACTCTTGCCTGGAGAATCCCATGGATGGAGGAACCTGGTGAGCTGCAGTCTATGGGGTTGCAAAGAGTCGGACATGACTGAGCAAATTCACTTTCACGCATTGGAGAAGGAAATGGCAACGCACTCCAGTGTTCTTGCCTGGAGAATCCCGGGGACGGGGGAGCCTGGTAGGCTCCCGTCTATGGGGTCGCAGAGTCAGACACGACTGAAGCGACTTAGCAGTAGCAGTAGCAGTAGCAGTAGGGCAAAACTGAAGCCTTCAACTGCTAAATCGAGAGGAGAATGAACCAGCCATCCAGAGTGGCTTTGCAAGTCTTAGCAAGGTGGTGAAGCCAGTGATAGCAAAGTAGAGTCTCCAGTATGGCAGTCCTATGTAGTGTAGACAATTTTGGATCAATCACACTTATGTATTCTATTTACTCAAATTGTCTTGACTCTAGTCCAAGCCCGCTTTGTACATAGCTGGCCAGGGGCTGGTCAGTGCTCATCTCATCGATGCCACCAAATGAAGGGCATGAATGAGGAATGGGTGGTAAGGGCATTTCTGGGGCTTTTAGGTGCTTTTGCAACATGGGCTGAATCTTAAGATATTTTGCATTTTAACCTAGCAAAATGGTCAGATGGAGAACACAGTGATAACCTCACAGGAAGAGAACTTGTTCCTCAGTTTTGACAAGGAGGTGGAGAAGACAGAAGTTATAGGATGATGGAGCACTTAGATTGCTGGTATCTTTTTTTAAAACTATTTAATAATTAATTTATTTAATTAATAAAATTTATTTAATCATAAATTTAAAAATTATGAAGTACTTCAAACATACAAAATATCATACATAATAGAATTTATCCCTATGCAACCAATACCCTACTTATCAAAACTCAGTATCTTGACATTCTTGCTTCAGATACATTTTTCCTAAGAAAACATTCCAGAATTCAGTTAAAGCTTCCTCTGGATCCTTTTTCCACCCTGATCCCATTCTCCTGCCTCCCTTCTTCCCAGAAGGAACTAATATCTTAAAGTTGATTTTTATCATTCCTGTGCATATTTTTACACACTTAGAAAACATGTATGTAAGAGTTATTTTTTTTAATTGAAAGTAGTTTTTTTTTTTTTTTAGAAAAATACACATTAAATGGGCAGAATGCAGACTGTCTCAGAAAGTGAACAGCTGGGAGTTGATTTCAAGTTTCTGGTTAGGGAGGGGATAGAGTCAGAGAGCATATCAGAAGCACATGGACCAAACTCCCAGGCTTTAAAAAGAAAGTTGGAACTAGAAGTCAGCATTTCCGGCTGTCCTGTGTTGGGTGAAGGGGTAATGAATGGGTAAGAGAGGTAAAGATAAGTCTCAGCTGTCTCGGCTCATCCCCAAAGCACAACAGACAAAAGATACACCTCTTCTACTTGTCAGTAATTCTTCATCATGGTAAAGGTCGTTAAAATGATTATGCAGTCCTTACTCCCTCCCAGTCACCCTGAGAAGACACACGAGTCTCATTTTATACATGAAGGGACTGAGATGCAGAGAAGGTCTATAATAAACCTGCTGCTTCAAAGCTAGTTACCAATAGAAATGAGACCAGAGCCTATTTTCCAGTTTTCATTCTTAGGCCTCAGAGTGTTTCCACTAAACCATGCTACTTCCAAAAATATATGTCAATCTAGAACAAGTAAACCATAGTTTCCGGTTCAAAAATAGGAAAAAATAAAGTTGAAGAGATCACAGTGCTAACAGCCCTCAAATCCCACTTGTCCTAGTCTTCCTCAGTTTAAATGAACTGAGTCTCTAATATGCAGATCTGCAGAATCAGCAACAAAAATCACTGATTCCCAGGGCTACGAGGAAGACTTAATCAATGTCATGTGGAAGCATGTGGTATAATAAGAGGCTCAATAAACATCACCATCTCCTCTCTTGCCCCAGTGCTGAGAGTCTGGCTAACACAAAAAAATTTTAGTATGACACTCTTTTGGTGGCCTCACTTGGGGACCTGAGCAAAGTTTCCATCTTGATTGGGGTGATGATTGCTGTTGGAAAGAAAGCTCGAGCCCCCTCCAGTGGCCAGTTCAGATTACAACACTATCTAGCCCAGAGGCTGTGATTGCTGACTATTGTTCCACACTAGAAGGCAATGGCACCCCCACTCCAGTACTTTTGCCTGGAAAATCCTGTGGACAGAGGAGCCTGGTAGGCTGCAGTCCATGGGGTCGCTAAGAGTCGGATACGACTGAACGACTTCACTTTCACTTTTCACTTTCATGCATTGAACAAGGAAATGGCAACCTACTCCAGTGTTCTTGCCTGAAGAATCCCAGGGACGGGGAAGCCTGGTGGGCTGCCGTCTATGGGGTCGCACAGAGTCAGACAAGACTGAAGTGACTTAGCAGCAGCAGTCTGTATGAGGGATTCCCAGGTGGCAAAGAGGTAAAGAATCTGCCTGCCAATGCAGGAACTCAAGAGATGCAGGTTTGATCCATCCCTGGGTCAGGAAGATCCCCTGGAGTAGGAAATGGCAACCTGCTCCAGTGTTCTTGCCTGGAAAATACCATGGACAGAGAAGCCTGGTGGGCTACAGTCCTTGGGGTCGCAAAGAGTTGGACTTGAGTGTGCACGCACACATGCATGCAGTCTGTGTGAGCCCTCTGAAGAGGCAGAATACAGAGGTGTGCTGGGTTCTCTGTGACCCTCCCTTCATGACTGTGTAAACACACAACCATTCACTGGTGGGATCATGATGTCATAGATCGTGATTTTTTTTCATCCCTGCCTCTCAGGGAGGAATGTGAGTATAGGTGTCATGGCCTCTCTAAAAGGAGCAAGCACACTACCTCTTTAGTAGAAGAAAGGCTGACCCATTAGTAAAGAAGTAGAGGGATGTGATGCAGGCCACTGGATCACAACAACCAGTTTGCTGTGTCCATTTCAAAGATTTTTAAGCTTAAAAACCTTCTGGCTTGTGATGTTTTCTAGCCCTGGAAGGAATGGTACCTGGTAATCTTTTATATTCACATCCTAGGTTACTATATCAAATCATAGGCCATATGATGGAATCATAGTCCATCATAATAGTGCTTCTTGACTCTGGGCATTTATTAGAATCAACTAAAGAAATTTTATCAAATTACCAAGACCTGGATATCAGAACAGTTAAATCATATACTCTGGAGGTGGGCCCAGGACACCCCTGGTATTTTCTAATCCTTGCCTTGTTGATTTTAATGATAAACAGGTCTCCGAGGGAGGACCACAATGGCTCTGCTTAGCACCCATTGCCAACACAGGGAGACTGGTGCTGTTCCCTCCCTTACATACATTTTGTTGTGAATGTTGACGGCGCAGAGGCAGCGAACCACTGGTGAGAGCAGCGTCCAGATTCCATAGGTCCGAGCTTGGAGGCCATTCACTGTGCAGCAGAAACAAGCAGGAGTGTTGAGAAGGGTGTGTCAGGGTTCCCTCCAAACTCCTCCAGCTTCACTGGAGGAGTCAGAAAGCTGAGCCTGAGATCCCCTTGGCTGGGCAAAGTACAGGCTCTGATGCTGTACCTGGGAACTAGGATGGATGGAAAGAATTCCAGAAGGAAAACTGGTTCACCTCCTTTTCAAACGCCTGCAGTTGGATAGGTGAATTCCAAGAGTAGAAACCTAACAAACAGCCCACTTTGGCAGTTATTCCTAGGTGAGTGGTTTACCGGTCTGCCTGGAATCCGCTCTGGTGTTGGTGAAGCCCAGTGAGTCTGAATCAGGATAAGTGTGGGGAACACGGTGGCAAGCGGTCTGTCAATAAGAGATGCCTAGGAGGTCAGCGGACTTTCAGTGAGGCTGATACAGGAGAGAACGAAGAAATACTGAGCCCTGTCTAGACACCCACACCTGGTCTTTAAGAGACCCAGGTCCCTGGATCTCCTGAATTCAGATCTATATCATGGGAATGAAGCCCTAACAAGGCTGGTTTCCTGTGCGTGCAGGAAGGGAACAAAGCTCCGGTGTTAGCTGGGACCACTCTCCTTTTGCTAGCTTCATTCTGGCACTGCTGTGCTAAATACCTTGTCCAGAGTTTTTAAATCGTAGTCCATCATAACAGTGCTTCTTGACCCTGGGCATTTATTAGACTCAACTGATGAAATTTTATAAAATTACCAAGACCTGGATACCAGATCAGTTAAATCATATACTACGGAGGTGGGCCCAGGACACCCCTGCTATTTTCGAAAGCCTTGCTTTGTTGATTTTAATGTACCAGTATTGATCTACAGTGAAAAGCAAGGATACTTCCTTTGCTGGTCTCCTGAGCTAGAGAAATTTTAAGGGACAAGACTCACAACCGAATTGTCTTTCAGGATTTTCCTTTAAGGATTTTCCAGCCTTTGGAAAACCAGACAGCAACACTAAATTCACAGCCCCAAAGATCTCTAGATGGGAGTCATTTTGAGAAAAAAAATCCCATATCTCAAACTAAAATATAGAGGTTAGTTCTGGAGAGCTATATTCTTTTTTTTTCTTTTTTAATTCTTTATAAAGCATTTTGATAGTGCTTCTGATGAAACAACAGGAAATTCCTCTTTTCTATTTCTATATATCTCTTTATGAGTGAGAACTAAAAATGGAATATCTCAGTAACGCTAACCAGAGTAGGCATCAGGTACAATTCTTCTACTGGATGCTCCAGGGTCCTGCTATCACCAGCAAAGTACCAGGAGGTCATGAGGGACCTACTTCCGAGCTGTGTGTGCATGCAGGCCTGCACAGGCGCACACACACAGTTCTGCTCAACTATTGCCCTTCGACAAATCAGATAACCTCTGAGCCTTTCTGTCTCCATTTTAAATTCAAAGGGCTAGGTGAGATGACCTCAAAAACACTGTGAATCTATACAGAGTTCCTGGACCATCGGAGGACAGCACTGGAGGGTGAAAAGTGGAATTGTTCCACCCACTTTTCCAGGTTCTCTAAGCTTTGTTCAAAGTGAGCCTTAGCATTCTTACTTTCATTTTATACTCAGATGCTGCAAAAATGTGAGCTAAGTCAGAACCTGAATCTGGATTACCTATAAATGTGACATAGAATTGTCGCTACTATGAAACGGTGCTGCCGCTCAAGCCACCCCACGTATCAAAGCAGGGAAGCGCAAGCTGAAATGTGCAGCCACTCTCCAGCAGAGAGGCTCAGGACGCTGGGGAAAGCCATCGTGGGCCTACAGAAGTTCATGTGGGAAACCAACCTGGAGGGATTTTGGATATCTTTTCAGGGTCTGTGTCATGGTTTGAAAAGACCTTGGATTAGTAATTCTCCATATGCAATGTAGGGTATAAACCATATGGCCCATGACCTGATTTCTGAAAGAAGCAACAGGAAAACCTTCATGGTTTCCTCATCAGGTATCAGTCATCAGAAGTCTGTTTCCTCACTTGTTCTTGTAATGGTATTTGTACAGACCAGCTGCCAAGAGCAGTGTAAAATGAAGGGAAAGGTATTCAGAGAAGCTTGTGGGCAAAATGGACAATTGTTATCCACCACGTCTGTTGCTCTAGTGGCTTAGGATCACTAGCTTAGGTAGAATCAGAATCACCTGGGAAGTTTCAAAAAGAACTTCCTGTGACACATACAGGGGGTGAAAGATTCAGTAATTAGGTCTGGAGAGGGAATTGGCCACTTATGTTTTGTTTGGTTTTAGTTTTTTGCAGTTATTTTGATGTACAGCCAGGTCTGGGGACCACCATTTAGGCCACTCCCACAAAGGATGCAGGTCTTTGCTTTCTCACCCAGGTCTGGTTTGCCAGTGTAGATATTTTCATAGAGAAAGGTGTGGTCTTGGAAGCTCTGCAGCGAGTGACCCGTGGCTATGATGGATGTTATCATCAGCCAGCTGCGTAACACGTTGAGGAATCTGCTCATGGCTCCCCTCCAACCTGAGAGGGCTTTTTGCCCTGGAAACAAAAGCAAAGGGCAGGAGACAACAGATGGTTAATGTGCTTCAACCATAAGCTCTGCAGTTAACCTGTGTCCCATTCATGAGAGCTGTACTAATCTTACTTCGTCAGTCATTTCATAAACTCCTCTCCCAAGCACCAGAGGCTCGTCTATCCCCAGGCACCCTTCATAGGGTTGGCACTTTGCCTTTGAATACCTACCTTAACTCAAAGTGTGCTGACAATAATAATAAAAGGCTAAATAATGCAGTGGCTGGAAATGACAGACCCTGTGGAAAAAGTGGGGAGAAAGGAACAGAGGAGAGGGAGGTGTTCAAACATCACTACAAAGAAATAAAATGGACTCTAATGAAAGATTTATGGAAGTTGGTCTCAATATTTCATCATACTAACAGTGGTGAGTCAACAGCATACTGTGCAATAAGTAGCACCATGCTTATTTTCGGCTAAGGAATTTCTCCAAAATATTAGCCTAAATCAGAACGCTCTTCTCTTGGCTGAAATCAGAGCCCTGGGATCTTTACTTCTAACCTGATGCTTCATGTCATTCTTTTGTACTGCAAGTACCTCAAAGGTAATTATAAATCTACTAACAGATACCTTCCTGGCCACTGGTGATCGATCCTTCCAAGCACAGAGAAGTCTTGCACGTCTGAGTGGCATCTATGGTTTGAGGGAAATATTTACATGCTTTAAGTTTTCTCTACTTTGGTTCACAGGGATTCCATGTTCCATAAATTAGGAAAACAATATAAAAGTTAAAAATAAATAAATTGTGGTGACTTGAGAAACAGTGAGAAAATTAGACGGAGAAGGAAACGGCTATGTTGGTGTTGGGTTGCGGAAGAAATTACAGTTATTGATTGTTTGTATACACCACCTGCTGTGCCAAAAACCTATCTATTGTCTCACTGAACCTTAAACAAGGTCGGGAGACACCATTAATATTCCCACTTTACAGATGAGGGCTGGCACAGAGATGTTAAGTGACTTGCTTGAGGTTACGCAGTCAATAGATGAAAGAGCTGAGATACAGAGCATGGTCCATGGGTCTCTAAGATGGTCTCACTGAGCATATTTTGATGAAGTTTCCATTTTTGAGAGAGTCAAGCAAACCATAGCCACCTATCTTCAAGTGTATAGAAAATACCATTGGGGTATATACTTTTTATTTAAAAAACAGAACAAAATGTTAGATCAACCCTTGCTGAGCACCGATTCAAATTCTCTTGGTTTAAATAAAAAACATGTAATAGAAATCTAATCATGGAATTGATGCTTCCCATCTTTGGTATGTGACCCACGGTTTATCTACTGTCTGGTTAATTTCTTCGGCCTAAAGTGGTGATAAATTATCAGGCTTCCTTTGTCACTTTGACAGCAGGCCTTGTGTTATAGTCCCACATTACTCAGCTGAAACAAATACTAACATCAGTAATGGCTCAAGACAGTGTGACACACCATAAACCAAAGAAAGTTCCAGAGGTAGAAGCGTCAGTGGATGAAAGGCTCAGTGCAAATGGGTCACAAAAGCGGACTCTGTCAAAGTCCAGAGAGAATGAAGCTCTAACGGAATCACAAGCAGTGCCAGCATGGGCCAAGATACACACACTCCCCTCCCCTCCCCTCCTCCTTGTTTTCCCTCCCTCCCTCAGTAGGACACTTAAACTCTCAGGGTCAGAAAAGCTGCATGGATGGCCTCCCTCTTTGACAGGACTTATGCCCGTTTCACAGAAGCTCTCAGAAACTCCAGAAGATCAGAAACTCCAGAAGATAGCTGGTAAGGTAGAGCCTGAGCACTCTTCCAAACTGCCCTGCCAGTCCCTCAGCATGGCTTCCTCAACGCTTTTGAGGGCCTCTGAGAGAATCCAACCTGTATTCCCCAATTTTGCCCTGACTTAGGCCAGAAAAGGTGTGGTGTTTAGTAGAGTCGGGACTGAGTGGTTCCTTTCCTGATCTCACTATTCAGTAGCTGTGTGACCATGGGCAAGTAATTCACACTTTACAGCTTAGGTTTCCTTACCTGCAAAAAGGAGATTAAAATTACCTATTCCAAGGGTTATTATAAGAATTACTTTAGAAAGCAAAGCTTCCTCGCATTGTGCCAGGCTCAGAGTGGCCACTCATTCTTTCATCGATTCACTCGTTCTGTACCTACCAAGCTTTCTTCGTTTTCCCAGCTCCCTCTTCTCTTGGTCTCTGAAATCTCTTTTCTCCCTACAAAGTTGCCTCCTGGGTATCTTTTCTATCCCATCTCCATTTTTCCCAGGCTGTGCGGATCCTCTCCACTAGAAGCCACACAGATACCTACTTCTCCCCGCTACATACACCCTACCTGGCTAGAGTACTCTCAGCACAGCAACAGCAGCAGCAAAGAAACTGCCCCAGCACAGCTGCAGACCTGAGCCCACCTGAGCCCTCGTTCCCGCCCCCACTCTCAGCCTGGCTCCCAGATTGGGTTGTTTCTATCTGTCCTCGTTCTGATTGGCTGTTTTCGTTCTGCTGGAAGCCATGTGTCTTGGACCCCTTTACTGCTAATCAGCGGTTGAAGCTGCCCAAGCCTCAACCCCAGCACTGGGCCCTTGCAGTGAACACTCCTGGTGAGAGCAGCAGAACAACTCCGGGTTCGGAGTCAATCTTTTTGGGACGGCGGGGAAAAGAGCAGATAAAAGAATTCAAGACTTCTGTGAAGACCGGTCGGTGAAGGAGGAGGGAGGGAGGTGCAGAGCGCTGTCCCCGCCTGCTCGCCCCGAGCGATGGGAAGATGAAACAGGTAAACGTCTGCGCCGGCGCCCTCCTCCCCGGAGAGAGGGGCGCCCCGAGTCCGGGCGGGAGCCGGCCGCTGCACTTGCCTCTCCTTGTCCGGGAACAGCTGTTGGCTTCCGGGCGCGCTGGGCTGAATCGTAGCGGCTGCGGCTCCCCGCGTCATTTCCGTGGGGAGCATCTGAGAACCTCCCTGGGATGGGGGTGAGCCATTGGTGGGACTGAGACCCTGATCCTTTTAGGGTGAGGACACTCCTCGGGCGAGTGTCCTCAATCTTCCGATCGCCCTGTCTCTTCCTGCCCAGCTGGCAGCCTAGCACAGGTTGGCATCCCTTCGTCGCTTGGAGGTTGTTTGTTTTTTATTAACTTAAGGGACTTCCCAACATTTTGGGAAATTCTGAGAAATCCTTAGGGGATACTCGGAAGAAAAGCTTGAGATTGTTCCATACTGCCCATTTCGCTGAACATGTGTAGGGATCCTTGTCTGAATTGCCTTTCCTCGCCCCCTATTTATGTTATCACATATGTTAATGCATAGGAAAATAAGGTTTGGAAAGATTGAATGCTCATCTTTGAGTAATAGGATTATGGTCATTCAAACATTTTCTTATCTATTATTTCTAGTCCATCCTCAAACACAATGAAATGTACCTTCTCTTTATTAAAGTATTTTAATTAGAAATAGTCTAATTTTAATGTCAATTTGATATTCGGATCATAGTTTGTGATTTTCAACAAGGAAGAATAATTTTTGAGAGCGTTTGGAGGGACAGTCCCCCCGCCCCAGCTATTTATAACCTTGATTCAGCAGAATAAGACCATGGCATCTGGTCCATCACTTCATGGCAAATAGATGGGGAAACAATGGAAACAGTGAGAGACCTTATTTTGGGGGGCTCCAAAATCACTGTAGATGGTGACTGCAGCCATGATATTAAAAGATGCTTGCTCCTTGGATGAAAAGCTATTACCAACCTAGACAGCATATTAAAAAGTAGAGACATTACTTTACAAACAAAGGTCTGTCTAGTCAAAGGTATAGTTTTTCCAGTAGTCATGTATGGATGTGAGATTTGGACCATCAAGAAGATTGAGTGTCAAAGAATTGATGCTTTAGAATTGTGGTGCTGCAGAAGACTCTTTTGAGAGTCCCTCAGACTACAAGGAGTTCAAACCAGTCAATCATAAGGGAAATCAACCCTGAATATTCATTGGAAGGACTGATGCTGACACTGAGGCTCCAATACTTTGGCCATCTGATAGAAAGAGCCGATTGATAGAAAAAGACCCTGAAGTTGGGAAAGACTGAACAGAAAAGAGAAGGGGGTGGCAAAGGGTAAGATGGTTGAATAGCATGACCAACTCAATGACTCAAAAACACCAATCTGAGCAAACTCAAGGAGGCAGTGAAGGACAGGGGAGCCTGCCGTGTTATAGTCCACGGGGTAGCAAGGAATTGGACATGACTTAGTGACTAAACAACAAACATCAAGAATAGAAAAACACTAGCAAAAATAAGCAAAATTAAAAGTTAACTCTTTACAATCATTCTCAAAGCTGACAAAATTTTAGTTCAGTTTCAGTTCAGTTGCTCAGTTGTATCCGACTCTTTGTGACCCATGGACTGCAGCACGCCAGTCCTCCCTGTCCATCACCAACTCCCGGAGCTTACTCAAACTCATCTCCATTGAGTCGGTGACACCATCCAACCATCTCATCCTCTGTCGTCCCCTTCTCCTCCCGCCTTTCGTCTTTCCCAGCATCAGGGTCTTTTCAAATGAGTCAATTCTTCACATCAGGTGGCCAAATTATTGTAGTTTCAGCTTCAGCATCAGTCCTTCCAATGAATATTCAGGACTGATTTCCTTTAGGATGAACAGGTTGGATCTCCTTGCTGTCCAAGGGACTCTCAAGATTCTTCTCCTCCACTGCAGTTCAAAAGCATCAATTCTTCATCGCTCAGTTTTCTTTATAGTCCAACTCTCACATCCATACCTGACTACTGGAAAAACCATAGCTTTGACTAGATGGACCTTTGTTGACAAAGTAATGTCTCTGCTTTTTAATATGCTACCTAGGTTGGTCATAACTTTTCTTCCAAGGAGCAAGCATGTTTTAATTTCATGGCTGCAGTCACCATCTGCGGTGATTTTGGAGCTCAGAAAAATAAAGTCAGCCACTGTTTCCACATTTTCCCCATCTATTTGCCATGAAGTGATGGGACCGACTGGATGCCATAATCTTAGTTTTCTGAATGTTGAGTTTTAAGCCAACTTTTTCACTCTCTTTCACTTTCATCAAGAGGATCCTTAGTTCTTTTTCACTTTCTGCCATAAGGGTGGTGTCATCTGCATATCTGAGGTTATTGATATTTCTCCTGGCAATCTTGATCCAGCTTGTGCTTCCTCCAGCTCAGCATTTCTTATGATGTACTCTGCATATAAGTTAAATAAACAGGGTGGCAATATATAGCCTTGATGTACTCCTTTCCTGACTTGGAAGCAGTCTGTTGTTCCATGTCCAGATCTAACTGTTGCTTCCTGACCTGCATACAGATTTCTCAAGAGGCAGGTCAGATGGTCTGGTATTCCCATCTCTTATAGAATTTTCCACAGTTTGTTGTGATCCACACAGTCAATGGCTTTTGCGTAGTCAATAAAATAGAAGTAGACGTTTTTCTGGAACTCTCTTGCTTTTTCGATGATCCAGCAGATGTTGGCAATTTGATCTCTTGTTCCTCTGCCTTTTCTAAATCCAGCTGAACATCTAGAAGATCATGGTTCATGTACTGTTGGAGCCTGGCTTGGAGAATTTTGAGCGTTACTTTACAAGCGTGTGAATGAATGCAGTTGTACAATAGTTTCAGCATTCTTTTGCATTGCCTTTCTTTGGGACTGGCATGAAAACTGACTTTTTCCAGTCCTGTGGCCACTGCTAATCAAAATGATTAGGAAACTGAAAATTGGGACTTTAAATTTTCATTTACACCAGAAACCAGGACGTATTAAGAAATTACACTTTTACAGACATGAAAGAACAAAAACGTTAGATTAGTAACCAAAGTAGACTAGTTTTATGGCTTACTTTATTGAAAGCCTAAGAACATTTTGGTTTTTAAACAGTTATTTCATGAGGAATAGATATTATTCACTCTTGGGATCCAGCCTACATAACTCAAAGCCTCTAAGCCTCATTTATCCCAATGTCTGTGCTGGAAATGCCTTCCCCACTTTCTCTGTTCACCTAATCCCACTCTCTATAGTCCAGCTCATCTCAGCATCTCCCTGGAGGCTTCCCCAGCTCCTGTAACCCACAGAGTTGTATTTCTCTGAACTGTAGCACTCGCTGTATAATCATTTGTTGATGATCTTTTTAACGGATATAAAGCCAGCTTTTACAATCAGAATTCAATACTTTATAAGGACTAAAGAACGTATATACCAAGCGAACATTTCCACGTCTATATGTATAAATTTATAATTTGGGATCCCCAAGGAAAATATAGAAAAAGAGCCCCTTTACATTTACTATTGCAAAGAATGTCGTGCAAAACGAGGATGCCTGGACAGTTTCTAGCTCTAATGTCCAGGATTCCAAAGCATGAATACTTTAATACAGCCTGGGGATCTGAGCAGATCTAGCAGATGTCCATGGAGAGACATCTTGGGACCAAGTCAACACCCTAGGTGATTTAAGACCTTCGAACTTCCAAAACTTAAAAAATGTAAGCCTGTTCCTCCAAGTGTGAACAAGATGGACTTTAAGATCCCTAAAGTATAAAACAAGTGTTTCATAGACATGAGCTGATGGAACATTAACAATCAAAACTCAACAGTAGGAGTTTAAAAGTAAGAGGAGCAAATGTCCATCAATTTGAACTGGGGTGAGGTGGGGTGGGATTACACCTGTATTTTCACTAACTTCTACTAGAAATTTAGCATTTCTCATTTGCAAATATAGGCAACAAGTCACAGTAGTATTAGCATTACCTGCACCTTCGACTCCATCTGAAATGACAGATTTTTTGTACCATATGACAGTTGTTGCAGACATCTCAAAATAACATTGATATTTATCACTACTTCTAAGTTACAGCAGTTACTAAAATTGCTACTAGATCACCTGTGATTAGTCTTCTCATCTGGTGTGATGAGGATGGACCACAATTTGGCAAGCCTCTACCCTCAAGCAATCATTCAGTTACCAACTGGTGACCTCTCACAGTGGTGGTCCAGGTATCTATGATGTTCCTGGTATTCTCCGCTTACAAGTGTTAATCAGAGACCACCCAAGGATGGGGAGCTTATGCAGACTAAGCAAAAATAGTCTTCATGTTGCTGTCTTTAGGAAATAAAATTGAAGTTTTACCTTCTAAATGAATGATCTTGCTATTTTATACATTAATAAATTCCAGATGTATTCATTCATTAAGTTAGTCATTCGGGCAGCAAGTATGTATAGAGCACTTACTAAAATAAAATTAGTTTGAATCATCTCAAATAAAATGAAATTATGTAGAGTCATCTAAAATTCTCAATATTTTGACTGTCTTTGACTTACCAAAATAGCAATTTCATACAGTTCAATCTAATACTTGTGAGCCCAACCCCTAAGCCCACTAATAAAAGAGACAGCCATAAAGTAAAAGAAGATCTTCAATCAGGAAGACGGATGCCTGCACAAGTTAAAAATGTGGTGAAATGGCTAAGAGGCAGCACACAGAAAAAGTCACAAAAAGGCTAAGTGCCCAGAGGAAATTATCCATTTAATTATCCTGAATGAGAATGACCCAAATACATTAATAATAACAAATCTGTATTATTTTCTATGACATAACATGATGAAAAGCCTCTCCCCAAAGCTTTACTAATTTTTCAATAATTTTTTCTAATTAAATAATATAATCTTCTGCTGTATTATAAGAAATATACTTTAAAATCAATATTAAATCTGGCAAGAATAATGCCTTAACATTTGTATGGCACTTTATCATTTAAAGGTAATTTTATACATATTATTCTATTATATTCAGCATGGGAGATACTATCCCCACTTTTCAGATGACATAGCACATGAATCCTAGTGGACTTACAGAAAACTTTAAAAACGAATCTTATCTTTAAGCCAGATTCTCTCTTTGCTCTCTGTGTCATGTAATAATATTAAAGGAGGCGAAACATCTAAGAGCTTCAAAATCCTGGAACCTAGGTCTAAATCTCAATCTATCCCTTAATCTCCATGCGACCCTAAGGAAGTTCTTTGATATGTGTGGGGCTGAGCTTAGTAAAGTGGGAATAATAACATCTTCAGATGTTATTGTTAAATGGGATACTGCAGTTAAAGCCCTTATCATCACCTATAGCAGCTACATTTCCACTATCTTCATTTATATTCTTGTGAGAATCCAGCAATGAAGAAACTTGACTCTTATCTAAAAGAACTTGAGAAAGCCATGTGTCTCAATAGACAGCACAGGCCTCAGAATTCTAATGGCCTGTCCCACACTTCCTCAAATAATTTATTATTATCATCACTCTATCATCCTAAAGGCTTTGTCACAATGTCACAGTGTTGGGAGACCTACTTTTCTTCCATATCTAAAAAATTTAAAAACTCCTATGTTAGGAGCTCTGATCAAGAGTTGACTAAGAGCTACTACCTGTACCATTTAGGGCTGATGTTCACTCATGAGGCCAGAACAGAGCCTTATCTCATTTCAGATAGCTTAAGTGAAGTGAAGTGAAGTGAAGTCGCTCAGTTGTGGTCTGACTCTTTGCAACCCCATGGACTGTAGCCTGCCAGGCTCCTCTGTCCATGGGATTCTCGAGGCAAGAATACTGGAGTGGGTTACCATTTCCTTTTCCAGGGGATCTTCCCGACCCAGGGATCAATCCTGGATCTCCCACATTGGAGGCAGATGCTTTAACCTCTGAGCCACCAGGGAAGCCAGATAGCTTATGGTCATCCCCATAAAAGATCCCAAATTAGACCATGTATGGAGACTAAAACCAGAGTCAGATAACACCAAAGGAAGGATATTGGTAAAAGAGGAGAGGAGTAAAATAAGAGAACTATCTTTCAACCTGAAGGCAAAGGGTCAAAAGCAGGCTTGCAATTACTTACTCCTAGCTTACCACCTCCTCATCCTCTGAGGATGATGCTGTTTCTTCTGGGTCCTGAGCCATCATGACCTGCATTTGCTTTAGAGTTTGTCATGCAGCCAGCAGACGGGGGCCTCAGAGACCTTTCCTTGCACATTCACTGGATCAAACAATTTGGGTGGCACAGATTCCTGCAAGAGAGACAAATGATCTGAAACGCAATGCAGCTATCTTTTTGTTCATCATTGCTAGTGATCTTCTATGTAATGAAAATGGATATTTACCTAAATACTGTCCAACATCTATAAGCTTAGCTTTTTTCACAGTGCCTCACATATGACATAAAGATCAAGATTTTATTTGTCAAACATATTGTCTGTCCTCTGTGTATTTGAAGAGCGGCTATTAAGTTTCCTGTGTTTCTTTTACATACTAAATCTAATGTGCACCAAAAGGATAGGCTTACTTAACTTTGAGGAAAATGTGAGATACGCAGCTGATGGTGTAAAACATAGGTTCCTTGCTAGCAAAACCTGACATGAGTTAAAAAGAAAAACACAAGTTTTAAGATGCTAGCAAATATTTCTTTAGACTTTATGACAAGCACAGGGAAAATAAGATCATGATTCCACTGAAATAAATTCAAGCAAAAAATGAATATATTCTGCTGAATCAAGGCTATAAATAGCTGGGGTGGGCGGGAGGTGGTGGGGGGGGGAGGTGGAGAAGACTGTCCATCGAAACGCTCTGAAAGATTATTCTCCCTTACTGAAAGTCATAATCTATGATCCAAATATCAAACAGGCATTAAAATTAGCCTATTGCTAGTTAAAATAATAAAGAAAAGGTACATTTCATTGTGTGTTTGAGGATGGAATAGAAATAACAGATAAGAAAATGTTTGAATGACCATAAATCCTTTTATTCAAAGATTACCATTCAGTCTTTCCAAACCTTATTTTTCTATGCATTAATATATCTGATAATGTAAATAGGGGACGAGGAAAGCCAATTCCCACAAGAATCCCTACACAAGTTCAGCGAAATGGGCAGTATGTACAATCTCAAGGTTTTCTTCTGAGTATCTCCAACAGGATTTTTCAGTATTTCCCAAAATGTTGGGAAGTCCCTTAAATTAATAAAAAACAAACTAAACCTCCAGGCGATGAAGGGATGCCAACCTGTCCTAGGCTGAGAGCTGGGCAGGAAGAAACAAGGCAATCGGCAGATTGAGGGCACACACCCGACGAGCATCCTCGCCCTAAAGGGATCAAGCTCTCGGTCCTACCGAT
>NW_011494773.1:32364-45668 GCF_000754665.1 Bison bison bison | reverse complement strand
GCTCTCAGTCCCACCGATGCTCACCCCATCCCAGGAAGGTTCTCAGATGCTCCCAACGGAAAAGATGCAGAGAGCCGCAGCCACTGTGATTCAGCCCAGCGCGCCCAGAAGTCAACAGCTGTTCCTGGACAAGGAGAGGGAAGTGCAGCTGCCGACACCACCCGGACTCAGGGGCGCCCCTCTCTCCCGGGAGGAGGGCGTGGGCGCAGGCCTTTACCTGTTTAATCTTCCCATCGCTCGGGCTGGCAGGCGGGGACAGCACTCTGTGCCTACCTCCCTCCTCCTTCCCCATCCAGGCTCCACAGAAGTCTTGACTTCTTTTTCCCCGCTCTTTCCCCCTCCATCCCAGAAAGATTGACTTGGAACCAGGAGTTGTTCTGCTGCGCTCAACAAGAGGGTTCACTGCAAGGGCGCTGTCTTGCGGGGGTGAGGCTTCAGTCAGTTCAGTCCCTCAGTCATGTCCGACTTTGCAACCCCATGGACTGCAGCACTCCAGGCCTCCCTGTCCATCACCAGCTCCCAGAGATTACCCAAACTCATGTCCATCCAGTCAGTGAAGTCATCCAACTGTCCAGGGAGTTTGTAACTTCCTCAATCCTGTCTCATCGCAACAAAAATTTGAAGCGATGGGCAGACCAGCGTTACAGCCCTTGGATGGACCAGTGTCACAGCTCCGTGTTACAGCTCAGTTTATTCAGAAAGTAAAAGAAAACATGTCCTTGAGGCATGAGGGTATGCCGACCCATAAGACACGAAGAGAAGAGAGCTCCCCGCCCTCCGCCCCACCCCCGGCCCAATTTGGCTCCTCTTTTTACATGTTTTTTCTCCTCTCTCTGGGCCTGCCCTATGTAAACTGGGCTAGCCAGGAGTGCTGTTTGTTTTACCTGAGGTCCTCATCTGGTTCTCCGACCTTCCTTTGTTCTATTTTTGCAGGCTTTTCCCTTCCTTGACTTTTAGCCACCGCCATTCTGGACTCTTTTTTCCTATTCTAACTCCCTAACATTCCCTTCTCAAGAGATGGGAGGCCCAGTTCCCTGGGAATAGGGGTGTGAGGGCTTTCTGGCTACTTCCTGCTGAACTGGGATGGTGAGGAGCATAGGGCCTCCACGTCTTGCTAGTCTCAGGCTTCAGAGTCCTTACAGTGGTGTCCATCTAAGGGTGAGTGATATTTTCTGTGGTTGGCTGTAGTTTTATATATCCTTGTTGAACTGGCACTGCATGTTGTAGCTTGTTGACCTGGGCAGAGACAAAATGGGTTAGACAACTGATAATTCATGGAGCAGTCATAAGGAGCATCTATATGGTGATGACAGGGAATAGTAGGGGCATTAGCCAACTCCAAATTTCCCATAGCCAGGAGGATCCCCCAGAGAGAGATTATAGCCACCCCAAGAACTCTCCAGCTCTTTCTTTGAGGTCCTGTGGGATCTAGAATGTTTTTCTTGAGGACTAAAAACAGTTCTCATTCAAGATGGCTCAAGTCCCTCCTTGTTTAGGGATCAGGAGATCTATCTCCTGTCTATTTTGGAGTACAACACCTTCCCAGCTGTGTTGACTCTTTAGAGCTATCCAGAGGAATCTTATTCCCAGAAACTTAATTTTGGGGGTGTTCACTAGAATGGCACTCATTTGTAGTTCTGAATAGGTATCTGAGATCTCCCAGGGGCTCACAGCTGTATTGAGTATCCTCTTCTGTTTTCTTCCATGGCTTGACTTGTGTGTAGTGAATCCAGGAGTCATGTCCTGGTACCTTGACTGCTGTGAGGGTAAAAAGTATTACAGGGTAGGGGCCCTTCCATGTGGGCTGGAGTTGAGCCTTGGGGACCCATCCTTCCAGACTTTAATTAGGACTTGAGTCCCTAATTAAAGTCCCTTTATTTAGGACTTGAGTCACCCATATAGTGGTGACTCTTTAGAATCTTTTGGGTCCTGGTTGACACCCCACAAGCGTATATCCTGTTGGAATTGCCCAATGGTCATGGTATAAACCAGAGGGTCTGAGCCTCTGGATCTAGGATGAGGTCATTGACATAAACAAAAGGTCTCCATATAGCACCTCATAAGGACTAAGACTAACCTATTTCTTAGGGGCAATATGGGTGCAGATGAGAGCTATTGGTAAAGCCTCCTTCCATCCCAGGAAGGCCTTTTAGGTTAGCTTTTTTATCACTGATTTTAAGAATTGGTTGGCTCTTTCTACTTTCCCTGAAGACTGAGGCCTCCAGGCACAATGGAGATACTAAATAATCCCCAATGCTTTAGAGACCCTTGGGTGACCTTAGAAGTAAATGATGTCCCACTGTCACTTTGTAATGACCTGGGCAGACCAAATCCCGGAATGATTTCATGGAGCAGTTTTTTTTTTTTTTTAACCATCTCCTCAACCTTCTCAGTCTGTGTGGGAAAGCCTTCAATCTAGTTTGTGACTGTATCTATCATGACCAATAGGTATTTATACCCTTGAGAAACTGACATCTGGGTGAAGTCCATCTGCAAGACCTCTCCTGAGTACGTACCATGTCCCTGGAAGGACTGGGCCAGCTAGGGTCTTCGAGTTCCTTGGGGGTTATTTTTTAATTGGCAAGTGGGACAAGAGGAGACTGACCACTTGCCTTATAGTTGTCTGGAGGCCTGTCCCTCTGAAGGAACTTTCTAGTCGTCTTTGGAGTGCCTTCTCCCCTAAATGAGTGGTGGGATGTAAGGAGTTAACGAACTTCCATTGGAGGATACCAGACAGAAAAAGGAGTCCCTCCTTTGGAAACACATCATATGGTCTTCTTGAAAGCCCTCAGTCTTAGCTTTAAGAGTCTCCCTTCAGTATATGAAGAAGTTTCTGGCATTTTAGTCTGTGGAACTAAGGTGGCAACCCGTATTAGGTCATTGTTGTGTAATGTTGCTCTCTTAGCTGCCTGATTGGCTGCTTGGTTCCCTTGTGCCACTTCTGTGCTCCCTTTTTGAGTTCCTTTACAGTGGGAGGCTGAAACCTTAGTGGGCAGATGAACTGCCTCTAAGAGCCTAAGGATTTGATCACCATATTTGACTGGGGACCCTCAGGTGGTCAAGTGCCCTCTTTCCAAATAGCAGCATGTGCATGTAGCACCAGAAAGGCACACTTGGACTCAGTGTAAACGGCGACTCTTTTTCCTTTTCACAGCTCTAAAGCTCGAGTCAGGTCTATGAGCTCAGCAAATTTGGCTGAAGTACCTGGTGGCAAAGTTTAGCCTCTATGGTCTCAGAACTGGAGATTACTGCACATCCACTCTTTTTTTCCCAACCAAGACAAAGCTGCCTCAATCAGTGTACCAGACTTCCTCAGGATTTGTCAGAGGATCTTCTGACAATCCCTCTGGGGGTTTTGTTCAGTGGTCAAAGTTTTCTAGTCAAGAGTGAAAGAGGAGAGAGCCCTCAGGGGTAGGCAGGGGGGTGGCAGGGTTAAGAACCTTATAAGGGGATATAGTCAGGCCTGAATTTTCCATTAGCACTACTTGATATCTGAGGATCTTTGATCAGACATCCATAAATGGCCTCTCCCATTCAGGAGTTTTTTCACTTGGTGGCTGGAAAAAAATAGTTTGCCCCCAAGAGAGAGTTTTAAAGCATCTTCTATCAGGATTGCAATAGCTGCAAGATTTCAAAGGCAGGGAAAGATCTCTTCCCAATAAGGGAGGAGGACACTCAGGAACCACCAGAAACTGGTGGGAAAATATTTGTCCATCCCAGCAACAGAGAAGTGCTTGGGTGAATCTTTTAGTAATCGTTTTTCCTGTATCACCCAAAATGCTACAGGTTTGGGAGGAGAAGGCTCTGGAGTAGGAGGTCAGGACAGAGTAGGTAGCCTCTGTGTCAACCAAGAAATTCTCAAACCTACCTGCCACATCCAGTTCCAACCTTGGCTCCAGCCCCATGATGGTTATCTATGACAGGTGGGCTGGCTGGAGCAGGCCGCTTCAGTCCTGTTGAACCGTCGTGAGGGAAGGCTTGGTGCTTGACCTTGAGGCTCTTGGGTCCTGAGGGCAGAGTGCCACCCTCCTTCCAAGTGATGGCATTTGTAGCAAGCCATTTTAGGAGACTTGTCATGGTTTAGACAGTCTTTGGCCCAATGCCATACCTGTCTACAGATTAGACATTTGCCTTGTGCCTTGTCCTTCATGGACTCGGGGTTTGCCATAGGGCTTCCCTGGAAGGCAGCCAGCATCGGGCATGCCTTGTCTCTTTCCTTTTCTCCCTGCCCCGAGTCTTGGCCTCCCTCTCCTGTTCTCTGTTATAAAAGGTATTGGTGGCTGTCTGGGCCATCTCATCTAAAGAAGAAGCAGGGTTCTGCTGCTATAGCTGTTGTAACTTTATCCTGATGTCTGATGCACACTGGGGCAGGAATTTGTCCTTTAAAATCACCTGTCCCTTGTAAGAGTCTAAGTCCATGTTGGTAAACTTCTAGAGGGTCTCTTTAGCCTTTTTAGAAAGGCAGTGGGTTTCTCGTTGGGCTCCTGGGTTATTGCTGAGACTCAGGCATAGCTGATTACTTTTTGCTGGGCTGCTTTCAGTCCTGCCTTCACATAGGTCAGAAAACGATCCCTTTCCCAGATGTGTTCAGGGTCATTATAATTCCAACTAGGATCTGAGGAGGGGACCGCAGTTTCCCCTACTGGGTATTTATTGCTTGACATGTGAAGCCACATAGCATACCTTTGGGCTCCCTTAAAGACCCTAGTATCAGTCCTGGGTGTTCTTTGGAAGGACTGATGCTAAAGCTGAAACTCCAATACTTTGGCCACCTCATGCGAAGAGTTGACTCATTGGAAAAGACTCTGATGCTGGGAGGGATTGGGGGCAGGAGGAGAAGGGGACAACAGAGGATGAGATGGCTGGATGCCATCACCGACTCGATGGCCAAGAGTTTGGGTGAACTCTGGGAGTTGGTGATGGACAGGGAGGCCTGGCATGCTGCAATTCATGGGGTCGCAAAGAGTCAGACACGACTGAGCGACTGAACTGAAATGAACTGAACTGATGTTCAGGGTCAGATAAAGTTTGACTAAATATGAGCATGATGTCCTTCCTTGCCAAGTCAAAGACCAAGGTAATATGTTGGAATGTATCTGTATATTTGCCTGGGTCATCTGTATAGCTTCCCAGGTCTTGTTTGATCCGTCTTAGTCCTAAGAAGTTCTTAGTCTTGTGGGCCCAGGTTGGTATGAATTCTCCTCCAGTTTTGACTAAGGGACATACTCGAGTTGCCTTTTGTGGAGGGAGTGCTCCCGGATATGGGGGCACGTTTGGATACAAGGAAGGAGCACCAGGCAACTCGGGAACCATGGGAGGTGAGCCTTCACAGGGGGGGTTCCTTTTCTTGGTGGTCTGTACCTAGCACATTTGCCTAGCAGTGAAGGAGGTAACAGACAGAACAGGCTCCATCTTGAAAGCAGGAGCCCATCTTAGGCCAGACTGTGAATGTTGGCTACATGCATGGTTACCCTCCCAATGGACTCTGAAATTTGTGCCCAGTGTCTATAGAAACAGCATACCAATGGAAAACCAGACCCCCCCGGATGAAAGAGCCTCAGGACTTGTACCAGCCTAGACTCTCCATCGCTAAAAGAATATGCTAATTATCTCTGTAACAGAACAGAGTCATAAATTCTATTATGCTTATTGGGCTATGACCACAGGCCTATTGATAAAATGTCCACTGTTTAACTACCTAGGCTTATGGTACATGAATCGTGGGTTAACTTTGATTGTATCTCTCTTTCACTTTGTCCAGACTAGTTCAAGGAATTTGGGGAGGTGGGTTTGAACATGTATACTTAGGGTATATAAGGTTTTTACAAAAACTGGTTGGGGTCCTTGGCTAAGAGGAGACTCTGCCTTGGGCCCACCAGTATAATAAACTGCACTCCATTATCTGCATTGTCCTTCTGAGTCACCTTGTTTCTCGGAGCACATGGCTAAAACAGTAGGCTCACTTTTAGGGCATACAACAATCCCATACTTAAGACAGAGTTCCTTCATATCTCTTAGTGGGAAGAAAATTTGGACATAGGGGATCTTTGTCCATTTCCCTTGTCTTTTGCAGAATAAGTCTAGCTGCACAATGGCACTGTAATTTAAACTTCCATCCTCAGGCCAGTGTTCCTTGTCCCCTAGAGGATACCGTGGCCACACACTGGCACAAAAGAATTTTAAGCGAATTCTCCTTAGAGGATGGAACAGCTTACACTTATCAAGGGCATCTGTTGGGAAGTGGATTGGTTCTTTCCCATCTGAAAGACAGTGATGACAGGGAGGAAAAGAAGAAAGAAAAATCTAATAGGCCTCCTCCAATTTCCATGGGTGGACTTCTTTAAGGGTGAGTCATTTGAAGCTTATCCTACCCAGTACTGTTGCAACCTGAGAGCCAGCCATTCCCAGGTCAGGGTGCAGATCCCCAGGCAAGCTGAGGCATGGCACCCTCCTGGAGATCGAATCCCCAGGCAGGTTGGGGCTGGAAAGGCATGTTGACCTACTGGGATCGCTGGACTGGCGGATCTCCAAGCAGGTTGAGGTGTGACAACCTTTTGAGGAACAGATACCTATGCAGGTCAAGGCAGGTCAGCCTCCTGGGACCCCTGGACTGGAGTTGAATGTCCCCAAGTTCTCCAGCATGACTCATGCTGGGTAGGATTAAGGGGTTGTAACAGACCAGATGTTCCATAAAAGTGGAGTTGAAATTTGATCTGGGGGTATGTTTGTAACTTTACGAGAATGGTGGTAAGGATTTGGGCCCAAGTGGCCTGCAGGGCTAACTCCCAAAGTGGCAAACATTATCTCTGGAAGCCCTATTGCCCTTGAAGGGATGCCACCAACAGATGGCCTTCTAGTGGGCATTGCATGCCTGTCACCCACCCTAGTGGGTTCACTGAGAAATGCTGTTGTTGCACATGTTATAGGAAACATGGAAGATTAAGGCCTGACTATCCAGAGGGATTGGATATTATACAGTATTTCCCTCCCAAGGGCCAGCTATTTTCAGGCTGTCCCTCCAGAAGATTGTAGAGGCAACATTGTGAGCCTGGACAGGCCTCAAGAAAAGAGCATGGAACAGGAGGGAAGGGGGCAGGGCACAACTTTTGAAAGAATGACATAGCGCAAGACCATAACATAAACCAATTAACATCAAATGGGCCCGAGATGGCAAGTCAAATTCAACTAAACCTTTATTCCCAATGTGTAAGCTAAATGACACACCCAGAGGTGGCAGGACAGTTCCAAGGCACTGTCAAAAGACAGAGAGTGAATGCTTCCCCATGGTTGGGATGAGCCTCCCACTCATTACCACATGAAATCTCTCAGCTCAGGAAAACTAACCACACCACATTCCATGGCCACCTCAGTCTCCTCTGCGATGGCCCACACCCTGTGGCATGTGCTTTTCTGAATCTGAACAAATCCACCTCTTACCTATTGCTGTGTCTCTGACTGAATTTTTGCAATGAAACATCAGAGCCTGAGCTTCATTCGGTCCTGAAGCCAGACACCACGGGTTTTGGCCGGGCTCAAGTCCCAGGAGAGAGGAGCAAAGGACAGGAGGAAAAAGCACTGGGAAAAACGTGCCAAGGAATCTTCATTACCTGCCAGAAAATCTGCTAAATACCTGACCTGTGCTCACAGTTTTCATTGACCTGATCCTTGGCACAAAGAAGATTAAGGATAGAAGAACGCCCAACCGCTTGGGCAACATCTACTGGGGCCCAGCAGATCGTGGAGCGTTTGGGACACGCTGAGGAGTAGCCCCTTCCAGGGTCCCTCAATTGCACCCACTGCCACTCACCTGTTCATAGGGGGTTCGAGGAAACAAGAAATGAGAGATTGTAAAGAAATTAAGATTTTGTTAGGCATATGTCCTTCCAGCCATAGGAGCAAGGACCTCCTACCTTAACTGGAGGTCTTCTGCAATCTGAGACTGAGTCGCGGGAGTTTTCTGCAGTTTGTTTTTCGCTGTCCCGGTTTCCAGTACACTGGGCTTCTGTCACTTCCCCTGTGCTGGGATTTCTTCGCCTTGAGCTTCCACGGTGAGAGCTTTCGCTGAGTTGGGCTCCTGCCATGCTTGGCCTCCTCCTTGAAGGAGAAGAGCCGAGGTTGTTTCAGACAGGTAAAATCTGAGTCACGGCACCACAGATGTCAGGGGAGTTTGTAATTTCCTCGGTTCTGTCTCATCGCAACAAAAATTTGAAGCGATGAATGGACCACCATTACAGCCCTCGGACGGACCAGTGTCACAACCTTCGGATAGACCAGTGTTACAGCCCTCGAATAGAAAAGTGTTACAGCTCCGTGTTACAGCTCTTTTTATTGAGAAAGTAAAGGAAAATACATCCTCGAGGTGTGAGGGCATGCCAACCCAAAAGACACGAGGAGAAGAGAGGCCCCTGGCCCAATTTTGGCTCCTCTTTTTATATGTTTTTTCTCCTCCCCCTGGGCCTGTGCTATGTAAACTGGTCTAGCCAGGAGTGCTGTTTGGCTTACCTGAGGTCTTCACTCTGGCCCACGGACCTTCCTTTGTTCTATTTTAACTTCCTCCTCTTTTAGCCACCACCATTCTGGACTCCTTTTTCCTATTCTAACTACCTAATACAACCATCTCATCCTTTGTCATCCACTTCTCATCCCGCCTTCAATCTCTCCCAGTTTCAGGGTCTTTTCCAATGAGTCAGTCCTTTGCATCAGGTGGCCAAAGTATTGCAGTTTCAGCTTCAGCATGGGGGCGGAGGTGGGGGGGAGGGGCTTGGGCAGTGCCAACCATAGATTGGCAGTGATGGGTCGCCTGCTCGAGCAGAATCAAAACAGCCAATCAGAACAAGTACTGATGGAAACAAACCAATCGGAGCCCGGCTGAGAGTGGGGGCGGGGACAGTGGGGGCTCAGGTAGACTCAGGTCTGCAGCTGTGCTGAGGCAGATTCTTTGCTGCTGCTGCTGCTGCTGCTACTGCTGTGCTGAGAGTACTCTCGCCAGGGAGGGTGTATGTGGGAGGCAGAAGAGGTAGGTATCTGTGTGGCTTCTAATTGAGAGGATCCTCACAGCCCGGAACAATGCAGATGGGATAGAAGGAAGATACCCGGAGGCAACCTTGTAGGGAGAAAAGAGATTTCAGAGACCAAGAGAAGAGGGAGCTGGGAAAACGAAGAAAGCTTGGTAGGTACAGAACGAGTGAATCGATGAACGAATGAGAGGCCACTCTGAGCCTGGCACAATGCGAGGAAGCTTTGCTTCCTAAGGTAATTCTTATAATAACCCTTGGTATAGGTAATTTTAATCTCCATTTTGCAGGTAAGGAAACCTAAGCTGTAAAGTGTAAATTACTTGCCCATGACAGCTACTAAATAGAGAGACCAGGAAAGGAACCACTCACTCCCGACTCTACTTAACACCACACCTTTCCTGGCCTGGGTCAGGGCAAAATTGGGGATACAGGTTGGATTCTCTCAGAGTCCCTCAAAAGCGTTGAGGAAGCCGTGCTGCGGGACTGGCAGAGCAATTTGGAAGAGTGCTCAGGCTCTGCCTTCACCAGCTATCTTCTGGAGTTTCCGAGAGCTTCTGTGAAACGGACATAAGTTCTGTCAAAGAGGGAGGCCATCCATGCAGCTTTTCTGACCCTGAGAGCTTAAGTGTCCTACTGAGGGAGGGAGGGAAAACAAGGAGGAGGGGAGGGGAGGGGAGTGTGTGTGTCTTGGCCCACGCTGGCACTGCTTGTGATTCCATTAGAGCTTCATTCTCTCTGGACTTTGTCAGAGTCTGCTTTTGTGACCCATTTGCACTGAGACTTTCATCCACTGACACTTCTACCTCTGGAACTTTCTTTAGTTTTTGGTGTGTCACACTGTCTTGAGCCATTACTGATGTTAGTATTTGTTTCAGCTGAGTAATGTAGGACCAAACCAAAAGGCCTACTGTCAAAGTGACAAAGGAAGCCTGATAATTTATCACCACTTCAGGCCAAACAAATTAACCAGACAGTAGATAAACCATGGGTCACATACCAAAGATGAGAAGAATCAATTCCATGATTAGATTTCTATCTACATGGTTTTTATTGAACCAAGATGATTGAAATCAAGCTCAACAAGGGATGGTTAACATCCCCCGATCACGCCTCCGTCTTCTCCCAGGTCTGCCTCCTGGAACCCGCTCCAGAGCTTGCCGCATCTTTGTGGGGGAGATGCACTTTCCACCACACAGATTGGGGCCCCGCCCTCCCCCTGCAGATTCTGGGAGCTGGGGAGGCAGAGAATCCTGGAGTCAGTCTTGGCTGCTCCCTCACCTTCCTGCTCCAGCTTATCCCTTGGGACAAAGCCTGCACATTATCCCGAAAAAAAGCTTATCAGGAGATTAACTTTTTCTAGTGTCTGAAGACCATTAGGAGCCCAGTTCTAAGGAGCAGCAGCTGCTCTGGGTGAGGGTCATTCTTGGGCCCCCAGACTGACCACTGACATTCTGTGGGAGAGCAAACACCCTCAGGACATACCCCTCAGGACTCTGGGACCAGGTTCTTCTGGCTCGTGTTGGCATCTGTCTGCAAATCCTCTTTCCTCAGAGCAGATCAAACCAAACATCAATAAACTTGACAAAACCTTTGCTGTGGCCTAGAACAAGAAGCCGATTTCAGAGAGTTGACCTCCTTGGGATGTGATGGTGCTAAGAATCTGGGGGGTCTGGTAGCCTGATTCGGGAACAGAAAGGCTCTTTTCTGCAGAAGACGACCCGGCCCAGGGCCTTGTGTGCGTCACTGCCACCTCCGTGCCTTCCTCCAGACACCATTCAGGGGCTCGTGTTCTCCTGCCTGTGACCCTCACTGCAAACTCAGCTGGGTCCTCCCTGCCTGAGAACTCCAAAGGTCTCCTGAGAGATGAGGGGAAGGGGCAGAAGGACAGGCGGCCCGTGAATGGGACTCGGGTCTGCTGGGTTAGGTAAGCGCATCCACCTCTGGTGGGGACAGTGTTTGCAGCCCCAGCCCCTCTAGCCACCCCTCTTCCAGCAATAATCCTTTCTCAAATATCCTGAATTTAAAGGGACTCCCTTTCAACCAGGGGCCCTCAGGTGTTGCCAATGGTAAAGAGTCTGCCTGCCAATGCAGGAGCTGCAAGAGACACAGGTTTGATCTCTCAGTCAGGAAGATCCCCTGGAGTAGGAAATGGCAACTCACTCCAGTATTCTCGCTTGGGGAATCTGATGGACAGAGGAGCCTGGTGGGCTACAGTCCGTGGGGTCACACAGAATCAGACATGACTGAGCACACACGCACGCACCCTTTCAACCAACCCAAGCTTACCTCTCCTGCCTTACCTGCTGTCTTGCTCTAGTCATGTGCTTGGGGAAAATCTCCTCAAAATAAGACATTTTGGTTGCTTCTCATGTCCTTGATCTCTGTGCCATGACCCCTGTTCTGTTTTGTTGTGACCACTGTCCCCCAGGCTCAGCATATTTGAGCTGCCTGCGTGGAAGCACCACTGGGTGCTTGGGCCTCTGCCCAAGGGTAGCTGGTGTGTGTGTGTATACAGTACTCTGTATATAAAAGAAGTTCACACTTCTGGTGTGAGAGCTGAGTTAGGGGTGCAAAGGAGGTAGAAAATGATGGTGCCTTAATTTCCCATAAGGAGAATGTGTTTACTCTTGAGCCTCTTAAATGTATAAACAAAATGCTTACTGAAACCATTGCTGTATTGGAAATCATAATTAGTATTTTCTATTTATACACCAGATCTATTAAAGCAATAAAATATCCTCCGTGTGGTCTGCTTGTTTCTTGTTGGGGCAGAGACGGCTTTGGCGGTGGGAACAGGCTGGAGGGGTGGGGGCTCAGGATAGAGGAGGCGCTCCTCCGCACTGTGGAAGGTGGTCCTCTGCAGACATAGATGTTACCGTGCCAGTGGGTTAGTTTTTAAAGATGAGGCTGCAGACGTTGCTGTCTGTCCACGTGGAGTCTGCAGCTTAAGGCCCGATCAGTGGCCCCAACCACTTTCCATACAGCACGATCATTTTACAGTGCAAGTCGACCACATCACTCCTCCACTTCCAACCCTCGCCTAGCTTCTTAGCTCAACCAAAACCCAGTCCTCACCAGAGCCTACAAGACCCCATGCACTGTGGCCCCCACCTACTTATCTGATCATCTGTTCTCTACTCTTCTGTTCAGTCTCTCTGGTCCAGCCACACGACCTCCCTGCCATGCGTAGAACATACCAAGCATATTCCCGCCACAGGTCCTTTGCACCTGCCAATCCCTGTGTCTCGGGTTCAAATACTCCAGATATCCATATGACTTGTCTTCTCACTTCTGCTCAAACTTCCCCTCCTCAGCCAGGCCTTCCCTACCCGCCAGCTCACTCTGTCTTGCTGTCTTCCATGCTGTTACACTCACTGTTTGTCCCCTGAGTGTCTTCCCCACAGGACTGTGAGCCTCAGCAGCTTGAAGACCTTGTCAGTGTGTTCACCATCTCTTGCTCGGTGCTTGGACCAGTGCGTGGCTCATAGTCAGGGTTCTAAATGCACTTGTTGAAGGAAGAAATGAGTGAGTGGATATCACCAGCCCCAGACCACCCTCCATCCCTGCCTC
Organism: Bison bison bison; assembly: GCF_000754665.1. Classification (NCBI taxonomy): domain Eukaryota; kingdom Metazoa; phylum Chordata; class Mammalia; order Artiodactyla; family Bovidae; genus Bison; species Bison bison. The sequence goes on along the minus strand of NW_011494773.1, from coordinate 33,081 downwards.
CTCCCACCTCTCACTGACTTTCACGAAGGAGAGGAAAGAATTCCTGGATCTCTAGACCCCACAGAGTCCTTGTGATGTCTCAGACTTTCCCAGGACTCTGGCTGAGTGCTGGGTTTTGATGACTGTGGAGATGCTAGGGACATGTCAGATTGAAAGGGAGTGAGTGTCTGGGAGACAGAGGGAAGCAAGCTCCGTGATGGGCTTGGGGCCAGGCTCTGCGGGGACGCTGAGTCCTGGCTCATGTACCATGAGGGCTGCGGGGTGTGTCATGTACCATGAAGGAAGCAGCATGTGTCAGTCATTTCACATGTGGTTACTGATTCACAGAGAGGAGGTGTGCCAACAAGGAAACGACACAGCGTCACTGTGTGCGTCCCCCGGATGCTTGCCATCTGAGTCTGTGCCCATTCCTCTCCCTCGGTATTCCCCACACGGCAGTCACCCAGGCACCATGAGCAGCACCCCATTTCTGCAGCATCCGTAAACTCTCTGCACTGTGACTTCCCTTTTTAAACCCACTTGCTTTTCTTGAATCCATGGATCTGAAAAGGAAACTCGCAGACAAGGGAGGCCAACAGGAAAGGTGGGAGCAGCCTGCCAGCAGGAGGAGCTGTCTGCCCAGTGGAGGCAGAGGGGCCTTGGAAGTGTAGGCAGGGAGGGGCTGGGGGGGCAGGTCCCAGGGGCTGAGCAGAGCGGGAGGAGGTGGAAGGGGAGGGG
>NW_011494773.1:30052-31955 GCF_000754665.1 Bison bison bison | reverse complement strand
GGGGAGGGGGCACAGTGAGGGTGGCCCTAAGAGTTAAGGGAGGAACGCAGAGGAGCAAGCTGCCTGTAAGAGATCCTGGTGGGGCAGGCCTGAAAAGGGGCTGGAGGAAGGGCAGTGATGGGGAGAGACGGGGCTGGGTGTCCCCTTCCCAATGGGCCTGGCTGTCCCCCTGGGACTGGACAGGGAGCATGCTGGCCTCGACTGGGCGGCTCCCCTTGTGCTGCTCGTGTCTGAAATGAGCTCACTCACCCCTGGTACACAGCTCCTACCCCAAAGGAGATCAGTCATTGAGTTTGTGCTCTCCCGCTACACAGGTAAAGGAGGTCTTGGGAGCACTGGGGAGTGAGAAGCACGTCAAGGAGTGAGAAAGGAGAGGGAGAGGGACCAGTAAGGTGAGTTGTCACAGGGACATCTGTAACAGCAGAGACACGGGGCTGTGCTTGGACTCTGGAGGCGTCTGCGGTATCACAAGTTGTTGTGCATGAGAAATTTGACACAGGCAGCCTCCAATGTGGCTGTGGTCCTGATCATTACTCTGGAGAATGTGGTGGTGTTTATTAGGAAAATGTGGATGCTCCCCAGCCCCAGGAAGAGGGGAAGCAGGTCCCTCACTTCTACTGGCCCCTGCTTCTCAGGACATATGAGTTCACTGTCACGTGCTGCTGGACTCATCTCCTGGTTGATTGCCCCTCTCCTTATGGGAACTGCCCCTCCTCCAGTCCAATGTGCACCCATGGAATTGGCTGCCTTGCCCCCATGGGCATGGCTGATGAGTCTAGGACTAGGCTAGGATTCTGGGAGTTTGTATTTAGCCAGAACATCAGGGCAGCCTTTCTCTGGCAGCTGAAGATGTCAAACAGTGAAACTTCAGCATGCAGAAAGCTAGTCTTCAGGAAAGAGACAAAGAAAGCTGTCACGCAGGATGCTATGAACTGTTTGTGTCTCCAAAATTTATATACTGAAAACTCATCACCACCCCCCTCCAAGATGTGATGGTTTTAGGTGGCATGTCCTGTACGAGGTGACTGGGTCATAAGGGTGGAAGTCCCATCAATGGGATCAGTGCCTTTATAAAAAAGGACCCCAGAGAGCTCCCTCGCCCCTTCTCTATGTGGAGACACAGCAAGAGAAGCTTCCTAGAATCAGGAATTGGACCTCACCAGACATGGAATGTGCCATCACCTAGAACCTGGGACCTCCTAGTCTGTAGAACTAATTGTAAGAAATAAGTTTCTGCCATGTGTAAGGTATTTTGGTTACAGCAGCTCAGAGGGACTGAGACACAGGGAGACAGAGAGAAGGAAAGAGTCCTGAGTGCCGTCCAGCCCTGGCTGGGGCAGTTCCCAGGGCATCAGCAGGTCTGACTTTTCTGCCACTTGCCTGGCCACCTCCTCCTTGAAGTCTGAGCTCCCTGACTGCCTAATCTGGTTCAAGTTGGGCATTTGTCATCTGCAGTCAGTGTAACAGTAAAAGGAAAAGATGCTTGAAAAAGTTCGGCTGCAGCCAGCATTCTTGGTTTCCCCATTTGAGACACTAGGAGGCACTTTCAAGGCTGCTCGAGCTCAGGACTGCTGCTGGCTTCAGCTGCAGGGACCTCACCCAGCTATCGACTTTGAAAAACTGCAGGGAATCCATAAATCCTTGGGCTTCATTTTGATGCTTGTTTCTTTCTAATTACTCATTTACTCCCAGAATTAAGGTGAGCCAAGTGTCCCACCCTGAAGCCAAAGAGTGAAACCTGAGAGGATTTACTTTCCATTCAAATTTGATTATTGGATTTTTATGGAAATCACACTCTGATTTCAGCCCCCTTCTGGAGCCTCTGGACCTTGCAGAGGCTGAGGCAGCTGTAGGAAGGGGTTGGAGGCTTAGTAGAGAAGCAGCAGAGAGAAACAGGAGGCGG
>NW_011494773.1:17107-29952 GCF_000754665.1 Bison bison bison | reverse complement strand
ATTTCCAGGAGGAGGCCGTTCCCTTCCCTGCAAGGGCATCATCCTGAGTCCTCCCTGTTACTCCCTGTCCCCAACGTTATAAAGTCCAGGATGTAATTGACCTCACTCCCGAACATCACCTGTGGGCCTCAGAGAAGCAGCTCAATCTCTATTATTGATCTATGTTTAAATTTTGAGGTTTTTTTTAAACCAAACTTCTCCATAGTTTAAAAAACTCAAATTATCATCTATCAAACATTTCATTGCCTACCTTGCTTTCCTGGTCCTCTGAGGCAGCTATTCAGCCATTAGCGGATGATTCTTTGGTATTTAACTTCCTTACTCTAAATAACATGGGTATGCAGATACTGCAGATGGTGACTGCAGCCATGAAATGAAACGACGCTTACTCCTTGGAAGGAAAGTTATGACCAACCTAGACAGCATAGTCAAAAGCAGAGACATTACTTTGCCAACAAAGGTCCGTCTAGTCAAGGCTATGGTTTTTCCTGTGGTCATGTATGGATGTGAGAGTTGGACTGTGAAGAAGGCTGAGCGCCGAAGAATTGATGCTTTTGAACTGTGGTGTTGGAGAAGACTCTTGAGAGTCCCTTGGACTGCAAGGAGATCCAACCAGTCCATTCTGAAGGGGATCAGCCCTGGGATTTCTTTGGAAGGAATGATGCTAAAGCTGAAACTCCAGTACTTTGGCCACCTCATGCAAAGAGTTGACTCATTGGAAAGGACTCTGATGCTGGGAGGGATTGGGGGGAGCAGGAGAAGGGGATGACAGAAGATGAGATGGCTGGATGACATCACTGACTCAATGGACGTGAGTCTCAGTGAACACAAGGAGTTGATGTTGGACAGGGAGGCCTGGCATGCTGTGATTCATGGGGTCACAAAGAGTTGGACACGACTGAGTGACTGATCTCTGATCTCTCTCTGAGGCAGATACTTCCTGATTTTATCCATGTTAGGCATTATCTGCTGACTTTCCAATATTGCAATCAAGGATTCAGCTCTGCTCACCCTACCCTCATCTCCTCCACATGCATGTACCCACTTCCTGTTCCCCCATCCTCCCGATACACTTGTCATATTTGATCATATCAAGTTCAGTGTTCATATTATTATGATTGTGCTCACATTGTTCACAACTGAGTCTCTTAAGGTAGTCATGACTTTGTTCCCTTTTCCTCCATAGCTTTTTATATTTCACTGGAATTTAAGATTGCCTCCCCTCCCCATTTATTTAGCTATATTTGTGGTACTGATCACGAGTCCCATCCCTAATGCTCTCCCAGTCTATAAACCTCTTTCAATATTCTAAAACACAGTCCTCTCAGGGTCATCTTGACCAACCTTTCCTGGAGTCTTTGATCGGCTTCAGTCTGAATGGGCAGTTTCTCTGCCTGGCTCATAGCTGTCCCTGGGATGTTCCTTTGCTGTCGTCTTGGTGAGTCCCCTTTCCTTTTCTGGGGGTGGTGTCCTGGCTTCTTTGATCTTACATCTTACTCTCTCTCGGTCTCCTCCCTCATTTTGGTGAAGCACATCCTTTAGCAGCTTCTTGGGAGGAGAAGGAAGTGCCTTTAAAAACTTTACATGTGTGAAAGTGGATGGTTCTTTTCTAGTAGTTTTTTCCCCCACCTTTGGTGGTCTCCGTGTAGAAGTCTAGGCAGGAAACGATTCTCCTTCAGAAAACATTGTTCTACTGACCTTCAGGTTCCAGGCTTGACCACAACCTGATGACACTCTGCACCTGTTTTCTTGAAAATGTTTTAAGAACCTGTTCTTCTCTCTGTGTAAACTGATTGGCTTTCCTCTTCATTCCAGTTTTCAAAATTCTGTAGTGATAAGAAATTCAGCCCACTCTACACACAGATATTGAGACAGGCATGTCAGTGGAGTTTCCCTCACTCAGGGTCCCAGGCTGAACAGAGACATGCAGCAGAGTTTCCAGCTGGAATGCACAGAAAGCGCAGACGCTGAGGCAGACAGGGTGTCGCGAGCACAGTATTGCACATGGAAACGGCACATGCAGGATGCGTAAGGGCAGCATTTATACAAACTCCACGTGTCAGTACTTTTTAAGGGGGGTTCACCGAGGGCCTCACCTGATTCGCTAGCGATTTAGCCTGCCCTTCACGTCCTCCATGCTGTCACTCTACAGCCCCCACGGAGGTGGTGATAAGCGATCCAAAAGGGTGCCACACCCCCTGACCTTGGGACTGCTGGAAACCGCTGCATGTACAGCCCAGGTTGCGGTGGGAGCAGCCCCTGGGGCTGGAGGCCTTTGTTTGGTGCTGTGGGAGGTGGGAGAGGTAAGACTGAGACTGCCCACCCCCACATGTGTTTTTGGGGTGGAGGGATTGGGGAGGGCCTACCTCCCTCAACACCCCCAGCCAAATGGTGTCTTCCTTTCTCATCTCTATCTGTTTTGACCATTAAGTCCAGCTCATCTTTGCCTTTGATATGTAACCAAAGGAAAACTAAGACAAAATGACAAAGTACCACCAGCTTTGGACTTCAGGATCAGCTCCTAACGCCAGTGGTAGTGCTGGCCTCCAGGGGAGACCCTCTAACCTTTCTGCGCAGAACCAGGAAGACTTGAACTCAAAGTCAGGGGTTCTCTCTAGCTCCCTGGGGGAGTCAATTGGAATAGAACCAGGAAGCAGAATCCCTTTAAAAAGCAACCATTAAAATGTACTTTTCCTTCAGCTTCAGCGTATACTGATTGATGTCTATAGACAGAACATGCTGATGAATAGAACATATAGTAAGCTGCTCAATGAGTGTTTCTTCCCTGAATACAAAATATTTCTCTCAATGTAAATCTACCCACATTTCTATACCTTTCCTCTCCCTGGTGGGAATCAGCCAAGAGACAGTTCTACAGTACTTGGTGGCTGTCAGAATATTGTTTTTGAAAACAATTAACACATTATCTTAATTATTAATAATTCTCACAGCAACCCTATGACACATCTGGTTTTAATCTTCATTTCACACATTCATAATCTGAAGACTAAAGAGGTAAAATAACTTGCCCAGGATCCTAAAGCCCATAGTGTAGAATGAACCTTGAGTACACTAAGTCCAAGGCTCACAGTAGATCTGTCTCCCTCCACACAAAAGGCAACTCCAAATAGCCCTTGAATCCCAGCTTAGATACTTGGGAATTGTCACTAAACTGAAGCATTGCCCCAGAGAAGCACATGGGAGAGACTAGTGGAAAGGGACTCAGGAAACCAGTCTGCTTGTTCTGATGCCAGTCAGCTGTGGGGCTCTGACAACGCCCTCTGACTCTCTGGGCCTGAGTTTCCAGATCTGTAAAATGAAGTTAAGAATGTATCTGCAAAGTTTTAGGAGAGAACCATGATAACCTAGGGAAAGAAACAGTGAGACCTCTCAGAGAGCCTCCTGAGAATGGAAGATGGAAGTTCCATGCTCCCTGGAGAAAGATGGGGAAACCTTTGGAATTTTGAGACAGAGGATGGGTAATTAATGTAGAAGTTCTTAGATGGGTATGATTTCTGTCTTCAGACACTCTACTATAATCCAAGACTTCATGATTTCTACTGAAAAATTGGATACCTTCAAGCAGTGTTCCCACTCCTGGAAACCAGTGGCTCTCAAACCACAAGGGTGCTCAAACCTGGCTGCAACTTTAAACATGCCAAGGCTGGATCCACTCTCAGAGACCTGATCTGGAGTTTGGCAGAGGCTTTGGGAATGTGGAGTTCCCCATGTGATTTTAATGTGCAGAACAAGTTTAGAACCACATCCGCAGAGCCTTAAATTCTTCCTTTTTTGCTGTGAAAATTAAAGAACACAAGAAAGCACAGCACCCAGTGGCACTTGAACTTTATTTTATTTTATTTTTGCACTTGAACTTCAATATGCTAACAAACGGATCACCTAGAGGTCTTTCAAAATGCAGCCTCTGATTCAGTAGGTTGGGGCCTTTGTAATAAACCCAAGGGGATGCCAACCCTGCTGTCCCCAGACTGTGCCTGAGTGGCCAGCGTGTATCACGACGGATACACACTTGCAGGAGAATTATGCCTCTTTACATCAGCTGAGACCTCAAGTAAGAAGTTACTTCTCTTCTTTGTGTCTCAGGTTTCGAATCTAAAATCTGCACACTAGTGAAAGCACTTCCATCACAGAGTTCTTGTGATGCTTAAATGAGCGAATACACTAAACAGATTTAGCACACTTCAAACAGTTGTGTGTTTTTAATTGTTAGGATACTTGACACTCCTGGAATGCTTACTACCTGCCAGGAATTTTCAAAGTGCTTTCAAATCTTAACCCACTCAAGCCTCCAAACAATACTGTGAGGTAGGTACCATTATCTCATCATCCCTGTTTCACAGGTTTTCAAAAACACTGAGACACAGAGATGTGGAGAATCTTGGTTTACAGAACACACCTAGGAGCAGCTGGGCTGATGTTTGAAACCAGGGAGGATCTGGCCTCTAATCTCCCCTCTGGGCTGAAATAAATGAGTGTTCCAGTCTTTGGCGTGAGGATTTACCTTCTGGGATGGGCTGCAGACCAACAGGGGGCAGTCTAGGGCTAGCTGGCTGCAGAGCCCACTTAACAGTGTGTGCTGTGCTAGGCAGTTCACTCAACTGACACTGGGTCTTCAGCGTCTCAGAACTCTCCTCTCCCTTCCCGCTCAGGCCCCCATGTGTAGGAGGCCCCGGGAATCCAAAGGAAAGAAGAACCCTGGCAATTAGCTGCAAATCTGAGTTCCCTAACAAAAGACCAGGTCTGGGGGGAAAGCAAATAGGAGACAAGTTTTCTATAACTCACTTTATCCCAAGAGCACAACCAGCCTGGGAAATCTACAAATTTCTGTTTATACTGAAAGTCTAGCAAACAGGGTTGGGAATTAGGGTGGGGGAGTGAGGTGGAGCCAGGCCCCAATGCCCGCCCCAGAGCTATCAGAGTCCTGTAAAGTTCTTGTGCAAGGAGATAACTGTTTTTGATGGGCTGAACTGGCCAGAAAGGCTTGGGAGGTTGCCAGGACTGGCTCGAGGCATTTTCCACCAGCCTAGGGCATAGCAGTCAGGGACGCAGGACGTAAAGGCCAAGTGGGAGCAGCTGGGAGGGGAGCACAGGGAGCCCCACTCTGGGCTCTTCGGTAGGCTTAGGCCTCCCTTTATTCTGGGACTCTGCAACAGGCGGGGCAAGTGGCCTGAGGGCTTCAGAGAACCGGTCAAAGCACTGTCTCTTAAGACTGCTGGAGTCCCTAGCACATGCTCAGGGCTCCAGTAGAGGTTGGAGTCATGGAGGATGAAGATCCCAACCAAGAGGAGCATGATGGCACCCCTTCTCAGATGTCCCCACTTGAGGCTGAAGCCCGTGGCTACACCCTGTTCAGAGTCTTGGACAGAGAGTTCATGATCAAGGTGAGCAAGCGCCGGTGGGCGGTGGTCCTGGTGTTCAGCTGCTACTCCATGTGCAATGCCTTCCAGTGGATCCAGTACGCCGCCATCAATAACATCTTCATGTACTTCTACGGGGTCAGTTCCTTTGCCATCGACTGGCTGTCCATGTGCTACATGCTGACCTACATCCCTCTGCTCCTGCCGGTGGCCTGGCTCTTGGAGAAATTTGGCCTGTGGACCATCGCCCTCGCTGGCTCCGCTCTCAACTGCCTGGGAGCCTGGGTGAAGCTGGGCAGCCTGAAGCCACATCTCTTCCTGGTCACGGTGCTGGGCCAGGTCATCTGCTCCGTGGCCCAGGTCTTCATCCTGGGTATGCCCTCCCGCATTGCTTCCATCTGGTTCGGGGCTAATGAGGTGTCAACCGCCTGCTCCATAGCTGTCTTTGGCAATCAGGTGGGTAGAGGAGTGGGTGGCGTTCACTGTGGGACTGAGGGTGTTGGTTGTACCAAACTGCTTCACTGTGTGAAGACTAGCTTTCCGACTTCAACAGTGTTTGTGACTCTGGCTGTGGCTGGGTGTGACTGAGTGAGTGGATGATTGTGACTGAGCGAGTATGTAAGAGAAGTGGGGAAACAAAAGGAAGGGCCTTTGCTGTCACTGCAGTTTCTCTTCCTCCAGCAGAAAGCATGCTTCTGGAACTCATGTTGTCTTTATTATCTCTTTCCTGAACTTACTTCACCAGCTTGAACAGGAGAGCCCTTCTTTCTCAGGGAATAGCTCCTGGCTGTCAGACTATTCTGTGTCATCGGAGGTTGGCGGGTGTTTTTTGCCTGTCCAACCAGCTTTCCCAGAGTGCAGCATCTCCTGCTGCTGCTGCTGCTAAGTTGCCTCAGTCATGTCCGACTCTGTGCAACCCCAGCAGCCCACCAGGCCCATCCATCCCTGGGATTCTCCAGGCAAGAACACTGAAGTGGGTTGCCATTTCCTTCTCCAATGCATGAAAGTGAAAAGTGAAAGTGAAGTTGCTGAGTCGTGTCGGACTCAGGTCTAAGTGATGTCTGGGGTAGGAGAAGGCCAGTGCCTGTGTGCTTGTGTTTGTGGTCACTGTCAGGGCACATGAAGCACCTGCCCCCGTGGCTGGCTACTTGCTGACCTCCTCTTCTGGTTGGGAGAGAGGACCAGGCAGGGACTGGGAGAGCCAGGGCAAGGCTGGTGAAGACTGGCATGAGAAGGGGTGAGGCCAGGACCAACCCTCTAATGCTCATGGGGGCAGCCAGGTCGTGCAAGGAAATGTGACACAGGAGGAGGGTCACGGCATCGTGAAAGCACGCGTCCCAGCTGAAACTGGCAGCTGCTTCAGCCTCCGCCAACCGTTCGTATACACAGCATGACCGTCTCATGTTATCAGACCGTCTCATGTTATCAGACCGTCTCATTTGTTGTTGCCTTTAAAGAAGCCAGGAACCAGATTTTTACTTAAATTTATTTTTAATTGTGCTAAAATTATAACTTATTCATAATTTCAACCATTCATAATTATACAGTTCAATGGCATTAAGTAGTTTCACAATGTTGTTTAAGAATTACCAGTATCTATACCCAAATATTTTTTTTATCATTCCCAACAACTCTGTACTCATTAAACAGGAACTCCTCTATAATCTCTATTCTATCGCTACTCTATTCTACTTTCTGTCTCCATTAATTTGCCTATTCTAGGAAGGCAATGGCACCCCTCTCCGGTACTCTTGCCTGGAAAATCCCATGGACAGAGGAGCCTGGTAGGCTGCAGTCCATGAGGTCACTAAGAGTCGGACACGGCTGAGTGACTTCACTTTCACTTTTCACTTTCATGCATTGGAGAAGGAAATGGCAACCCACTCCAGTATTCTTGCCTGGAGAAACCCAGGGACAGGGGAGCCTGGTGGGCTGCCGTCTATGGGGTCGCACAGAGTCGAACACGACTGAAGCGACTTAGCAGCAGCAGCAGCAGGTACTGCATATAACCAAAATCATGCAGTATTTTGTCTTTGGAGTCTGGCTTACGAAATCTGTTTTTTGTTGTTTTTTTTTTTAATTCTGATAAAACTCAAAAATTATGCTGCTGTTGTTACTGTCCATGTTTTGAGACTGTAAGTCATATAAGACTTCTAGGGTGAGACTTCTAGGGAAGGTAAAGGGGAACTGAATGCCAGTTCTGGTTTCTCCTTCATGCAAAGTCCTCACCAAAGATACAGGCAGGTGGGTGAGCTCAGAGGCTGGCCACTGGGGAAGGAAACTAGACCAGTGCTCCCTCAAATGGTGTCCATTTACCTCACCTGTGGGTCCAGGACAGACTACAGACGCCTGGGCCCTCACCTGGACTTCTAATCAGATCCTCCAGGGAAGAGACCAGGCGCCTGTGTTTCCACCTGGCTTCCCAGGCGAGGTTTGTGATCAGATGTGAAATCATCAGGAGAGAGAAGCTCTGGGAAGCGCCCTCCTGCCTGGAGCCGGGTTCCTGTCAGGGCTGGTGTGTCTGTGCTGCTGTAGGAAGGGTGAAGTTTCCAGGTGGAGGAGCTGGGAGCTCAGTCACTCTCCAGAGTGAGATGGGAGGGTGGGCTTGGGTGGGGCTCCTAATTCTGATTCACTTAAAGTTCTGAAAATAAACAAAGCCCTGGGAGTTTGGGGGGGTTTGGGGTGGTGGGGAGGGCCTGCAGGCCTGTGAGGTGGAACCACAGCAGAAGCTCCTAACCCTGCTTCTTTGACCTTCAGCTCAGTGCACTGCTCGGGAGGAGGCTCTGGTAGCCTGGCCTGGCTCCCGACTTGGCCGTGTTGCCTTGGCAGGCAGTCTTGAGGGTCTGATGATTCCGTGGAATCAAGGCTACGTCTTCAGTTTAGCATCCAGGGCCCCTCCTTCCTTGCCTTTCCCAGCCAGCCTGTCTCTTGTTCCCTCCCAGTGTTTCCCCTGCTCTGACCAGTCTGGCTTCTTACTTCTGTCCTTGAAGATACATTGCTTAGAGATTAAGCCTAGAGCCTTGGAGAGTGACATCAGTAGATGGTGGACCAGGAAGCTCCACACGCTTCTTCTCCCACGGAAACATTAAATAAATGAGAAACTGGCTAAAATAACCTTCCCTATGGCATTTCTGTACATCAAAGATCTACAGCAAACAAGGAAACACCCAACTGAAGAAAGAGTCACATTCAAAATGGTAGAAAGTTTCATGGCCATTTTGCTCAAGTTTGCCCCTCCCCTCTCCCTTCTCCTGTGCCTCCCTGCAAACCTGAGAGCACAAAGCAGACCAAACTTGCAACATTTTACATGGATTGTTTCTATACACTAACAATGAACAATCCCCAAAGGGAAGTAAGAAAACAATTCCAATTACAGTAGCATTGAAGAAAACACTTGAGTCATTTAACCAGCAAAGTGAAAGACTTGTGCACTGAAAACTGCAAAATGTTACTGAAAAAAATTAAAGAAGTTATAAATAAATTAAAAACATCCTGTGTTCATGGATTGGAAGACCTTAATGTTGTTAAGATGTCAACACTACACAAAGCAGTAGTATAAATCTATAAATTCAGCACAATCACTATCAAAATCCTGATTTTTTTCACAGATGAAGGAAAAAAATGCATCCTAAAATTCATATGTGGAAGTTTAAGGGACACTGAGTAGTCAAAGCAATCTTGGAAATGAATCCCAAAGTTGGAGATCTGACACTTCCTAATGTGTCTAATAAAACTAACAAAACTAATAACAAAGTTATAGTAATCATGACAGTGTGGAATCAGCGTAAAGACAGACTTACAGACCAAAGGAGTACAGAGTCCAGAAATAAACCCTCACATCAGTTCAGTTCAGTCCAGTTACTCAGTCCGAGTCGCTCAACTCGGACACTAACTACTTGGAGTTAGGGCAGACCCCAGAAGTTAAGGGCTTGGACCCACAAGACTGTCTCCGTTGCAAGTCCTAGGGACCTCCTATATTTCTGACTGACTAGCTATAAGGCAGGGTTCCTATGAGCCTTGCTCAGGATCTGTAATTTGCTAGAATGGTTCAGGGAACTCAGATAAACAGTTGACTTATCTGTTTTTCCTGGTTTATTATAAAGGGTACAAGTCAGGAAAAGCCAAGTGGAGGAGATTTCAGAGCCTCTGTGGGGTGCCGCCCTCTTAGCACTTTGATGTCACATGTTTACCAGCCTCATGGAACTTTCCTGGTTCAAGAGTTTTTCTAGAGCTCAATTTCTAGCTGCCCTCCTAATCTCAAGGAGGGGGAGTGGGATTTGCTGCTGCTGCTGCTAAGTCCCATCAGTCGTGTCCGACTCATTGTGACCCCATAGACGGGGGCTCACCAGGCTCCCCCTTCCCTGGGATTCTCCAGGCAAGAATACTGGAGTGGTTTGTCATTTCCTTCTCCAGCGAGGAAAGTGAAAAGTGAAAGTGAAGTCGCTCAGTTGTGTCTGACTCTTTGCGACCCATGAACTGCAGCCTACCAGGTTTCTGTGTCCATGGGATTTCCCAGGCAAGGGTACTGGAGTGGGCTGCCATTGCCTTCTCTGGGGGTTTGCTGAAAGTTCCCAAACTCTAATCACTTGAGCTTCTGGAGACCAGCTCCATCCCAGGGCTCTAGCAGGGCCCAGTCTGAGTCACCTCATGGGATAAGTTCTGGTGTGATGGAAACAGGATCCTTATGAATCACAAAGGATACTCCTATCACTCAGAAAAGCCCAGGGTTTAGAGCTCTGTACCAGGAACCAGAGTAAAGACTAAATGAATTTTTTATTATACCACAGGTACTGCGAGTAATCAAATTCATAGAGGCAAAATGTAGAATGGTGGTTTTGAGGGGCTGGGGCAGGAGGGTGGCAGGAGCTCGTGTTTAATGGATACAGAGATTCAGTTTGGAAAGCTGAAAAGTATTGGCGATGGATGGAGGCGATGGTTGCACAGTAATATGAATGCACTTAATGCTGCTGAACTGTACAGTTAGAAACAATGAAAATAGTAAAGGTTAGGCCATATATGTGTGTGTGTGTGTGTACATGTGTGTGTATTCTACTACCAAAAAAACAAGACACACACTGCTTGGGAGGTGTTTCCTGTGGTTGGGTACCTGATACCTGCTCACCCTGCCGTCACCTTGTCAATCTCTGTGCCGGCAGAAGGTGGTCCTTGCCCTTCTGTGTAACTGCTGAGTTTCCATGGATACCGGCCTTTGTTTTCCCATGGTTCGTGTTTCCCTGTTTCCTTAACTTTTCTCCTGTCCTCTTCCCCTGTTCCCCCATCTCCTCTAAATGGGAAACTTGCCAAAGGACTGGAACCTTGACTAGTACATCTCTCCCATGTCTCAGGCCTCTGGGCATAACAGGCGCTTATGAATGGTCAGACTTATTAGTAAACAAGTATTCCTTTCCTAAGGGGAAGTAAGGTGACCACCACTCAGGTAGCTGAGAGCTCAGGTGGTTCTTGAAAGGGACTCTTATGCCTGGATTGTCTTCCTGACATGACTCAATCTTATTCCTTCAGTGGAAAACTCTATTCAGTCCTTACAGGGCACCTTGAGCTCTGCTGGGCCCACGATGGTTAGAACACCATCTTTAGCCCTGCTGTGTACTCTTGGACAAGGCCTTAACTTTTCTAACTTTTGGCATCTTCTTTTGTAAGATGGAGATAATATTGAAAGAAAGCATTAGTTACTCAGTTGTATCCGACTCTTTGTTACTCTGTGGACTGTAGCCCACCAAGCTCTGTCCATGGAATTCTCCAGGCAAGAATACTGGAGTGGGTTGCCATTCTCTTCTCTGGGGGACTCCCTGACCCAGGGGTCGAACCCAGGTCTCCTACATTGCAGGCAGGCTCTTTACCATCTGAGCCATCTGGGAGCCCACAGGAGATAATATTAGCTAATGGACATGAACTTGGGAAAACTTGGGGAGGTGGTAGGAACAGGGGAGGCCTGGAGTGCTGTAGTTCGTGGGGTCACAAAGAGTCAGACAGGACTGGGCAACTGAACAGCAACTGCAAAAGGCGGCTGAGGGGAGGAATGAGTGCATCTAGTGAGCAGAGTTTATCTGCTGAATGAAGAACAGGTGCTGTCACTACTGTATCCTCAACACGGATAATTGGCTGCTGATCTGGAAGGAGAGACCAACACGAAATGCTCATTATAGCACTGTGTGGCAGGCTTAAGGGTCTGTGTGTACAGGACATTCAGTCTCACTCTGTGGGAGGACGTGCTCCAGAGTGAATGTCGGGGGACCCAGCCGGACAGCATCCCCAAGGAGGTGATGGTTATGAGCCAATTCTCCATGAATGAAGTGACCAGGAATTGGGTCAACAGGGAAGAGCGGGCCTTTCTAGAAGTTTCCAGGCAGTATCCTGATGGGGACTTGTTCCTCTTGAGAACTACTCAGACTAAAAGCTGTCTGGTGCTGGGAAACGGTGTTACCTTCCCAATGTGTGGTTGATGGAACCTGGCATCTGTGTTGAAGATTTTAGGGTCTCGGGGATGATACAGGTACTGGGCCAGCTCCTACACATCAGACCTCAAGCTTACAAACCTAAGAGCCTACTGAAGGAGGGATGGTGCCCAGGCTTATCAGATGGACACAGCCATTTTCCACTGCCTGATTCTTGATGTTTATCCAAAAAAACTGTTAACAGGATGTCCTTCCTTTGCCTTCAGCTCCCTCCACCCCCGGACATCAAAGGGCCCTGTGTGAATTGGTTAGATCCCTATCAGAGATTCCTATCAGGGCTTTTTCCCCAGTGGCTCAGACAGTATCTGCCAGCAAAGCAGGAGACCCGGGTTCAATCTCTGGGTTGGGAAGACGCCCCTGGAGAAGGAAATGAAAACCCACTCCAGTATTCTTGCCTGGAGAATTCCATGGAGAGAGGAGCCTAGTGGGCTATACAGTCCAGGGGGTCACCAAGAGTCGGACACAACTCGGTGGCTAACACTATCAGAGATGATAAAGAGCTACAGGGTTAGGGTGCAAGTGGGGTTTGCTCTTCTTTCTTTCTTCTCTATCTCTTGACTTCTGTCTAGCACCATCCCAAACTTAACCCAAGGGAGCATCTCCCTTCTCTTGGTTCTTCAGGACTACAGGCCTTTGTCTTTGCTGAGTTATTCAGGGGTGGGAGGTATCCTGCAAGTTCTGGAGGCCCATCTGGACTCCTCTGCCTCTTCCCCCTTTTGCAAGCATCTCTCCTTTTCTCTGCTGGTGAAATCTGTAGCTTGGCCTCTGAGCCCCACACGGTTGGAGATGAGGCCTTGCCCCAGCGTGAGGACAGAGAGGAGGGTATTGGGAGGTAGGGCTGGCTTTCCCTTGCTCATCAACTTCTCGGGATTAGACAGAGTGTCCCCAAACCACGAGTGGAGTGGTATTTGCTGTGGCTCCTGTCCAACTCTTTCTTTAGAGAGGAGGTGAACACAAACCCCTTTTGGTACCAGATCAGTCTTGATGGGACAAC
>NW_011494773.1:11440-14955 GCF_000754665.1 Bison bison bison | reverse complement strand
GCAACTATACAACGATAATGACAGTCCTCCTTGGAAATGTTCGGTTCTCTCAAGGCTACTGTGAGGGAAGGAAGTTGTGTTTGCAGGGATCAGACCACCACTGTAATTTTGTTGAGAGACACCCAGAGATATTGACATTTTCTCCAGTTACTGTACTGCCTCTGACTCACTGTCCAGAAAGAACTTTAAGAAGAAAATTATTTATTTACTTGGCTGTTTTGGGTCTTAGTTGGGGCATGTGGGATCTAGTTCCCTGACCAGGGATCGAACCCAGGCCCCCCTACATTGAGAACATGGGCTCTTAGCCACTGGACCACCAGGGACGCCCCTAGAAGGAACTTTGATAATAGGTCCAGAGTAATTGTTAGCCATTCTATAATGACCCAAACACATTCCTTAGTTATGTAGCAAACCCCATTGCAAAGGACCCCATTGGTCCCTGGCTCATCTTGGGTCTCAGACCATGTGTTCCTGGGCTGTGTGGCTGCTTGAAGCCTGGCTCAGCAAGGCTCTGTGGGAAGAGAGCAGGGCTGGGAGTGGACCCACAGAAGTCCTGATGTTACCTCACTACTGATCAGCTCTGTGACTTCAGCAAGTTGAGCCAACTCAGTTATGAAATGGAGAGAAGGATGGGCCCTCCCAGGGCTCAGTGTCTCATCTGTGCCATGGGCTTCCTGCTGTTCACCTCACTGGATGGTTTTGATGCTGTTTGTATGCTGGATGTGCAGGTGCCTTGAAAACTGTGAAATTCTGTGCAAATGTGGGCTTTTGAAAGTGAAAATTAAAGTCACTCAGTCATGCCCAATTCTTTGTGACCCCATAGACTTATACAGTCCATAAGGGGGTAGCCTTTCCCTTCTTCAGGGGATCTTCCCAACCTAGGGATAAAACCCAGGTCTCCCACATTGTAGGCGGATTCTTTACCAACTGAGCCACAGGGGAAGCCCAAGAATACTCTTACGTGCCCTGAAAAAAGTATCTGTAGACTTGCCCATGACACTCAGAAAGTAAAAGGCTTCCTGTATATAGATCAGGTTCTGGCCATCTGGTAAAGAGCCACCTTTGATTAGGGGCCACACACTTGGTTTACAGGGCTCACCATTCTTGATTTTAGAGTCAGCTGTTGATTTCAGAAAAAGTTCCAGTCATTCTGGTTGTCGGGGCCTCTCCCAGAACTGCTGAGTTCCAGAACATCCCTGCTGATTTGGTCTTTTTGACTTGAGCCACGATGCAGCTCCTGAGGTCCTATGGACCATTCTAACTCCTTTTTGATTCCAAGGAGGGCCTTTTGCCGGGGGTTGGCACAAAGCTTTTCAATCTCTGTATGCCCTGGATGGCTCCTATCTTCGATGTAGGCAGTAGCCTTTGTGGCAGAACACAGAACTGACTTAGTTCTCACTGTCAGGAGATGGGTCCCAGGAGTAAGAAGTCTTCTCCTCGAGGCCTAGTGGTCCTGGTGTTACCACATTTTCTCCCAGGCCCCTTAGAGTTGGGCTTTCCTGGTGGCTCAGTCGGTAAAGAATCTGCCTGCAATGCAGAAGACCCAAGTTTGATCACTGGGTCAAGAGGATCCCCTGGAAAAGGAAATGGCAACCTACTCTGGTATTCTTGCCCAGGAAATCCCATGGACAGAGCAACCTGGTGGACTACAGTCCATGGGGTTGCAAAGAGTCAGACTCGACTGAGCTATGTTTACCACCACCCCCAACCACCTAAGGGTGATGCTGACCCATGGTGACAAGCAGGGCTGGCGGGGCTCAGACCATCCATGTGAGTGTGATCACTGACTTTTCTCTCTCCAGAGTTCTTCTGTCTCTCCTTGGGGAACAGAGGACCCCATTATCTGCCCCAGGAGTGCTCGCCTTGTATTCTCATGCTGCTCCACAAAAATCCACATCCTTTACCAGGGTGTCCCCACTGCGGGACGGATCTCTGTCCCTTGCAAGTACCCAACACAGGGCCCTGGCCATCAGCCTTTGTTTCTCTTTGAATTCTATTGATACTGGATTGCATCCATTCCAGCCAGCCTCTGGGTGTTTCCCCAGTTGACAGACCACACGTAATGTGACAAATGAGAGCAGTGAATGAAGGCTCTAACCCCCTTGGCTGTCTATCTCATGTGGTAGAACCTTGGATTAAGGGTTTTGACGGCTGGTTGGTTTGTCGTTATGTCTGACTCTTTGTGACCCGCACCTCCATCCATGGAATTTCCCAAGCAGGAATACCGGAACGGGTTACCGTTTCCTTCTCCAGGAGCTCTTCCCAACCCAGGGATTGGATCCAGCTTGGCAGGTGGCTTCTTTGCCCCTGAGCCACCTGGGAAGCCGTTAAGGCCTATGTGTATATGTGCTAAGTCCCTTCCATAGTGTCTGACTCTTTGCAACCCTATGGATCGTAGCCCACCAGGCTCCTCTGTCTATGGGATTCTCCAGGCAAGAGTACTGGAGTGAACTGCCGTGCCTTCTTCCAGGGGATCTTCCTGACCCAGGGATCGAACCTACATCTCTTACATCTCCTGCATTTGCAGGCGGGTTCCTTACCACTAGCGCCACCCAGGAAACCCATTAAGGACTATGTCAGTTCTTGGGAGCTATGGTTTTCTTGAGACAATGCACCACAGCCTTTGATTACTGACTGAACAAATATTTCTTGAATATCTACTCTGTGCCAACCCACATTCTGAGCTCTGAGGAAGGAGTTGTTCAGTCAATCAGTCGTGTCCAACTCTTTGAGACCCCATGGACTTTAGCAATAGAAAAGAAAAGTTCCTGAATTCACATCTAAGAGAAGAGGGATTAGACTCTAAGGCTGATGGAGTGACTAGTGGTGGAAGTGTCGGGCCAAGTAGGAGGGGAGCTGACCTTAGGTAAGTAGGTCCTGTGTAACTCCCTAAATCCCAGGCCAGAGTTCATGGTATTACTCTCCAGGGATGGTGGTAGATATGACTAATTAATAGATTTTCTGGTGCAAGGTTTAGATTTCTTTTTCTTTCCAGATCTCTCTGGGACCATGAGGCAGAGCTAGTTACCTTATGAAGTTGGCATCTTAGGGAAAAACTACCTAGGGCCCTGCCTGTCTCTTTTTGGAGGCTCATCCAGAAGTGGGAGGAGCTGGGTCTGGCTCGTGGCAGCCTGTTAAGAGCCCTCTTCTCTTAGATGGGAATTCAGGAACTTTCCAGGGCCTGCCTGTGAGTAAGTCCTCTAGTCTGAGTTTCACCTCTGAAAGTCAGAAGTGGGGGTCTTTCAACCAAGAAAGCCCAATCAGACTCAGATGAAAACTTGGGAGTATTAGAAACGTGTATGGTCACATAAGGGGCTTCCTGGTAGCTCAGCTGGTAAAGAATCTGTCTGCAATGCAGGATTCAATCCCTGGGTTGGGAAGATCCCCTGGAGGAGGGCATGGCAACCCACTCCAGTATTCTTGCCAAGAGAATTCCATAGACAGAGGAGCCTGGCGGGCTAATGGGGTCACAGAGTCAGACACGACTGAGCGACTAAGCATGCACTCATGGTCAC
>NW_011494773.1:5759-10714 GCF_000754665.1 Bison bison bison | reverse complement strand
TCAGGCCCCTTCCCTAAACTTAGCACCTTCTCTGTTTAGAGCCCAGGGTACTTCTGCTATCTGCACCTTCTCAATAATGAGGAAACTCATCCCCAAGGCTGTAGGTCAAGATCAAGGCATGTTGGCTCCTTGGAAGCTTGGTAATGCTCTTCATCTTGCATTTATCTCCTCCTCTACCTTTTAGTGTGGTGCTTCATATCAGTGGGTGTTCAGTAAATCTTAAGTGTAGGTTTGAGGGTGGGTGGTTGATCAGCCTACATTCCAGTGACTCCCCGTGTCTGATCTTGGGGAGCTCCAAATTGGGGGTCTTCCCTGCGTTATTCCACCTTGCATCTGCTTTCTTTTGGTGGTCAACTCTTGCAGTTCAGCAAATTGCTACTCTGCCCAGCTTCTTTGCCGTAGCAGAGACTGGCAATACTTGATTTAGGTTTGAGCTGTGGAGTTCTAAAAGTCTTCTCTGTTCAGAAGGTATTTCCTGAGCCTCATCTCTGTTCTTGGCAGAGTACTGGTGTGGCATGGGGAGGGGTCACACAAAGAAAGATTTGTCAATGTCCCTGTCCTCATGGTGCTAAAATCTAGCTGGAGAGATGACAAATAGCCTACATGGAAGACAATCAGAAGTCAAGCATGTAAGAACAGGAAAACCCATAGGGGTTGACTAAGTGGTCAACAGTCAGACTATAGCTGGAACCACATCTGCTGATTGCTTCCTCCAGTAGCTAGACTCATGGGAGGCCCTTGAATGATAGCATTGCACCTGTAAGCCTGGAGATGTTATCAGGTCTCTGAGGCAGTTACTTCCATGAAATATGCCCAGTTTGTCAAGGGACTTGGAATCTGTTTGCCAAGGGCTCGCATCTCAGTTCTGCCATTAGAAGCTGGGTGACCTTGGGCAAAGTTATAGTTTTCTCTTCTGTAAAAACCAAACCAGAGATAATCTTGCTGACTTTAGGGAGTTGTTGTGAGGAATTTAATGAAATAGCGTGAAAAATCATTTAGCAACTGCCTAGCACACAGTGGGTGCTCATTATGTATTCATGCCCTTCCTTCTGCTTTGAATAACAGCTAGGACTGGAATGTTTGGCCAAATGGTTAAGGCTACAGACTCTAGTACCCATGGCCTGAACTTGAAGCCTAGCATAGAACACTTGCTGTTCTGTGACCTTGGACAAGCTACTCAAATGCTAGTTTTCTCAATTTTAAAATAGAGATTTGGGGACTTCCTTGGTGGTCGAGTGGTTAAGAATCCGCCTTCCAGTGCAAGGAACACGTTCGACCCCTGGTCAGGGAACTAGGATCCCACATGCCATGGGGCAATCAAGCCTACACGCTACAACGAAAACCCAGCACTGCCAAAACAGCATAGAAAGCAAAACAACAACAAAAAATAGGGATTAAAGGAGGGTGTGTGTGCACGTAGGTACAGCATTTAAAAGCAGAGCCTGGTGGGCTGCCATCTCTGGGATCACACAGAGTCGGGCACGACTGAAGCGACTTAGCAGCACCAGCAGCAGCAGGCCGGCAGCCTTGATGGAGCTTCTGACCTTCCCTGGGAGGCAAGTCTTACAGGCCGTCCCGGTGTCCCTGGTGCTCCTCCTGCCTCCACCTCACCTCTTTCCTCACGTGCCTGCTAAGTTGCTTCAGTCGTGTCTGACTCTTGGCCTGCTAGGCTCCTCTGTCCATGGGATTCTCCAGACTAGAATACTGGAGTAGGTTACTGTGCCCTCCTCCAGCGGATCTTCCTGACCCAGATATCAAACCCATATCTCTTTCGTGTCCTGCATTGGCAGGCGGGTTCTTTATCACTAGCGCCACCTGAAGGGCTGAGAAAATCCAAGAGTGTCAAGGTTATGTAAGCCACCAGCGCAATCACAGATTTGAGGACAAACCCTGTGATTAGGGGAGGGGATCCTAAGGGAGTCTAGAGTCTGACCAGCTGTGACACCGCTTCTCAAGTTCTTAGGGACCTAAGCTTAGCGTTTTAAATCCAAAAACCTCTTTCATGGGCGATTTGTCCCCAAATCAATGAGATTGTTTTTGTTTCTGAAGGTCTGCTCCATCCTTAATCCTGAGTTGGCTTTTTCAGAAGAAGCCAGGGGCTTGGATTTGGGAATTTAACAAATACAGTCATGTGAGCAGGCTCTGCCTGCACGTTATTGCTGACTGTGATGTGTTCCTAGGAGCTGCCAGGTGGTCCTGGGTGGCCTGTCCTCATGAGTAAACCGTTGATCGAGTTCAGTGTTGCTGTGCCCAGCAGCTGCCTCGCTCCTTTCTGGGGCATCCAAGACTCAGTCCCAGGACCACCCTCTGAGCCTGGGCTTTCCTGCAGCGTGCCACGCCACCCTGGGGGCCCGGAGGCTTTTCTGTGCGTCGTTTTGCCCAGATTAGTTATGCCTTGATCACTGAGGTGTGGTATGTTCACTGAGGTGTAAGCAGTGGTCTGAGTGGCCCTGGCCAAGCCGGGAGAGCGGCGTTAATAGGAGCGGAATTTTGTGTTGAGTGTGCCCACGTGCCTCCGCAGCACCACTTTGTGGTGTTCAAATGCACACAGCAGTGTGTAGGGATGGACCTTGAGTGCTGAAGTCACTTCTGGGTTTGTCCACAGGGTGTGGTGGCAGCCTCCCTGCGGGTGGCCCTGCTGTCCACGTCTGAGGGACCAGAGTCCAGACGTGAGCCCAGGAGTGGGTGGGTTTGTGTGTATGGGATGGAAAGTTGACATACTGCTTTTTGTAGCACCTTTTGGTGCTTCCCTGGTGGCTCAGATGGTAAAGAATCTGCCTGCAGTGTGGGAGGCCCGGGTTCAGTCCTTGGGTGAGGAACATTCCCTGGAGAAGGAAATGGCAGCCCATTCCAGTATTCTTGCCCAGAAAATTCCATGGATAGAGGAGCCTGGTGGGCTATAGTCCATAGGGTGACAAAGAGTCGGATACAACTGAACAGATAACACTTTCACTTTAATGCCCATAAACTCGGTATGGACTTAAATGACCCTTTATGAAAGAACATTTTCGTATGTTTGTCTATGTGCATTCTTCTCAACTGTTGTTCTTCGTGAGCTCTAGTTTCTGACTAATCTGTAATGATTAATAGATCATGAAGATCATCGCTAATGTGTACAGACATGTGTAGATACACACCTGTTCGTGGTCACCCATCGCATAGAAACGGCCTTGTGGGGGTGGCATCGTGCTGTGCACTTTAAGATTGCTCGTGGGGGTTGATCAGCTTTAAGCAAACTTGGTGTATGGAAATCTAGATTAAACCCAGATTTATCTCTCATGTGGTGCTAATTTAAAAGGAACCTTTACTATGTTGTTTTAAAAAGCACACTTTCTCTAAGAGCCTTGTCTAGACAGTTTTAAGTTTCCAACCACATCATTCCCCAGGTCTGGGTTCAGAGCTAGTCTGGAAGGGAAGTGATGTTTCCTGACGTGCCAGTAAACTGCAGCCCTTTCGTTTAATGCCCATTTATCAAATAATCCCCTGTCCTGTTTACCAGGCAGAAAACTAATGTCAGAAGAAAGGGTGAAATTTAAAGGATTCAAGGGGTTGGGTCAAGGAAGCCAGGCCTCCTGGAAATAATCAAGGACTCAGAGAAGGAACTGAGGGTGAGCTGGGCTCTAAAAGGTTCGAGGTTTGCAAGTAGTCAACCTGCTGGGATAGAGATGATGAAGGGTTGGACTTGTGAATCACCCAATGCGGGGACATCCAGAGAAGCAGATGGAGATGAGACTGGAGGTGAAGAAAGACAGGAATATCAGGCTGAGGGGAATGGACGTGGTCCTGCCTGGGAGAGGACTGGCTCCTTGAGGGTCCTTGAGCTGGACCCCGTGGTCAGAACAGTGCTGAGGAAGGTGCTTCTGAACACTCTGTGCAAGGTGGTGGGGGAGAGGTCACATCACCTGAAAGGGACACAGAGGCAAAGTGGGCATCCCAGGGAGGCTGGGGAGGGTCTAGACAGCATGGATGTGAGAAGGCAGAGGCCAGGGAAACCGAGAGATGAGAGAGGCAGAGAGAAGGAGCAGAGACGGATGACGAGGAGAACCAGGGTAGGTGGCTGAGCGGATGCATCGGTCAAACGAACACGTCTTGTTTGTCCAGGTGGCCTGTCCTCCCAGGGTTGTCGCCCATGCTGTGGGAGAGCGTGGCGGGGGGGAAGGGAGTGAACCCTCCTGACATAGAGCATCCTGCTGGGAAGTCCATTCCGATGGGCCCACTAGGCCTCAGAGCAACCCCCTGAGCGGCAGTACAGTACCTTCCTGTGGGCTAGGAAACAGGCGAAATGAACAGAAATAACATGTCAACGTCAGCTTCTAGTGACTGGCAGAGCTAGGCTGTGAACTCAGACCTTTCTGACCCCGGAGCCTAAGCCTTTAACCGCTGTATAGAGTGATGACAAGTCAGAGGGACACTGGGGTACAAAGGAGGAAGGGGGAGAGGTTTGCTTTGAAATGAACAATGTTCACTCTTAAAATGAACCTCATGGGTGTGAGCTCCTTGAGGAGCAAGGTGATTCCCGGTGAAGACATAAGGAGACCAAGTTGGAAGGGAGCGTTCAAGCCCGGGGCTTCTGCTGCAGGGAAACTGCTAACCCAGTAAGGGGACGTTTCTGATCTTTGGTCCCAGGGAGCTGGCTCTTGGGAGCCCTGAAATCCTAAAGATATGTTATCCTGACCTGGTGACTATGGCCAAAGGGAAGGAATGAGGCAGTGGGGGCCTAGCCGTGGGGCTGAGAGTGGGCCCGGCTTTCTCTGATCAGCCGGTCTGCCTGGGGGAGGAAAGGGCCGAGGAGGAATGAGATTCGGTGGGTGAGAACCTGCTTGCTGATGTGGTTGCCTCCTACCAAGAGGAGCGGCACCCTCCTGGCCAATACCTGGGTCTGGAGGATGAGGAGCCTGCGACCCTGGCAGAGGGTTCAGATGGGGACCAGTGTCCTGGTTCCGGTAAGACTGAGC
>NW_011494773.1:5016-5473 GCF_000754665.1 Bison bison bison | reverse complement strand
TCCCAGTTCCGGTAGGACTGAGCCCTCACCATGGTGTTGACACAGAGCTCCCTGCCTTTTGCGAAAGCCCCAGGGTCTTCCTCGGATAGTCTGGGCATGTTCATGACCAGGCAGCTTTGGGGAGCAGCTTTGTGCCTGGGTTCTGATTCTGTCTGACTTGGGGCTTTTCTGGGTGCCCCATGTGGATGGTGATGGGGACAGTGGTTCTGTGGGTCTCAGAGCAAACATAACACATGTTGTGCTGTGCTGTGTAGTGGTTAAGTGTGGACGTCTTACCCCAGATGCAGCCTCGTGGTTTCTGGGTTAATTTTTGCTCTGCCAAGTTCGTGAGCGAGAATGACAAGTGATGCATGACGCAAGTATGGCTTCCTCCTGTCACCCGAAGCCCTCAGGCTGCACAGGTGTGTTTTTAACTGGGACATTTGCTCTGCAAGTGCTCATGATCGCAGCTCTTGCA
>NW_011494773.1:4014-4916 GCF_000754665.1 Bison bison bison | reverse complement strand
GCTGGGGCAAAGGGCAAGCCAGAACCAGTTAGCCGTGATTTTTAATCCTTTACATTCATGGTGTGGGTCCTTGCTTTTTCTTGTGAGCATGGAAAAGATGAGGATCCTACCCTTGGGAGCAGCATTCTCTCAATTCTTCACATTTTTCTTGGCCTCACTTGGGCTGCAGGTCTCTGATTTTCACCCTGGTGGGTGTCCTATCGAGTGTGTGACAGAACTCAAAGGAGTGAAAATATAGGCTTCTAGGTTGACTGATATCACACCAGCACCATTTCCTGGGAGGCAGGAGGTGAGCTGGGGCCCAGAGTCGGACAGAAGTCGTTTGGGAGCCCAACTCTTATGCTACCAGCCAGTGTGATGCTGGCTGTGTACTGACCAGTTTTTCTCATTTTTGTCTTTGTTGTAAGAGTTCATGGACTAAGTGAAAAAGATAAGCTGTATTACATGCCCAGTGCCTAGCAGATGCTCAAAAGCTAGTTAGGATCCTACCCTCTTCCCACCCACAGCCCCACACCCATTTTCTTCCCTTACCACTGGAAGTACAGCATGGTTTGTAGAAGGAACATGGTCATTAGTGGGCAGACCTGTGTGATTCTACCAGCTTTGTGTAGATAAGACCTTCTACCAATATCCATCTGTCTATCCACCCAGCCAGCCAACATGGCTGAGTTCCTGCTAAGGCACAGACTTGGGATCTAGGAGCTGGGTATAGGGCTCTGCACACTCACTGAGCACGGCTTTCAAGAAGCAGGAGAAATATATGCTCTGAAAAACAGAAGAGGCAGCAGCTGGCAGTGCGATCCCTGTGTTTGAATGTTCACACTGGGTATGAAAGTACTGCCAAAGCTGGCATCCTCCTGGAGAAAGGTCCCTGTGGGACAGCCTTGCCACCTGGCCAGGGC
>NW_011494773.1:0-711 GCF_000754665.1 Bison bison bison | reverse complement strand
GATCATGGACCTCCCCTAGCTGTTCTCACTGTGTCATTCCTTCCCTGGGGTCCACACTGAGAGGAAGGGCTTTTCAGGGTTCACAGAATCTCCTGGACGGAGAACCTGGAGTTCCTGGAAACGTGAGAAAGGTGTTCCTTTGAAGCTGTGGTTGAGAACAGGAAAGAACATCCTCAGACAGCCTTGAAGTTTCGAATTGTAATGTGCTCAGCTCCAGATTCTTGTGTTGGTAGCAGGTGAGGGCCTGGTCCTTTGCAGAGATCCTGGAGTTGGGACCTTTCTTTGCTTTACATTATACTAGCAAGCACTGACCACTGCTCACTGAGTAAGGAACTGAAAAATCTTATCCAAATTGTGGTTTGTGGTTGCCCAATCCTTGAGCAAACAGCTATTGTTGCCAAGATTAAAAAAAAAAACAAAACTCTCCCCTTGATTTCTTTCCCCTGATAGAAGGGGAGGTGAACAGGTCAGACAATGATTGAGAGGTTCCCAGCGGGTGGGGGAAGTTGGCCAGGACTATTTCCGGAAAGGAAGAAGCAAGACTCTGAAGTCTGGACTGGAGATTTATCTGGGTGGAACGGGAAGACGTTTGATGTTCAAGAAAGTAAACCTCATTTCCAAAGCTTCCTCTAACTGGAAACCATCTCCTGACCTTTCAGGAGCATTCTCATGGAGGCTGGGGGTGAAGATGGTGCTTCAGCTGGGGGACCA
>NW_011494772.1:6867686-6870073 GCF_000754665.1 Bison bison bison | reverse complement strand
ATCACTTTCTGTACCCATTATTATGTTCTTCCATCCT
Organism: Bison bison bison; assembly: GCF_000754665.1. NCBI lineage: Eukaryota > Metazoa > Chordata > Mammalia > Artiodactyla > Bovidae > Bison > Bison bison. The sequence continues at coordinate 6,870,036 of NW_011494772.1, read as the reverse complement.
AAAAAGGCACCTGTAAGTCAGGCTTACCTCCTTTTCCATTCACAAAATGCAATTCCATTCCTCATACCTTCTTTACCCAAAACACACTTCCTACTTCCCTTAAGCAACCAAGAACTGACTTTTATGTTAGCATTTTATAGATTGGTGAGCATAAATATCAGTGATTATTTCTAAAATCTTTGTTTTCTTAGAACATTTTAGGATGGCACCAAACATCATTTTTAATCCCAAATCTCTTTAGTTTCTCTGTAAGAGGTAATAAGTGTTTAGTAGTAAATGTTTCAAAATCTTATTTTATTTGGAAATGACTTAGCTATTCAATAGACTTCCAACACTTAGTTTAGCACAACCCTTAGAAGTTAAAGTTACCTCAGTCTGGAGAGACTATTTTAGACAGACATTCCTAAAGCATAATTATTCTTAATAAAGTTTATCTAAAGGCTCATATTACATTTATATTTTTTAGAAGTTTCTTCACTCAAGGTAATTTCCTTGCTGACAAACTTGTAACAGATATAATAATATTTAACTTACATTAACCTAGGTACAATGAAAATATTCTGCTTAATGAAAATTACTCTTAGACATGTCTACATTATTTAGATCAACAAATAAACATTAATATCAGGTATTTAATAGTGAATATTTCTCAGTTCACATGAACCTGAAATTCATTTAAGTTAATTTCTCTTGCATTTAGAATAATTTGATTTGTAAGTGCTTACTTTTTAAAGGCCAATTAGATTAGAACTCATTTAGAAACTGATCTCAGCAATCAGCAATATTATAAAAAAAAAAAACAAAGACACACACTGAGACATACATATATCCAAATAGACACAAGAGATCCTATAGCTTTGTTTTCCAAACTTAGTTATGAATAAAAAATGGTTGGAACAAGATTTTAAAAGGCTTTGTTCCCCCCTTTTAAAAGGCTTTTTTCCTTTTGGTTTCAGGAATTAGATATGGTCTAGATAAGTGATCCAGAGAGCTCTGGTCTAAAGGTATAGGAGGAGTTACTTCCTCAGGGCAAGAATTCTTAAAGAGAGAATTTTTTCTTCAGGCTTCATCTGGAGTCTAAATAATATAGTGACCACATTGTCAAAAATTGTATTTTTTGTGTGTGTGACCATAGTTTTATAGCCAAAATTTAGACCAGATAGTGCTTACCTTGGCCCTGATAACAAGGGCAGATTGGTCCCAGCAGGGATTGTCCCTCTGGGGAAGTAGGGGTCTTAGTTTGATCAGCCCCAGCCTGTTGATTACAGGAGGAAGTCTTGGACATAAGGGAACTTCAGCCCATTTTCCTATCCTATGTCAATAAAGATCTAATATTTTAGGCTATTTTTCTTATCATTGGATCATAGCTATAGATTGGCCAGTCAGAAAAAAAATTTTTTCCCCAAGGGGTTCCCAGGTGGAGTGTGGAACCTTATAGTGAGCAATTCCCACATTAGCTCAAGCAGTTTGTACCAGATGTCTGTGCACTCAAACCAAACCAACAAAACAAAACCAAACCAGAACTTCACCAGGCAGGAGTCACACTCCAAATGAAACAAAAGGCAAAGAGATGCCCAGAAATCAAAAGCCAAGTGGCAAGAGTGCCCCAAAAACATGGTTAAGTGATGCCCAGAAATAAAAAACCAAATGGCATAAATGTCAAACATGACTTCCCAGTTCGACTAGACCTGCAACCTGGCAAAGTCAGTGCTAATAGCCTTTTTTCAGTTTTGATACAGTTTCAAGCAATTTCTTGTTGATTTTCTGCGAAGAAGTTACTCTATCATTTCCTGTTTTAGAAGTTTTAGATACCAAAGCATGGCCGGCCTTTTCTAATTGTGCATGCAAAAAATATCACTTTTAGAATATCAAAAGAACCCCAATTTGGCCATTTCAGGTTGAGATCTCTTTTAGTATAATTTCTCCAATTAACTAGGTATTTGGAGGTATGAGTTCCATGCATATTGTACATGAATCTGGCTAGAGTGTAACTCAAGATGCTGGCTTTCTAACACCCCTTTGCTTCTGTTTTTGAGAAATTCTGTTTCCCGTTTTAAGCTGAATTTGTCAGGGAGAAAAGTCACTAGTGAACTTGTGTAGTGGACCCATGTGCTTCTTGTGAGCTTAACTCCGCCAGGAGTCCCGCCCCAGAGTTGTTTCAGCTTGTCTTACAGGTCTCGGATCCTGCCTCCAGCAATCTAAGACCACCATGGCTGCTCAGGTCGATGAATGGCCAGTTCTTAGGTGTGACCCCCAGATGAGCAAGTATTTTAATTAATGAGTGGGTTTCCCTATGGGACCACTGCACAGTATGAGGACTAGGCCTCCACCACTCCTGTAAATTTTTCAG
>NW_011494772.1:6866729-6867586 GCF_000754665.1 Bison bison bison | reverse complement strand
TAACCACTCAGTCAAGACCATTCAGTCCCCTACAATGGCGCGACCTCAGTATCTTTCAGCAGAGCCCTGGGTATTCCTCAATTTTTTCACAATCGAGCCCCCTCTACCCAGTACCTTTTCACTGTGTGGGCAATTCTCCTGGCATCTTTCAGCCAGCCCCTCACCCGGAATCTTTTGACTGGGTGGGAATTCCTTGGTATCTTTCAACAGGGCACCACTCAGTGTCTAGACCACGAGTGGGTATGTCCCGGATGTTTCACCTGGGCTCCCGCCCCAGTATCTTTCCTACTGGGAGGGGGCAGGTAACCTGCTCCACTGCCAAATAAAACTGAGAATCTCAACCGATATGGTAGATTCAAGAACCAGGAGAGACTTACCCAAATTCGTCTGCACCCCCTGAGGAGGCAGACGGGTGCAAGGGGCGGCTGCTGGTACCAAAGCTCCAGTTCCTCGTGGAGTCCAGTCAAAGGAAGGAAGTCCACTCTGGGTCCCTTCATGGTTGCCATAACTGTTGACTAAAAAAGATATACAACTTGACAGTTGTGAGTTAAGTTTTATTTGGGGCAAAATGAGAACTGCAACCCAGGAGGCAGCATCTCAGATAGCTCTGAGAGACTGCTCCAAAGCGGCAGATGTTGGGAAAGTCAATATATAAGGTTTTGGTGAAGGGGGAGTTCAATACCATGGAGCACTCATTTTACAAAAGGGTTTTTGTTAGTCATGAGGATCTGATGTCACCATGAAAGGACTTAGTGCTTCTCTAGATATGAGGAGATGCAAGGATTGAGATAATAAAATCTGTTCCTAAAAACATCCATCGAAAGACCTGTCCCATCAGATTCCCTGGAGCAGACTGC
>NW_011494772.1:6866107-6866629 GCF_000754665.1 Bison bison bison | reverse complement strand
AAATGCCAATTTGTAGTTGACATCTCTAAACAAGAACTGTCACAGCAAACTGTGTGGCCCTGTGTCATAACATCAAATGGCCCTGATAGTTGGGGAAACAATGCCTGCTGCCCCACTAGCCCCAGGGGCTTTGTCCTAGGAGAAGCACTGTGCCCAATGGTGGGGTTGGAAAGGAGCATGATGGGTCTCATTTACAACAGAAAGTGCCTTCATTCTAAGGAGAAGAAATCCACTGTTGGAGCCATTTAGTGAAATCAAAGCTATCTTTAATGTATGTACAGAAAGTTGTGGCTGAATTCTCCCAACTCTAGATGGACCCTGAAACCCATTTTTAAAGCCGAACATGGTTATGGAACACCAGTGCCTCATTCACCTCTGCGTCTCTGAAGAACAGCATTCTGTGTCCAGGGTCACTCTGCCCCTGGCAGTGTTTCCCAGAGCCGGTGTCCAACTTGGAGATGCAAATGTTCTCCCATCACCACCCCCTGGCCAGAGCTGTGTCTGCTATTAAGGAAGGAAAAG
>NW_011494772.1:6861085-6865240 GCF_000754665.1 Bison bison bison | reverse complement strand
TGCCATTTCCTTCTCCAATGCGTGAAAAGTGAAAGTGAAGTCGCTCAGTCTTGTCCAACCCTCAGAGAGCCCATGGACCACAGCCTTCCAGGCTCCTCCATCCATGGGATTTTCCAGGCAAGAATATTGGAGTGGGGTGCCATTGCCTTCTCTGTCCTATAGCTGAGACCCACACAAACATCAAAGACCTCACACATGAAAACGTCTGCCAAATAGCTCAAAGATTTCATGTGGTAAGATTTAGACCCATAAGAGTTATGAGTTCCCATATCTTTGACAGAGACTTCCGCAAAGTTAAGAAACCTTAAACTCTGGACCCACATCCCCCCACAAAGCACAAATCCTCACTCGCATGCAGAAAATACACTCCAACAACTCAGAAAACTTACACTGCAATAAAAAGAACTATGAACACCTCAACAATCTCATTCTGTGGTACTGCACTATTCAAGCATGAAGACCTCACACACTTGGACACAGAACATGATTCTGAGGCCTTGGACAGTGATTCCCAAGAAACTCAGAGATTTCATAGGCTGGGACAATGATTCAGAAACACTGCAGAGACCTCACACCCTGAGACACAGATTCCCAAGGAGCTCATTTGTCTTACACTGTGGGCAAAGCAGAAAACAATTCTGAGGCCTTAAGCTTTGGACCGGGTCCACTCACTCCACCCCCTACTCCTGCCAACCTCACAGACCTCACAAATTCAGAGAAAATCCAAAGCAGAGATCTCACATCCTGTCACACAGAATCCTAATACATTAGAGACTGTCACCTGAACACATACCTCAGATAGCTCTGACTATTCCCATCCTAGGAACACATCACCCCCTAAGGGCTCAAACAATTCACTCAGAGGCATGGGTGGCAACTACTTCAGTGATCTCATCTCCTTGAGATTCATCTCACCAAAACAGTTCAGAAGACATGACACAAATCCCCAAACATTGCAGAGTTCTCACACTGTGGAACCCCAATTCATGGACAGATGATTCCATACAGTTACACAGATGGCTAAACAGATCCCACTACTTAGAAACAGAACAGAGGTCAGAGACATCATACCCTTAATAGTGATCGTCCATAGAAACAGATTCTTCACACCTGGGAACATATCCCAAATGGCTCAGAAGTCCCATCATGTGACACAGAACCTCCCACCCAAAAAAACACACAGACTTCATACTCTGAACATAGATCCCCAAATTGCATAAAGTTCACATCCAGGGACCCAGATCCCAAAGAGCTCAGAGAACTCACACCCTTGGACAGAGACCAGAAAAAAATTTGGAGACCTCTGGCCATGAACACAAATACCCATGAGTTCACAGACCTCCTATGTTGGGACCAGGATCCAAAATAGCCCAGAGATTTCACACTATGGGGTACATGTCTCCAGAGAGTCCTTGCAGCCTAGACATAGTCACCAGAGAGTCTGAATTCACCTAGAGAGTTCAGACATCTCACACCTTGGACACAGAACACCAAAAAGAAATGTTCAGAAACCTAAATTGCTAACAGATATCGAACAGACTCACAAACTTCATAAACTTCATGGAAACCAATTGGCAAACACAATTCCAACTTGAGACATAAAACTGATCAATTTCTAACAGACCACTTATTAGTCACAGGCATCACACCCTTACACAGAAACCACCAAATGTGTGAGATTACCCTAAGTGACAGGGGTTTTATGGCATGGAACACACACCCAAAAGAACTCAGATGCCTCATACCCTTCAGACAGCTCATATTCTCAAACAACTAAAAGAACTCATTTCTTGGACCCTGACTAAAAAACAATTCATAATCCTTGTACCAATATCAAACATCTCAAAGAAACTCAGAGACCTCAAGCGTTGTGGCACAGATATAGAACCACCTCCAAGACATCACACTGTGAAACACACCCAATGTGAAAGTGAAAGTTTTAGTCACTCAGTCGTGTCTGACTCTTTGTGACCTCATGGACTGTCACCGACCAGGCTCCTCTGTCCATGTGGGTTCTCCAGGCAAGAACACTGGAGTGGGTGGCCATTTCCTTCTCCAGGTGATCTTCTTGACGCAGGGATCAAACCTGTATTGCTGGCAGATTCTTTACCGTCTGAGCCACTAGGAACACGCCCAGGGATGCAATAATTCAAACAGCTCAAAAAAAAAACAAACAGCTCAGAGACATCATATCTTGGGACAGAGCCCACATCCCCACCTCCGTCCCCACCCCAATGGTTCAGAGACCTAACACCATGGAAAAAAATTCTTCACATATTTCAAAGACTTCAAATTCTTGAGAAAAATACATATATTTTCAGATCTCTCACAGCCTGGACACACATTCCAAAAGAGCTCAGATACAACATACCATAAGGCACAGAGGATAAACCTTGGAATTGAGATTTTCCAGAAAGAACAGAAATATGGTACTTTAAAGCATGTATCAAATGATTCAGGAATTTTGTACCATTCAAGACAGATGCCAAAGGAGTTCTAAGAATTTACATTTTGAGATCTGGACACCAAAACAACTGAGAGACCTCACACTCAAGTACAGGAACTACAAACACCTTAGAGCTCTCATTCCTTGGGATTCAGGTCTATAAATGGCTTAGAGACTTCAGTCAGTGGAAACAGTACTTTAATAAATCGATAACATCACACACTGGAACTGATAAGACCACCACCACCCCAAAGAACAGAGACTTCACAAATATACCCCCAAACAACTTAGGGAACTCAGGTCATTGGACACAGAAATCAAAGGTTCCAAGACACCTCACCCACTGAACAGACACACAAACACACATAATTCAGAGTTTTCAAATTCTTTGCTATAGGTGCTCAAATAGTTAAAGTAACTCCTAATTCAAATAAAGTCCCCAAAGATCTGAGAGATGACATATTCTTTAGAATGAACTTCCAACAGTATAAGGATCTTGCACCCAGAACCACAGTGCCCAACTATAATCCGAAGAGTGTGGGGGAGTAGTCGGGGGGATCTCTGAGGATCTTTTTTCTTTCTCTTGGTTTGCCCCAAATGGTGGCCGCACTCCGGAACCATATGGCAGCAGTATAGGCAGCTAAATACCCAAGAGAAATGACACCATTCTGGCCAGAGGACCAAGGAAACAAGCTCCTGAAGGCTGCAGAATGGGGAGGGAAATCCCACAGAAGAGAGAGCTAGAGAAAGGAATCCCCTAATTCCATGTATAAACTGACACAAGTCTCAGGCTTGCTCCTGAGCTATATGTGCATAAGGACAGCAAAGCTTTGAATATTATGGTCCACAAAAGGGGAGATAAAACTTGTGGTTTGAACCTAAACAAATGGATTGTTTGGTAAAACAAATCATTATTTTCAGGAACTTAAGAAGACCTAGAGTCTAAACAACACAATCTTTAAAATATCCCAGATATAACCTAAACTTCCTATACATACAAAGAACCAAGAAAATGCAGCCAATTCTCAGAGACTAGATAGCAGATACCAACATGCAAAGACTCAGATGTTAGAATTCTCAAAATCTTTTTAAAAGACTGTAAAAAAAGCTATGCCAACTATGTCTCATGAAGCAAAGGTAAATACATCTGAAATGAACAGTGTGCTAGAAGTTTTTAGTGCAGAAATGTTTTAAAGGGGCTTCCCAAGTGGTGCTAGTGGTAAAGAACTCCCCTGCCAATGCAGGAGACATAAGAGACACGGGTTCAATTCCTGGGTTGGAAGATCCCTTGGAGTAGGAAATGGCAACCCAGTCCAGTGTTCTTGCTTGGAGAGTCCCATGGACAGAAGAGCCTGGCAGGTTACAATCCATAGGGTCACAAAGAGTCAGATACAACTGAAGCGACTTAGCACGCATGCACGCACATGTTTTAAAGACTATAAAGTTTCTTTAGTACTTTACAGAGTATGTAAAACTGTAGAGAAACTATAACAAAGAACCATGCGGAAATTTTAGAACCAAAATACAACATTAGAAATTTTAAAAGTATCTGGATAGTCTCAATAGAAAAATGGGTATGACAGAGGAGTCAGTGAACTTGAACAATGGTGACACCCTTATGGCAGAAAGTGAAGAGGAACCAAAAAGCCTCCTGATGAAAGTGAAAGTGGAGAGTGAAAAAGTTGGCTTAAAGCTCAACATTCAGAAAA
>NW_011494772.1:6860530-6860966 GCF_000754665.1 Bison bison bison | reverse complement strand
CAAGAGTTCCATCCCTGGTCAGGGAACTAAGATCCCATATGCTGTGCAGAGTGGCCAAAAAAAAATTAATTAAATTGAAAAAAGAAAGAAAGTAATCTCTAACAGGATAAAGACACCACATCCTGGGACTGACATATATGAAAGGAAAAGAGATTTCACATTCCAAACGGCTCAAGGATATCACCATATGGAGCACAGAATCCAAAGAGCTTGGATACCTCCCACCCTGAAACACAAAGGCTGGAACAGCTCTGGGAACTGAGACCCTGGACACAGACCCTAAACAGCTCAGAGACCTCACACGTCAGGACACAGACCCCAAAACACCTTAAAGGTGTAACACCATGGCATGACACACTCACAAAAGTACCTCAGAGACCCAGACCCTGCAAACAGAACCCAGAAATAAATTAAAAGCCTTATTCTTGAGAACCTA
>NW_011494772.1:6859740-6860412 GCF_000754665.1 Bison bison bison | reverse complement strand
GTTGGTGATGGACAGGGAGGCCTGGCGTGCTGCAATTCATGGGGTCACAAAGAGTTGGACATGACTGAGTGACTGAACTGAACTGAACTGAATAGAAATTATCCAATTTGAAGGACAAAAAGAAAAATATTGAAAAATGTGGCCAGAACTTCAGGAACCTACAGGATCATATCAAAAGGTCTAATATTCATGTCATTGGAGTCTAAGAAACACAGGATGCTACTGGTAAGTACAAAGTACTGAAGAAATAATAGGACAATTGTCCCCAACTTGGGTGAAAGAAATAAATGAACAGACGTGAGAAATGCAGTGATCTCCACGATGCATACACACAAAGAAAATCATGTCAAAAATATCATAATCAAATTGCCAAAAACAAAAGATGAAGTATCTTGAAAGCAATTAGAGAAAAACAACACATTACTCAGAGGAGGAAAGGGACACAAATTTAACATATTTCTCATCAGAAGTACAGTGGCCAAAAGACACTGGAACAATGTCTTGAAAGTAACAGTCAACTCAGACTTCCAATCAGCAAAAATGACATTCAGAACTGAGAACAAAATACATTCTCACATGACAGAAAATTAAGAGAACTTGTAAACAGCAGACCTGCTCTACAAGAAATGATCAAGAAAAATGACACCAGAGGGAAACTTGGAAGTTCAGGAA
>NW_011494772.1:6859159-6859640 GCF_000754665.1 Bison bison bison | reverse complement strand
AGGAATGAAGGAAGAGCAAAAGAAATGGTAAATATCTGGGTAAACATAGAACACAGTTTTTTCCCTCATAAATGCTTTAAAATATGAATGATTTTTCTAAGCAAAATGTTATCATCTGTTGATGTTTCAGAATATACAGATGTAACACATATGACAATGTAACAGAACAGCATAGGGTAAAGGCAGATCATGGTTGCAAAACTCCTACATTTTACCTGAAGTGCTAAAATATCAACTCCAAAAAGACTGAAAAGTTAGGTATATTCATTGTAATCCCTAGAAAGTGAAGTCGCTCAGTCATGTCTGACTCTTACCGAGCCCATGGACTGCAGCCCACCAGGCTCCTCCGTCCATGGGATTTTCCAGGCAAGAGTACTGGACTGAGGTGCCATTGCCTTCTCCAGAGCAACCACTAAAAATTATTACAAACAGATAGAGCCAAAATCCACTTTGTTCTTCAGTCACTCAGGGTGTCCGACTC
>NW_011494772.1:6858045-6859059 GCF_000754665.1 Bison bison bison | reverse complement strand
GTTGATGTTACTGTTTTAGTCCCTAAGTGATGTCCAACACGTTTTTGACTCCATGGGCTGTAGCCTGCCAGGATCTCCTGCCCATGGGATTTCCCAGAAAAGAATACTGGAGTGGGTGGCTATTTCCTTCTCCAGGGCATCATCCTGACCCAAGGATTGAACCCTCATTCCTACACTGGCAGATGGATTCTTTACCACTGAGCCACCAAGGAAACCCATGAGCTAAAGATAAGGCTCCTATACTTCAATAATTTTTTTTAACAAAAAAAACCTCATTCCTGTACCTGAGACCCACATAAGCATCAAAGACCTCACACATGAAAACATCTGCCAAATAGCCCAAAGATTTCAAGTGGTAAGATTTAGACCCATAAGAGTTATGAGTTCCCACATCTTTGACAGAGACTTCCACAAAGTTAAGAAACTTTAAACTCTGGACCCACATCCCTCTGCAAAGCACAAATCCTCACACAAATGCAGAAAATACACTCCAACAGCTCAGAAAACTTACACTGCAAGAAAAAGAACTATGAACACCTCAACAATCTCATTCTGTGGTAACACACTATTCAAGCATGAAGATTCTGAGGCCTTGGACAGTGATTCCCAAGAAACTCAGAGATTTCATAGGCTAGAACAATGATTCAGAAACACTGCAGAGACCTCACACCCTGAGACACAGTGTCCCAAAGATCTCAGCAATCTTACACTGTGGGCACAGCAGTAAACAATTCTGAGGCCTCGAGCTTTGGACTGGGTCCACTCTCTCCACCCCTTACTCCTAACCAACCTCACAGACCTCACAAGTTCAGAGAAAATCCAAAGCAGAGACCTCACATCCTGTCACATAGAATCCTAATACGTCAGAGACCTTCAGACCTGAACACATACCCCAGACAGCTCTGGCAATTCACACCCTAGGAACGCACAATCCCCTAAGGGCTCAAACTATTCACTCAGGGGCATCAGTGACAAGTACCTCAGCGATCTCATCTCCTTGAGATTCAGCTCTCC
>NW_011494772.1:6856527-6857945 GCF_000754665.1 Bison bison bison | reverse complement strand
GGTGTCCGACTCTTTTGAGACCCCATGGACTGCAACATACCAGGCTTCCCTGTCCTTCACTGTCTCCCGGACTTTGCTCAACTTCATGTCCATTGAGTCAAGGATGCCAACCAACCATCTCAACCTCTGTCATCCCCTTCTCTTCCTGCCCTCAATCTTTCCTAGCATCAGAGTCTTTTCCAATGAGTTAGTTGGCTTTTCCCATCAGGTGCCCAAAGTATTGGAGCTTCAGCTTCAGCATATGATGGATATCCAGGATTGATTTCCTTTCAGATTGACTGGTTTGATCTCCTTGCAGTCCAAGGGACTCTCAAGAGTCTTCTCCAGCACCACAGTTTGAAAGCATCAATTCTTCGGTGCTCAGCCTTCTTTATGGTTGAATGCTCACGTCTGTACATGACTACTGGGAAAACCATCTCTTTGAGTATACGGACCTTTGTCAGCCAAGTGATGTCTCAGCTTACTAATATGCTGTCTAGCTTTGTCACAGCTTTCCCTCGAGGACCAAGCATCTTTTAATTTCATGGCTGCAGTGACTGTCCATAGTGATTTGGGAGCCCAAGAAAATAAATTCTGTCACTGTTTCCATTTTTTGCCCATCTATTTGCAATGAAGTGATGGGACCAGATGCCATGATCTTAGTCTTTTTGAATGTGGAGTTTTAAGCCAGCTCTTTCACTGTCCTCTTTCAATTTCATCAGAGGCTCTTTAATTTCTCTTTGATTTCTGCCATTAAGGGGTGTCATCTGCATATCCAAGGTTATTGATATTTCTCCCAGCAATCTTGATTCCAACTTGTGAGTCATCCAGCCCAGCATTTCATATGATTCATTCTGCATAAAGTTAAATAAGCAGGGTGACAATATGCAGACTTGACATAATCCTTTCCTGATTTTGAACCATCCATTCTTGCACATCTGGTTCTAACTGTTGCTTCGTGTTCTGCATACAGGTTTCTCAGGAGACAGGAAAGGTGGTCTGGTATTCCCATCTCTTTCAGAATTTTCCAGTTTGTTGTGATCCACACAGTCAAAGGCTTTAGGGTAGTCAATGAAGTAGAAATAGATGATTTTGGGGGAATTCCCATGCTTTTTCTAGGGTCCAGTACATGTTGGCAATTTGATCTCTGCTTCTTCTCCCTTTTCTAAATCCAGCTTATACATCTGGTACTTTTTGGGTCATGTACTACTGAAGCCTAGCTTGAAGGACTTTGAGCATAATCTTGTTAGCATATGAAATGAGTGCAATTGTACAGTAATTTGAACATCCTTTGGCATTGTCATTTTGGATCAGAATGAAAACTGACCTTTTCCAGTCCTGTGGCCACTGCTGAGTTTTCCAAATTTGCAGGCATATTGAGTGCAGCATTTTAACAGCATCATCTTTTAGGATTTGAAATAGCTCAGCTGGAATTCCAT
>NW_011494772.1:6855797-6856419 GCF_000754665.1 Bison bison bison | reverse complement strand
ACTCTAAAAAGACTGTGAAAGGTTAGGTACATTCATTGTAATCCCTGGAACAACCACTAAAAATTATTACAAACAGAGCTAAAATCCTCTTTGTTCTTCAGTCACTCAGTTGTGTCAAACTCGTTGCGACTCCATGTACTGCAGCATACCAGGCTTCCCTGTCCTTCACTGTCTCCTGGACTTTGCTCAACCTCATGTCCATTGAGTCAAGGATACCATCCAACCATCTCATCCTCTGTCATCCCCTTCTCCTCCTGCCCTCAATCTTTCCAAGCATCAGGGTCTTTTCCAATGAGTTGGCTCTTCCCATCAGGTGGCCAAATACTGGAGCTTCAGCTTCAGCATCAGTCCTTATGATGGGCATCCAGGATTGATTTCCTTTCAGATTGACTGGTTTGATCTCCTTGCAGTCCAATGGACGCTCAAGAGTCTTCTGCAGCACCACAGTTCGAAAGCATCAATTCTTCAGTGCTCAGCCTTCTTTATGGTCCAATGCTCACATGGACATACACGACTACTGGGAAAACCATCTCTTTGAGTATATGGACCTTTGTCAGTCAAGTGATGTCTCTTCTTTTTAATATGCTGTCTAGCTTTCTCATAGCTTTCCTTCCGAGGAGCT
>NW_011494772.1:6855381-6855697 GCF_000754665.1 Bison bison bison | reverse complement strand
GAGGAGTCAGTGAACTTACAGATAGGTGAATAGAAATAACCCAATTTGAAGAACAGAAAGGAAATATTGAAAAATGTAGTGAGAACTTCAGGAACCTATAGGAAATTATCAAAAGGTCTAATATGCATGTCACTGGAGTCTCAGAAACCAAGGATGATACTGGTAAGGAAAAAATATTGAAGAAATAATAGGAAAATCATCTCCGACTTGGGTGAAAGACATAAATTAACAGACTCGAGAAATGCAATGATCTTCAAGCAGCATAAACTCAAAGAAAATAATATCAAGAAATATCATAGTCAAATTGCCAAAAACA
>NW_011494772.1:6854633-6855281 GCF_000754665.1 Bison bison bison | reverse complement strand
GTTATCTCAAAATGCATGTTGTGGGTGAGGGGCCTGGTGCCACTGTCTGTGTTTTGAGGCATTTCCTTTCTCTAATTAGCAGTCTGCTAGTAGGTATATAACTTCCTTCTAAAGTCTAGCAGGGGGCACTCTTCCTGCCCCCTTCTGATGTGTATGTCAGAAGCTTTGTCTATCTCTTTTATACTTTAATAAAATTGATACTGAAGCTGAAACTCCAATACTTTGGCCACCCGATGTGAAGAACTGACTCATTAGAAAAGACCCTGAAGCTGGGCAAGATTGAAGGCAGGAGGACAAGGGGATGACAGAGTATGAGATGGCTGGATGGCATCATTGACTCGACGGACATGAGTTTGAGCAAGCTCCAGGAGTTGGTGATGGACAGGGAAGCCTGGCATGCTGCAGTCCATGGGGTCACAAAGTGTCAGACACAACTATGCAACTGAACTGAACTGAAAATTTTATTACACAAAAGTTCTGTGCAATAAAGCCTCATCACTGGCCCCAGATTGAATTCTCTCCTCCAGAGGCCAAGAATCCCAGCATCTTTCACAGCTCAGCAGAAACCTTTCAATTCCAAATGGTTTTCCAAAGTGCTTCAATCATTTTACATTCCCACCAGCAGTGCACAAAGAATTACCTTGAATT
>NW_011494772.1:6854136-6854533 GCF_000754665.1 Bison bison bison | reverse complement strand
CTCCAATGTGCCTGTAGAAGCGGAATTTCTGGATCACAGAAAACACATATATTTAAACTTTCTTAAACAATTCTGAGAGGGTAACAGGCAGGAAGGGTAGAGGCCCCCAAATGGAGGAAACAAACTATAAGTGTCAGGTTTTTTTCCCTTCTCTATACAAAATTAAAAAGTTTCTTTTAAAATTCTGTGTTGCCATAACAACAGCTTGTTCCAACAGCTGAACTTAACTTTTCTCAAATGTTGAGTTTACCAATGCATTTTTCCTATGGGAATGTTTTTCTTAAGCTATGTTAATGAACTATGTATTTACCCTAGACTCTGTCTTTCTTCAAGTTGGTTCAGAACCCATAATGGCTCAACAAACCAGTATGTTTTACTCATACAATTGTTCTACTAA
>NW_011494772.1:6853694-6854036 GCF_000754665.1 Bison bison bison | reverse complement strand
AGCATGTATACCTGTGGTGGATTCAATTTGATATTTGGCAAAACTAATACAATTTGTAAAGTTTAAAAATAAAATAAAATTTTAAAAAAAAGAAAAAAAAAAGACCTCATTTCCTGGACCCTGACTAAAAAATAATTCATAACCATTGTACCACTACCAAACATCCCAAAGAAACTCAAAAGCCTCAAGCTTTGGGGTACAGATATAGAACCACCTCCAATACATCACACTGTGGAACACACCCAATGTGAAAGTGAAAGTTTTAGTCACTCAGTCGTGTCTGAATCTTTGTGACCTCATGGACTGTAGCCCACCAGGCTCCCCTGTCCATGTGGATTCTCC
>NW_011494772.1:6852730-6853594 GCF_000754665.1 Bison bison bison | reverse complement strand
TGCAGTCAACGTCCACAGTGATTTGGGAGCCCAAGATAATAAAGTCTGTCACTGTTTCCATTTTTTGCTCATCTATTTGCAAGGAAGTGATCGGACCTGATGCCATGATCTTAGTTTTTTTTCAGTGTGGAGTTTTAAGCCAGCTTTTTCAATGTCCTCTTTCACTTTCATCAAGAGGCTCTTTAGTTTCTTTACGCTTTCTGCCATTAAGGTGGTATCATCTGCATATGTGAGGTTATTGATATTTCTCCCAGCAATCTTGATTCCAGCTTGTGAGTCATCCAGCCCAGCATTTTGCATGATTCACTCTGCATATAAGTTAAATAAGCGAGGTGACAATATACAGCCTTGATGTACTCCTTTCACACTTTTGAACCAGTCCGTTGTTGCACATCCGGCTCTAACCATTGCTTCTTCTTCTGCATACAGGTGTCTCAGGAAACAGGTAAGGTGGTCTGGTATTCCCATCTCTTTCAGAATTTTCCACAGTTTGTTGTGATCCACATAGTCAAAGGCTTTAGGGTAGTCAATGAAGCAGAAGCAGATGATTTTGGGGGAATTCCCATGGTTTTTCTAGGATCTAGTACATGTTGGCAATTTGATCTCTGGTTCCTCTGCCTTTTATAAATCCAGCTTATACATCTGGTACTTCTTGGTTCAGGTACTGTCAGGTACTGCTGAAGCCTAGCGTGAAGGATTTTTGAGCATAATCTTATTAGCATATGAAATGAGTGCAATTGTACGGTAATTTGAACATTCTTTGGCATTATTTTTCTTTGGGATTGGAATGAAAACTGACCTTTTCCAGTCCTGTGGCCACTGCTGAGTTTTCCAAATTTGTGGGCATATTGAGTGCAGCACTTT
>NW_011494772.1:6851559-6852630 GCF_000754665.1 Bison bison bison | reverse complement strand
TTCTTGGAACAGAGCCCTCACCCCCCACCCACATCCCCACCCCAATGCCTTAAAGACCTCACACCATGGGACAGAATACCTCACACATTTCAAAGACTTCAATTCTTAAGAAAAATACATATATTTTTCAGATCTCTCACAGCCTGGACACACATTCCAAAAGATCTCAGATACAACATACCATAAAGCACAGAGGATCAACCTTGGAATTGAGATTTTCCAAAAAGAACAGATATATTGTGCTTAAAAATGTACCTCAAATGGTTCAGGAACCTTGTACCATGCAAGACAGATGCCAAAAGAGTTCTGAGAATTTACATTCTGAGATGTGGACACCAAAACAACTGAGAGATCTCACACTCAAATACTGGAACTATGAATACCTTAGAGCGCTCATTCCTTGGGATTCAGGTCCATAAATGGCTTAGAGACTTCAGTTACTGGAAATAGTACTTTAATAAATCAATAACATCACACACTGGAACTGATACCACTACCCCTGCAAGGAACAGAGACTTAACACTTGGAAATATACTCACAAACAACTTAGGGAACTCAGGTCATTGGACATAGAAACCAATGGTTCCAAGACATGTCAACCACTGGACAGAGACACTCACACATAATCCAGAGTTTTCAAATTCTTTGCTATAGGTGCCCAAATAGTTAAAATAAATTCTAATTCAAATAAAGTCCCCAAAGATCTGAGAGACCGCATATCCTTTAGAATGAACTTCCAACAGTATAAGGATCTTTCACCCAGAACCACAGTACCAAACTGTAATCTGAAAACTGTGGGGGGAGTAGTGGGGGGAATCTCTGGGGATTTTTTTTCTTTTTTTTCTCTTGGCTTGCCCCAAATGGTGGCCGCACTCCGGAACCATATGACAGCAGTATAGGCAGCTAAATACCCAAGAGAAATGACACCATTCTGGCCAGAGGACCAAGGAAACAAGCTCCTGAAGGCTGCAGAATGGGGAGGGAAATCCCACAGAAGAGAGAGCTAGAGAAAGGAATCCCCTAATTCCATGTATAAACTGACACAAGTCTCAGGCTTGCTCCTGAGCTATA
>NW_011494772.1:6850173-6851459 GCF_000754665.1 Bison bison bison | reverse complement strand
GCACACAGCTGAAGTTATATCTAAATGGTGATTACCTGGTCACAACTTGAGACTTTGCCCACAAAACAGCCTTTTCCTTTCTTCAGTGTGTATTTTTCATTCTCAGTCACCCTTTTTGGTCTTTCCTCCCTCAAACCTGCAGGAGCAACTGTAAGAGGTTTTCCAGATCTTTATTTGGGGAGGTATGATTTTCAGTAGTGTTGCCATTTTATCAATTTAAGAAGCAAATACTGGAATTTTCCTGGTGGTCCAGTGGTTAAGACTCCATGCTTCCAATGCAGGGAGCACAAGTTTGATCCCTGGTAGGGAAACTGAGCTCCCACATGCTGAGGGGCACAAGGAAAAAGACAAAGAACCAATTACTGTGGCAGAAAAATGGCTCCAAATGTGCAGTTTTTGCCAGCTTCCCAGGTGGCACTAGTGGTAAAGAATCTGCCTGCCAGTCCAGGAGATGCAAGAGATTGGAGTTTGATCCACGGATGGGAAGATCCCCTGGAGTTGGAAATGGCAACCCACTCTAGTACTCTTGCCAAGAGACACGCAGGTCCAGTTTTTGTAATTCAATATTGAAATAAAAACTATATACAGGATTTGAGGTATCCTGACAAAGGCAATATAGGGACATAGGACAAAATAAATACAGGACAGGCCCTGTATATACAGGATGCCTGATAAGCCTGCCCCATACCTGGGCACCAGACACCACACATACTTATACACACATACACACAATGGGTTTCATCAGATTTATACTGTGCAGTATAAACACATGTGAAACTGCCTGTTAAGTGAAGAAATAGAGCTAGAAGATGTCAGTAAATTCTTCTGTAAAGGACCATATAATAAATATTTGAGGCTTTGCAAGACACCATATGGTCTCTGTCACACCAATCAACTGTGTCATCATCATGAAAGTAGCCATAGACAATAGGTCAATGAAGGATGGTGGCTATGTTGCAATAAAACTTTATTCACACAAACTGAAATTTGAAATTCCTGTATTTTTCATGTATCACAAAATTTGTTAAATTCATTTTTTATAATTTTAAAAGGTAAAAACTTTAGCTCATGGCTGTACACATACAGGCAGCAGAAAAGACTCTGCCCACAGGTTATAGTCACTGACCGCTGAAATAGAGCATGGCCAGGACCACAGAGACTCTTGGTGGGACACTTCCCAAGTGTATGGTCCTCTCTACAGATAGAACCACTCCCCTGACTTCTGTGGTCATGATTGCCTTGCATTTCTTTTTCCTTACCATTCACATGTGTGAACATAAAGACAG
>NW_011494772.1:6849642-6850073 GCF_000754665.1 Bison bison bison | reverse complement strand
AAGGAGCAGGAGGTTATGTAAAATTTTAACTTTTCCTCTTCAACATGGTTATTGAACATTTGGGCAGCTCTTCTGTAGTGGGCCAGTTCAAATCTTTTGCCCACTAGTCTACTGGATGCAAAGGATTTTGAAAATTTTAACTAGTGACCAACTAGTAAAAGATGCTCTACTAGACTGCAGTATCTGGTTTTTGTTGAGATATCAGAAGATCTGGCCACCTGTACAGCAGCCATATATGAGAGCTGGGTAGTGGCTGCCCCTCAAGATGGGACATGGGGTCCCCAGTGCCCCCGGAGACCACTGCCTATCTGGCTTCATTCATGAAAATGCTGAACCCTGCAGGCACTGGAGTTTGGGACATGCTGGGGCAACCACTTCTACTCCATCTTCCAACCAGGTTCTCTGCAAACATGAGGGGTCATGGAGAAATG
>NW_011494772.1:6848982-6849542 GCF_000754665.1 Bison bison bison | reverse complement strand
TTGAAGCTTGGGCCTGTCGTTGATGTGCCAAGTCTCATAAATTTAGTCCCTGGGGTGAGGCTATTCCTGACTGGCTGATTTTCCAAGCACCTGCACACAGCTGAAGTTATATCTAAATGGTGATTACCTGGTCACAACTTGAGACTTTGCCCACAAAACAGCCTTTTCCTTTCTTCAGTGTGTATTTTTCATTCTCAGTCACCCTTTTTGGTCTTTCCTCCCTCAAACCTGCAGGAGCAACTGTAAGAGGTTTTCCAGATCTTTATTTGGGGAGGTATGATTTTCAGTAGTGTTGCCATTTTATCAATTTAAGAAGCAAATACTGGAATTTTCCTGGTGGTCCAGTGGTTAAGACTCCATGCTTCCAGTGTAGGGAACACAAGTTTGATCCCTGGTAGGGAAACAGATCCCACAGGCTGAGGGACACAAGGAAAAAGACAAAGAACCAATTTCTGTGGCAGAAAAATGGCTCCAACTGTGCAGTTTTTGCGGGCTTTCCAGGTGGCGCTAGTGGTAAAGAATCTGCCTGCTAGTGCAGGAGACACAAGAGATGCGAGTCT
>NW_011494772.1:6848302-6848882 GCF_000754665.1 Bison bison bison | reverse complement strand
CATGGAGAAATGTAGGCAAGTGTCTGCCAAATGCCAGCTCGAAGGCTGAAACTAGCTCCCCCATTCTTCTCGCCCAATATGGAGCAATGGCTCTCAGGCAGGTCCTGGAGCCTTTCTCCACCTGGCTTGCAAGGTGATGCCTGAGGGCCCTGCATGCCCACTGACCTCACCATTGCACAGTCAGCTGTAAGCCCAAGTATGATTGGTGAATATTTTCTCAACTTAAAAAAAGACCTAATAGCAATATTGGCAGCTGGATCCTCATCTTAAAATTGAGCTATATTCTAATTAATATGAATGTGTTTTAAAAATCCATGAAAATTTCATAACCTTGAGTTAATGAGGGAGAGTCAGGAAGGGTTCAGTTTGATTTTGTGTCCATCAAATTACCATTAGCAAATTTTAAAAAAAGGTTTTCAATGCTTTTTTTTACTTATAAAAGGTTGTCTCATTCTGCTCAATAACCTTTAATAAGCTAAATGAGAAAAGAATTGGAAGAAGAATCAATATATATAAATATATAACTGAATTTCTTTGCTGTACACCTGAAACTACACAGCATTATAAATCAACTATAGCT
>NW_011494772.1:6846673-6847512 GCF_000754665.1 Bison bison bison | reverse complement strand
ACAGGCTCTGGGAGTGAGCACTTGCTGATTGGCTGTTGGGTAGAAGCGTGGGGTTGTCTCTGATTGGCTGATATTCAGGAGGATTTTTCCACGGGCTGACTCTAGGACTGGCCATTAGTCACTAAGGGATAATTGGGTGTATTACTCCAGTTTGTTTATCCTTTCTCCAATGTGCCTGAAGAAGCAGAATTTCTGGATCACAGAAAACGTGTATATTTCAACTTTCTTAAATGATTCTGAGAGGGTAACAGGCAGGAAGGCTAGAGGCCCCCAAATGGAGGCAACAAACTACAAGTGATAGATTTTTTTCCCTTCTCTATACAAAATTAAAAGGAGGTTTCTTTTAAAATTCTGTGTTGCCATGATGACACCTGGTTCCACCTGAACTTTTCTCAAACCTTGAGCTAACCAATGCGTTTCTTATGGAAATGTTTTTCTTAAGCTATGTTAATGAGCTATGTATTTACCCTAGACTCTGTCTTTCTTCAAATTGGTTCTGCCTAAGACTCAGAACCCATAATGGCTGAAGAAACCAGTATGTTTGACTCATACAGTTGTTCTCCTACTCTATGTTAATGAGTCTATGTATTTGCTTGAAAATCCACCTTTCTTCAAGATTCATGTCAATCATTTTATGGCCTGGGATGACTCACCTTGTGCTAATGTTATCTCAAAATGCATGTTGTGGGTGAGGGGCCTGGTGTCACTCTCTGAGTTTTGAGACATTTCCTTTCTCTAATTAGAAGCTTGCTAGTAGGTATATGGCTTCCCTGGTGGCTCAGACGGTAAAGCGTCTGCCTGCAATGTGGGAGACCCAGGTTCGATCCCTGAGTCGGGAA
>NW_011494772.1:6844637-6846573 GCF_000754665.1 Bison bison bison | reverse complement strand
AAAAAGCTAAATACAAGATTTGGGGAATCCTGACAAAGCCAATGCAGGGACATAGCACAAAATAAATACAGGACAGGCCCTGTATATATAAGATGCCTGGCAACCCTGCTCCCTACCGTTGGACCAGACCCCCCACCACACACACACACACACCTACACACACACAATGGGATTCATCAGATTTACACTGCACGGTGGTATAAAGACCAACAAAATTGTTAGGGAAAGCACATGGACTGAAACTGCCCACCCTGGCCAGGCACCATAGTAACCATTTGCATGAGTTGTTTTATGATTAGAGGTCCTGGTAAGGAACACAGAACTAATAAGCCACCACCAACTGGAAGAGTTCGGGAAAGGTCAAAAAGGAGACACCACATGTTCAACCACTTCCCAGAATCTTTCTAACTGGCATCTATCTTGGCCAAACAAGGCATGCACCATCAGGAAGGACTCTGAGTCAGAACGATTGGCTAAAGACAACCCAAATACAAATCCAATCACCATAAAAATCGAGACTGCCTGCCACGTCGCCGAGCAGTTCTCCTGGGTTCCCCTACTCTACTGCTCTCTGCTAATTAGAAGGTCCCTCGTTCTTCTTGCCCAACATGGAGCAATAGCTCTCAGGCAGGTCCTGGAGGCTTTCTCTGCCTGGCTTGCTAGGTAACGCCTCAGGGACCTGCATGCCCACTGACCTCACCATTGCATAGTCAGCTATAAAGTTCAAGAATGATTGATGAATATTTTCTCAGCTTAAAGTCCTAATAGTAATATTGGCAGCTGGATCCTCATTTTAAATTTGAGCTGCTGCTGCTAAGTCGCTTCAGTCGTATCTGACTCTGTGCGACCCCTTAGACGGCAACCCACCAGGCTCCCCCATCCCTGGGATTCTCCAGGCAAGAATACTGGAGTGGGTTGCCATTTCCTTCTCCAATGCATGAAAGTGAAAAGTCAAAGTGAAGTCGCTCTATATTCTAATTAATAAGAATGTGCTTTAAAAATCCATGAAAATTTCATACCTTGAATTAATGAGGGAGAGCCAGGAAGGGTTCAGTTTGATTTTGTGTCCATCAAATTACCATTAGAAAATTATTAAAAAAGATTTTCAATGTTTTTTTAACTTATAAAAGGCTGTCTCCTCTGCTCTATATTCTTTAACAACCTAAATGGTAAAAGAATTTGAAAAAGAGTCAATATATGTAAATATATAACTGAATTTCTTTCCTGTACACCTGAAACTAACACAGCATTGTAAATCAACTATAGCCCAATATAATATAACATTTTTTGGATATCTCTGGTGGTCCAGTGGTTGAGAGTCCACCTACCATTGCAGGAGACACAGATTCCAACCCTGGTCTGGGAAGATTCCACATGCTCTTGGGCAACTAAGCCCATGTGCTACAACCACTGAAGCCCACAGGCTCTAAACCTGTGCTCTGCAACAAGAGAAGCCACTGGAATGAGGAGCCTGCACACCGCAACTAGAGAGTAGTCCTCACTCACCACAACTAGAGAAAGTCTCCTCACAGCAGCAAAGACCCAGTGCAGTCAAAAATAAATAAATAATTTAAAAAAATAAAATTTAAAAAGGCTCTCTGAACAACAGGATGAGGACATCTTAGAGATCAGGGCCAAAATCAAATGTGATACTTCCAGAAGAAAACTGTTGATGTGATGGACTCTGTTCTAGACAGGATGATGTATTTTTTGGCCCCTGATCTCAGCATTTCTATGCCACATGCAGGGCTGGTGCCTGGAGATCCACATGATAACATGGGACTTCAGTCAACTCCTGTGTGCCCCATGGGCCTGTGTTTTCTGTCAAATGAGGAGTCATAAGCACCATTCTGATCTGTCACAGGTTGACAGGTTTTCTGAAGGTTATAACACTGTGAAAATAAAGTATCTTTGAGAAATTACATCAGCCCTCTCA
>NW_011494772.1:6843269-6843585 GCF_000754665.1 Bison bison bison | reverse complement strand
ATGGTTGGATGGCATCACCAACTCAATGGACATGAGTTTGAGTAAACCCCAGGAGTTGGTGATGGACAGTGAGGCGGAGCGTGCTGCAGTCCATGGGGTCGCAAAGAGTCAGACACGACTGAGAGATTAAACTGAACTGATTCAGAACATATTTTGAAATTATTATCACACAGAAGTTGTTTCTTTGGAGCAAAGTAGTAGGTAATGTCAGTGTATTAGTCTTCTTCAGTTCAGTTCAGTTCAGTCGCTCAGTCGTGTCCAACTCTTTGCAACTCCATGAATCGCAGCATGCCAGGCTTCCCTGTCCATCACCAAC
>NW_011494772.1:6841869-6843169 GCF_000754665.1 Bison bison bison | reverse complement strand
GAACTCTGGGAGTTGGTGATGGACAGGGAGGCCTGGTGTGCTGCGATTCATGGGGTCGCAAAGAGTCAGACACGACTGAGTGACTGATCTGTTCTGATCTGATCTGAGTGGTTGAGAGTCCACCTGGCATTGCAGAAGACACGGATTCCATCCTTGGTCTGGGAAGATTCCCCATGCTCTTGGGCAACTAAGCCCATGTGCCACAACCACTGAAGCCTACAGGCTCTAGAACCTGTGCTCTTCAACAAGAGAAGCCACTGGAATCAGGAGCCCACCCGCTGCAACTAGAGAGTAGTCTTCTATCACCACAACTAGAGAAAGCCTACTCACAGCAACAAACACCCCGCAGAAACAAAAATAAATAAGTAATTTTTAAAATAAAATAAATTTTAAAAAGGCTCTCTGAACAATAGGATGAGGACATCTTAGAGTTCAGGGCCAAAATCAAATGTGATACTTCCCGAAGAAAACTGTTGATGTGATGGACTCTGTTCTAGATAGGATGATGTATTTCTTGGCCTCTGATCTTGGCATTCCTATGCCATGTTCAGGGCTGGTGTCTGGAGATACGTATGCAAACATGTGACTTTGGTCAAGTCTCATGTCCCCAAATGGGGCCTCTGTTTTCTGTCAAATGAGGAGTCATAAGCACCATTCTGATCTGCCACAGGTTGACAGGTTTGCTGAGAGATTATAAATAGCGAAAATGAAGTATCTTTGAGGAATTAAATCAGCCCTCTCAGAACATTTTATTTTGTGAGGCTCCAAAATCACTGCAGATGGTGACTTCAGACATGAAATTAAAAGATGTTGCTCCTGGGAAGAAAAGTTATGACCAACCGAGGCAGCATATTAAAAAGCAGAGCCATTACTTTGCCAAAAAAGATCCATCTAGTCAAAGCTATGGTTTTTCCAGTAGTCATGGATGGATGTGAGAGGACTATAATGAAAGCTGAGAGCCGAAGAATTGATGCTTTCAAACTGTGGTGTTGGAGAAGGCTCTTGAGAGTCCCTTGGACAGCAAGGAGATCCAACCTGTCCATCCTAAAGGGATCAGTCCTGAATATTCATTGGAAGGGCTGATCTGAAGCTGAAGCTCCAATACTTTGGCCACCTGATGCAAAGAACTGACTCATTAGAAAAGACCCTGACGCTGGGAAAGATTGAAGGCGGGGGGAGAAGGGGACGACAGAGGATGAGATGGTTGGATGGCATCACCAACTCAATGGACATGAGTTTGAGTAAACCCCAGGAGTTGGTGATGGACAGTGAGGCGGAGCGTGCTGCAGTCCATGGGGTC
>NW_011494772.1:6838823-6841769 GCF_000754665.1 Bison bison bison | reverse complement strand
AAAAGCCCCAAATCTAAGTGCTGGCTTGGTTAGTTTCTCCTGAGGCCTCTCTCCTTGGCTTGCAAATGGCCACCTACTCATTGTGTCTTCACCTGGTCTTTCTGTGTTATTGCTGTCCTAATCTTGCCCTTCTTAAAAGGATATCAATCAGAGTGGATTAGAGCCCACTTGACCTCATTTTAACTTAATCACCCCTTTAAAGGCCATATCTCCAGTTATGGTCACCTTCTGAGCTACTGGGAACTAGGGCTTCAACATCTGAATTTGGAAAGAAAACAGTTCAGCCCAGAACAGCCAGGCACAAATTTTATCTATTCGTCTACAATGTGGGGAGAGGAGGAAGGAGTAGGCTAGATCTGGGCTGTGCTGCTTGGCTGAGGAGCCCTCATCTGGAATGCACAGATTGCTCAATGGTGGGTACAGCTTCGGCAATGAACATAAATAATCATGACCTTATCATTTTGGTTAAAAATAATGACAGTAATGCCTGCTCATTAAAAAGAATGCCCCCCAAAAGTTCCAGGAAACACAAAGATGAAACATTTTTTTAAAAATCACTCTAGGGGGCTCAAGATGGAGGGGACACATGTATAGCTAATGCTGATTCATGTTGATGTATGGCAAAAACCATCATAATATTGTAAAGCAATTATCCTCTAATTAAAACAAACAAAAACCTTCTAGAAATAAAAAAAATTATTCTAAGTCTCACCACCAAGAAATAACCATTTTCTCTCACCATGTTTTTCTACACATGTAGAGTTAGAAGGCAAGATTAGTGGGTGCAGAGACAGAGAGAAAGAAAAGCAATTTACACAAATGGGCATATACTACATATCTTAGTTGAAGTCAAAGGTGTTGAGTTTATCTTCAATGACATTAGGAGGAAAAAAATAAAAGGATGCTGTATGAGTCTCCTATCGCTGCTGTAACAAATCAGCACAAACCTAGCGGCTCAAGGCAACGCTGATTAACACCTTACAGCTCTGGAGGTCAGAAACCTGACACGGGTCTCACCAGCCTCCAGTCAAGGTGTTAGCAGGCCTGCGTTCCTTTCTAGATGCTCTAAGGGAAATTGCGTATTCTTAGCCTTTTCCAGCTTTCAGAGGCCCCTGCCTTCCTCAGTTCCTGACCTACTTCCTCCATCTTGAAAGCTAATAACTTCAGCTGAGTTCTCCCATCTTATCGATTCTGACTCCCTCTTCACTTTGAAGGACCCCTGTGATTACACTGGGTCCACCAGACAATCCATGATACTCTCCCTATTTTAACGTCACTTGATTTACAACCTTAATTCCATCTGAAACCTTGATTTTTCTTTTGCCACGTAATGTAACATATGCACGTGCGTGCATGCTCAGTCCCTTCAGTTGTGTCTGACTCTGTGCGACCCTATGGAATGTTGCCGGTCCAGCTCCTCTGTCTATGGGATTCTCCAGGCAAGAATACTGGAGTGGGTTGCCATGCCTTCTCCAGGAGATCTTCCCGACCAGGGATCGAACCCACATCTCTTACATCTCCGGCACTGGCAGGTGGGATCTGTGGCACTAGTGCCACCTGGGAATTCCTAATATATTCACAGGTTCTGGGAATTAGGACCAGGACATCTTTGGGGGGTAAGGGCATCCTTCTGCTTGCTGCAAATGCAAAATGTAAAAAAACAAAAACAAAAACTGCTGAACTTCAGCTAAATTTTTCATCACAACACCCTCCACTTTAAAATTTTTCTTAATTCTCTAAGTTAAAAAAAAAGAAAAACCGTTATCAGATAAAATGCTTTTGTTTACAAGTAACAGAAACCAACTTGAACCAGCTTGACCAATAAGAGACTAAATCAGCTTACAAAAGAGGAAGTGAGCTCTGGCGCCCTGAATACAGACCTAGTGGCCCCGCATTCTTCTTACCTCTCTCCCCTGAAATATCCCAAGGCTCATAATACCTCTTGGTATTCATAATTACTAACATTTGCAAACACTTATTACCTGGAGTACAAGAAAGAAGAGAGGGCTTCAGAGAGGATAAGTAAACCACACAAGGCCATCCTGCCAGGGGTCCCAGGTCACCCAACTCTAGAAGCCAGTATCTTAACCACTGTCAGTCCTCACTGACCTGTGCTTGTGGGGACACTGTGGTGCAGAGACCTGCCTTCCTGAGTGCGTGAGTAGAGGCTGGCGGCCCAAGTTTCCAGGTCTGGTGAGAGGCACAGGCCAGCCCTCAGCCTGTCAATTACACACGACTATGGAGCTGCACCAGGATATTGCCAGGTTGCCTATTTCCTTCTCTTCCCTCTGCCTGGCTGGGCTAATCTGGGCCTTGGCAATGTGCCTATTGCTCGACAGGCTGGTCTGCTACCTTAAACAGCTCGGTTTCCCCAGGTTAAAATTGTTTGTTCTTAGGATTTCCCTGGTGGTCCAGTGGCTAAGACTCTCTGCTCCTAAAGCAGAGGTCCTGGGTTCAATCACTACTCAGGGAACTAGATTTCACAGGATGCAACTAAACAGATCCCACATACCACAATGAAGATCAGAGATCGCCTGTCATGCAACTTGGACCCGGGGCAGCCAAATAAATAAACATTCTTAAAAAAAATATCATTTGTTCTTGCCACCTCTGGGCCACCGGTGCACAGTGCACAGGTAGAGCCTCCTCAAGGGGGCCTCTCTTTAGTGTCGGTATTTAGCAGGAGCGCTGGGAGGGGTTTGATGATGTGCAAAACTGCGGCCCAACAAAGGCTTCCGACAGTGTCACTTCAGTGGTGGCCTGAGGAAGAGGTAGTGGCAGCGATTGGCGTTGGCAAAGAAACGCGTTTGAGCCAGGACCAGAGTCTGCAGCGTGTTCTCCGCCCACAGAAATGAGCCGTGAGGCTGCACCAGCGTTACCTACTGGAACCTCAACACGTATGCCATTCTCCCAGAGCGTGCCTGCCCTGACTGGCACCGCTGTGGC
>NW_011494772.1:6838364-6838723 GCF_000754665.1 Bison bison bison | reverse complement strand
TCACCATCTGCAGTGATTTTGGAGCCCCCCAAAATAAAGTCTAACACTGTTTCCACTGTTTCCCCATCTATTTCCCATGAAGTAATGGCTTCTTAGACTGCCATAACAGAATATCACTGATGAGTGGCTGACACATCAGAAATGTATTTTCTCACAGTTCCAGAAGCTAAAAGCCCCAAATCTAAGTGCTGGCTTGGTTAGTTTCTCCTGAGGCCTCTCTCCTTGGCTTGCAAATGGCCACCTACTCATTGTGTCTTCACCTGGTCTTTCTGTGTTATTGCTGTCCTAATCTTGCCCTTCTTAAAAGGATATCAATCAGAGTGGATTAGAGCCCACTTGACCTCATTTTAACTTAATCA
>NW_011494772.1:6836631-6838225 GCF_000754665.1 Bison bison bison | reverse complement strand
TGTTACCACCCATTCTTCCCTGTCAGAATGGCCATCTCATTTGTCTCAACTGTCGCCCAAAGCTCACACGTTGTCCGACTTGCCAGGGCCCATTGGGGTCCACTCGCAACTTGGCTATGGAGAAAGTGGCCAATTCAGTACTTTTCCCTTGTACATATACCTCTTCTGGATGTGATCTAACTCTGCCATACACAGAAAAAGCAGACCACGAAGAGCTCTGTGAGTTTAGGCCTTGTTCCTGTCCATTCCCTGGTGTTGCCTGTAAATGGCAAGGCTCTTTGGATGCTGTTGTGCCACATCTGATGCATCACCGTGAGTCCATGACAACCCTACAGGGAGAGGATATAGGATATAGTTTTCCTTGCTATAGACATTAATCTTCCTGGTGCTGTTGACTGCGTGATGGTGCAGTCCTGTTTTGACTTTGACTTCTTGCTAGTCTTGGAGAAACAGGAAAACTATGATGGTCACCAGCAATTCTTTGCAATTGTACAGCTGATAGGAACACCTGAGCAAGCTGAAAATTTTGCTTATCGACTTGAGCTAAAAGCGCATAGGCAGCAATTGGCTTGGGAAGCCATTCCTTGATCTATTCACGAGGGAACTGCAACAGCCATTATGAACAGTGACTGCCTAGTCTTTGACACCAGCATTGCGCAGCGTTTTGCAGAAAATGGCAATTTATGCATCATTGTAACTATTTCTGTGTGTTGAAATGGCAATCAAACATTTTCTGGCCAGTGTTTAAAACCATTGCATTCAATTTAGACTGGAGTGGGTTGCCATGCCCTTCTCCAGGGAATCTTCGTGACCCAAGGATCCAACCCATGTCTCTTAGGTTTCCTGCATTGGCAAGTGGGTTCTTTTCCACTAGTGCCACCTGGAAAACCCAGTCTAACTAATAGCCCTAGAAAATTATCTACCTCCTAATTCTTGAAACTTGTGACAGTTACTTACATGGCAAAAAAAAAAAAAAAAGACTTTGTAGATGTGATTAAGTGAAGGATCTAGAGACAGGGAGATTATCTTGATTATCTGATGGGCTCTAAATGTAACCACAAGTGTCCTTATAAGAGCGAGCCTGAGAGAGATTTCAGATAGACAGAAGAGGAGATGCACATACAAAGGAGGTGGCATTATGACCATGGAGGAAGATATTGGAGTGATGGGGCCACAAGCCAAAAAATGCTAGCAGCCACCAGAAATGTCCAGAGTCACTCCACCCCCAGCAGTGGAGCTGGTGTCCAACTTAGAGGTGCAAATGCCCTCCTATCCACTTCTGCTGGCCCGAGCTGTGTTGGCTATAAAAGAAAGGACAAGCAGCACCTAGAAGCCAGGAGGTCTCCGGGAAGAAGGCTGCCCTGTCCATGGTCTCCTCAGCTTGCAGAGCCCATTTCCACAGAGGATTCAATCCACACACCACTGTGTGTGTGTTCAGGAATGAATTCTCCTTAGTAACCAACCAATACCCCAATGCCAGTGATGTCACACAGTAATAAACATCACAAAATAAAACCTGTCTTCCTGGTTCATAGGTGGACTTCCAAGTAGTGGCAGAGGACCCCAGGCTCCTTGTAAACTGACTTCCCTCTCT
>NW_011494772.1:6835699-6836499 GCF_000754665.1 Bison bison bison | reverse complement strand
GGTTTCCCCAGGTTAAAATTGTTTGTTCTTAGGATTTCCCTGGTGGGTGGCTAAGATTCTCTGCTCCTAAAGCAGAGGTCCTAGGTTCAATTCCTGGTCAGGGAACTAGATTTCACAGGATGCAACTAAACAGATCCCACATGCCACAGTGAAGATCAGAGATCGCCTGTAATGCAACTAGGACGCGGG
The DNA here is from genome assembly GCF_000754665.1 of Bison bison bison. Classification (NCBI taxonomy): domain Eukaryota; kingdom Metazoa; phylum Chordata; class Mammalia; order Artiodactyla; family Bovidae; genus Bison; species Bison bison. Next base: position 6,836,310 of record NW_011494772.1, on the reverse strand, counting down.
GCAGCCAAATAAATATGCATACTTTTAAAAATAATGTTTGTTCTTGGCCCCCTTCTGGCCCCCAGAACACGTGGGGTCGTGCCTGCTGACGACTGCTGCCATCGTGTGTATTATTTAGTGGGAGTGCACCGTTGGTGGTGGGAGGTTCAATGATGTGCAAAACTGCGGCGAACAGGGAGAGCTAGGGCAGACATTGAGGGGCACACTGTCAAGTGACAGCAGCGACCCAGTGTGTCCTCTCGGTGTTGGCCTGAGGAAGAGGCTTTGGTGCTGCCAAAAGGTGGTGGCTATGGGCACTGGCGACGGAGCACCTTTAAGCCAGGACCGAGATCCGAGGTTCGCTCTCCGCCCACAGAAATGAGTCATGAGGCTGCACCCAGCGGTACCTACTGGAACCTCAATGTGTGCGCCGTCCTCCCAGAGCATGCCTGCCCTGACTGGCACCGCTGTGGCCAACAATCACCTGGCGAGTCTTTTATGAGTGTCCGATCTGCTTTGACTATGCGTTACCACCCATTTTTCCCTGTCAAAGTGGCCGTCTCATTTGTTGCAACTGTTGCCCAAAGCTCACACATTGTCTGACTTGCCGGGGCCCCTTGGGGTCCACTCGC
>NW_011494772.1:6835165-6835522 GCF_000754665.1 Bison bison bison | reverse complement strand
ATTCCCCTACGTGAGGCAATACATAGTGCTGCTGCTGTCTGTGTAGATTTTTTGGTGTCTGTATTTGCTAATTTTATTAATTCTAGTTTTCATTAAATAAATTGGACTTTCTTTTCTATAAATAAAAAAACATTAACTGTTCTCATCTCCAAGTGCTTTTACACATGTCACTGGCACATTCTGTCTCCCCTTCTTCTGCTTGGTTAACTTAATATCCTTTAGATTTCAACCAAGATGTCACTTACTCAAGGGCCCCTTCCTGTCATCCTCAACTGTGGAAGGCTAATTAACACATGTGTGCCTGCTAAGTCGCTTCAGTTGTGTTTGACTCTTTGCGACTCTATGGACTGTGCCCAC
>NW_011494772.1:6833507-6834929 GCF_000754665.1 Bison bison bison | reverse complement strand
TGGGCAGCTGCTTTGCAGTAGCTCAACACTAGGGAAGATGAAGCATGACTTTTGAGGACAGCCATCTGTCCATGACTCCCCGTCAGATGGGTATGGTCCCCAGGAATCTCAGGCTGGGCCAAGCAAGTGAATTGTTCAAGGTCACACAGTTAGATCCATGATTACAAACTTAGTGTCCACTTTTCCAGCTCCTCGTGCCACGCCATTGGACCAACCAGTTCTGTGCTTTGAATTTTAGGAAAAATCTTCAGCCTGGTACTTCATGTTACAAAGCAGTTTTAACTAGAGAATGTCACTTCATCCTCAAAGTGTTTTGGCAAAGGAAGTGGGAAATAAGTTATCCCCACAGATCTGGAGAAGGAAATGGCAACCCACTCCAGTATTCTTGCCTGGAGAATCCCATCCACACGATGAGTTAATATGCATTTGGGCTTCCCCAGTGGCTCAGTGGGGAAAGAATCCACCTGCAATGCAAGAGACACAGGAGACTCGGGTTCAGTCCCTAGGTTGAGAAGATCCCTTGGAGAAGGAAATGGCAATTCATTTCAATATTTTTGCCTGAAAAATCTCATTGACAGTGGAGCCTGGCAGGCTGTAGTCCATGGGGTCGCAAAGAGTCAGACACGACTGAGCAACTGAACTGAACTGAACTGAAATGTAACCACAAGTGTCCTTATAAGAGGGAGCCTGAGGGAGATTTGTGATAGATAGTAGAGGAGATGCACACACAGAGGAGGTGGCATTATGACCATGGAGGAAGATATTGGAGTGATGTGGCCAAAGCCAAAAACTGCTAGCAGCCACCAGAAGCTGGAAGACTCAGCTTCTGAGTCTTCATTAGAAAGCCTTTTTCCAGGATTGGATATAGATGTGAAGGCTGGAGGTACAGTAGCCATCTTGGGACCACAAGACATAAACATGAAAACATAAAAGTCAGTGTGCTTAAAGATGATCAAGATGAACGATGGAGAGAATATTCGAAGCTGTTTACAGTATCATTGAGCCTGTGACTGCCAACCTCAAATGTTCTGGTAATGGGAGAAAATAAAGCCTTCCCACTTGAAGGCTGTCTAATAGAACTTTCTGTTACTTGCAGGGAGAAGAATGCTTTACTGAAAAAAAGAAAACCCTTTCAGATAATCTCTTAACTATCGCTTTGAAATGGCCAGGCTAGGTTCTAGCACGTCCATTTTATAAACAAGGAAACAGAACTGCAGAGCCTATGTGGTTTAAATGTCTGGACCTGGTGGAAAGAGCATTTTTCTTTTCTTTTTTTGGTGTTGCTGCAAGGCTTCAGGGATCTTCGTTCCCTGATCAGGGATTGAACCACAGCCCTTGCCAGTGAAAAAGCAGAGTCCCAACCACGGAACTGCCTAGGAATTCTGGCAGGCATTTCCTTTGGTGTAGAAATAATACTGTCTA
>NW_011494772.1:6831492-6833407 GCF_000754665.1 Bison bison bison | reverse complement strand
AAACAAGAACTATCGCAGCATATTGTGTGGGCCTGTATCATAAGAACATCAAATGGCCCTGAAGGTGGCCCAGTTGGGGAACCCCTGCCCACTGACCCACTAGCCCCAGGGGCTTTGTCCTAGGACAAGCACTGGATCCAGTGGTGGGGGTGGGAAGGAGCATGATGGGTCTCATTTACAACAGAAAGTGCCTTCATTCTAAGGAGAAGAAGAAATCCACTGCTGGAGGCACTTAGTGAAATCAAAGCTATCTTTAATGTATGTACAGAAAGTTGTGGCTGAATTCTCCCAACTCTAGATGGACCCTGAAACCCATTTTTAAAGCCAAACAGGCTATAGAACACCAGCACGTCATTTATCTCTAGTCTCTGAAGAACAGCATTCCGTGTCCAGGGTCACTCTGCCCCTGGCAGTGTTTCCCAGAGCAGTGTCCAGCTTGGAGATGCAAATGCTCTCCCATCCCCACCCCCTGGCCAGAGCTGTGTCTGCTATTAAGGAAGGAAAAGCAAATCCTAGAAGCTAGGAGGCCCTCCCAGAAGAAGGCTGCCCTGTCCTTGAGCTCCTCAGCTTGCAGAGCCCATTTCCACAGAGGATTCAATCCACACAGCACTGTGTGTGTGTTCAGGAATGCCTTCTCCTGCAGTAACAAACCAACACCCCAATGTCAGTGGTGCAACACAATAATAAACATCACAGACCAATACCTGTGTTCCTGGTTGACAGGTGGATTTCCAAGTAGTGGCAGAGGACCCCAGGCTCCTTGTACACTGTGGCTTCACTCTGCTGAGGCTCTGTAAAAGCACATGAAAGTTATAGTTGCTCAGTTGTGTCTGATTCTTTGTGACCCCATGGATTGTACAGTCCATGGAATTCTCCAGGTCAGAATACTGGAGTTGGTAGCCGCTCCCTTCTCCAGGGGATCATCCCAACCCACGGATCGAACCCAGATCTCCCGTATTGCGAGTGGATTCTTTACCAGCTGAGCCAGCAGGGAAGCCCATAAGCTCATGATAAACAACTATAATCCAATAACTTTTTTTTACAAAAAAATCTTTTTCCTATAGCTGAGACCCACACAAACATCAAAGACCTCACACATGAAAACGTCTGCCAAATAGCTCAAAGATTTCATGTGATAAGATTTAGAGCATTAAAAGTTATGAGTTCCCACATCTTTGACAGAGACTTCTGCTAAGTTCAGAAGACCTCACACACTTGGACACAACACAATTCTGAGGCCATGGACAATGATTCCCAAGAATCTCAGAGATTTCATAGACTGAGACAATGACTGGGAAACACTGCAGAGACTTCACATCCTGAGACACAGTCCCAAAGAGCTCAGCAATCTTACACTGTGGGCACAGCAGAAAACAATTCTGAGGCCTTAAGCTTTGGACCGGGTCCATTCTCTCCACCCCTTACTCCTCACCAACCTCACAGACCTCACGAGTTCAGAGAAAATCTAAAGCAGAGACCTCACATCCTATCACATAGAATCTTAATACGTTGGAGACCTTCAGACCTGAACACATACCTCAGACAGCTCTGGCAATTCACACCCTAGGAATGCACAACCCCCTAAGGGCTCAAACTATTCACTCAGGGGCATTGGTGGTAAGTACCTCAGCGATCTCATTTCCTTGAGATTCAGCTCTCCAAAACAGTTCAGAGGACATGACACAAAACCCCAAATAGCTCAGATGACTCACACTCTGGAACCCCAATCCATGGACAGTGATACCACACAGTTACACAGATGGCTAAACAGACGCCACCCCTTAGAAATGGAACAGAGGTCAGAGACATCATACCCTTATCAGTGATTGTCCATCGGAAGAGACTCTTCACACCTGGGAACATATCCCAAATGGCTCAGAAGTCCCGTCATGTGACACAGGACCTCCCACCCAAA
>NW_011494772.1:6830760-6831392 GCF_000754665.1 Bison bison bison | reverse complement strand
GATTGGCTAGTGTGTTTGAGCTCAGCAGTGTCCACATACCAATCTGTCTGACCCCAGGACCATCCACAGTCTAGTTTGTTTGACTGCAACCATATCCACACACTAGCCAATCTGACCCCAGAAGTGTCTATACTCCACTCTGTGATTCCAAGAGTGTGCAGTGTCCAGTGTGTGTGACTTCTGGAAAGCCCAGACCACCATCTGAGTAACTAAGGCTGTTCACAGTGTATGCTGCTTCATGTGGGCATCACGCTCCTGTCTATGTGGCCCCAGGAGTGTTCACACCCCACTCTGTGTGACTCCAGGATGATCACACCCCTGTCTCTGTGATCCCAAGGATGTCCAGACACCAATTACCCAATGGTATGTTCTGAGACGGTACTAGATTCCTTATCACTGCTATTCCAGCACACCCTCTGTGGGTGTGAGCTGGGGGGTGGTCTGCTCCACAGCTCCCTCCAACACTATAAAGGGTCTCTTGTATCCCTATTTCCTCTCACTCTCTCCAGTGGATGATGCAGTTTCCATATCCCCCATCCCTGGCCACATGCACGTGCACACACCCACACCCCCAAATACAGAGTCCCAGCCCCAGCCCCTGCAGGTCTTGTAGAGAGCAAAGGTCAAGGCAG
>NW_011494772.1:6830249-6830660 GCF_000754665.1 Bison bison bison | reverse complement strand
GACCCCAGAGCCACACACACCACAGCCTGTGACCTCAGCAGAGTCCACTCCCCAGTCTATACTGAGGAGTATCCATTAACCACTCTGTGTGACCACAGGAGTATACACCCTCAGTTCCTAGCCCGAGGGGTGCCAACTCATCACTTCTTTGACCACAAGAATCTCTGTACCCTTTCACTGAGACTGCAGTGATGTCTACAACACAGCCTATGTGACCATAGGACTGTCCTAGCCTCAGTCACTATGACCCCAGGAGTGTCTTCGTCTCTGTGGGACACCATGGATGCTCACACTCCAGTCTGTGCAACCTGAGGAGAGTCCAGTCCACAACATGTGTGATTTCAGGTGTCCACTCCCCAGTGTGTTTAACTTCCAGAGTGTCCCAAGCCCTCTGTGACCCTTGGAGTGTTC
>NW_011494772.1:6828621-6829602 GCF_000754665.1 Bison bison bison | reverse complement strand
AATAGCTTTGAGATCTTGCCTTGGAAACAGATCCATTATAAATTAGTGTAGTTATACTCTAACTCAGACTGTTCCTAACTTCATACGCCAGGCACAGACTCCCAAAGAGATCAAAGATCTCACACTTGGGAGACACACTCTAAATAGATCAGAGATCTCACACCCTAGAATAAAGGTCCTCCCCCCAAATTTCAGGATGGGTAGTTTTTCTATGTTATTACAAAGGAATCCTTAATTGTGGACTGAATGTTTGTATCTCCCTCCCCAAATCCATGTGTTGAGGCCCCCAATGTGATATATTAGGGGCATTTAGGAAGGTATTATGGTTAGATGAAGTCATGAGGGTAAAACCCTCAAGATGACATTAGTACCCATATAAAAAGAAACCAGAGGGACTTCCCTGGCAGTCCAGCAGTTAAGACTCTGCACTTCCATTTCGAGGGCTATGGGTTCAGTACCTGGTCAGGGAGCTTTTTAAAAAAGAAGACACCAGAAAGTTTGTTCTTTCTCTCTGCCATGTGAGGACCTGGCAAGAAGGTGGCCATCTGCAAGCCAGGAAGAGAGATGTTATCAGAACCCAACCATACTAGCACTCTGATCTTGGACTTCTGGCCTCCAGAATGGTAAGAAAATAAATTACTGTTTCAGCTACCCTGTCTATAGTACTATATTATGGTGGCCTGAGCTGGCTAAGACATCTTAGGCTTTCACTTTCCAGGCCCTGTGTTTTATGTCAGAGTCCTTGTACTTGCACCGTCTACTTCTGTCAACACCAGCAGTCCCTAGTCAGTGGCCCTCCCATTCCTGCCCCTTGATCTGCAGGCATTGAGCCAGAGGGCTATCTGAAGGCTGGGGGCAAAGACACTTAGCCTACCACACTGTGCCATCTGCACTCCAGGCTGCCAGCCAGGATGTGGAGCTGGACTTTGGAGAAGCAGGTGAACGGGGTGGCCCCCAGGGGTCTTGAGGCACGGGTACTGG
>NW_011494772.1:6827657-6828521 GCF_000754665.1 Bison bison bison | reverse complement strand
CAAATGGTGGGGGTTTATACTGTATCTCAGAGCACCCACCTAACATGATACAGAATGAATGGAACCTGTGTGTACCTGTCGGGTGGGGATGCCTTCCACGGGACATGCTGTTGACCAGGAAAAGTAGGTGGGAGATGGTTATGGTGACTCTGTGTGTGTTGTGTGTGTGTGTGTGTGTATAAGGAAACACTAGAAACTGACTTCAGTGGTCATTTTTGGAGAATGGAGCTGGGGATCACCAGTGTAGTTCATATACTGGATGTACTCTTGGAACCTTTTATACAAACCTATGTGTGCTGTGTACTAAGTCTCTTCCGTCGTGTCCGACTCTTTGCAACCCCATGAACTATAGCCCATCAGGCTCCTCTGTCCATGGGATTCTCCAGGCAAGAATACTAGAATGGGTTGCCATTTCCTCCTCCAGGAGATCTTCCCAACCCAAAAATCGAAACTGCATCTCTTATGTCTCCTACATTGGCAGGTGGGATCTGTAGCACTAGTGCTACCTAAGAAGCCCATACAAACCTATATTCATGTGTAATTCTTCATAAAGGAAAATCTTAAGCAAAACCAATATGCACAGCACAAAGCATTTGTGTGTCTGTCTGAGTGGGTATCTAGGGTGTGTCTAGGTACGAGAATCTGAAACTCACATGCCCCAGGGGCTGGACAGCTCATTAACAAGAGAAAGGGCACTCAGCTCAGGGTAAGGTGAACAGCAATGGGGCTGATGAATGTTCCCTCTCAGCAGTGGAGGGTGAGGATGGGGTTGAGAAAGGGGTAGGAAGGGGAGGACTTCAGAGCTCACACCCCAAAAGCATTCATAAACTCACACCCTGGGACAGAGAACATTTAATAGCTTTG
>NW_011494772.1:6827058-6827557 GCF_000754665.1 Bison bison bison | reverse complement strand
ATTACTTTACTAGCATGTGAGATGAGTGCAATTGTGCGGTAGTTTGAGCATTCTTTGGCATTGCCTTTCTTTGGGATTGGAATGAAAACTGACATTTTCCAGTTCCGTGGCCACTGCTGAGTTTTCCAAATTTGCTGGCATATTGAGTGTGGCACTTTCACAGCATCATCTTTCAGGATTTGAAATAGTGCTGGGGACCAGCCCCAGCTGATCCAGGGTATTCGAAGGAGAGACGGCCTAGGCGACTATTTATATGCTAATTAGAGATATAGAGAACAATAGAATGAGGATAGCTCAGTAGGAAAATTCAGTGGAGAAAAGAAGCTGAGTAGCTTGGTTACGCGGGAGACCAATAAAACTTCAAGACAAGAAGTTTGCACCACTTACGTAGGCCGCAGGCGCCCTCTCGAATAGCGGAAGGTGTCTCACCCTAGACTCCTTCTCGAGTGGGTCTTAGAAGCCCAGGCATAATTAGTAAGCGTGGTGGGTTCCGCGCTCC
>NW_011494772.1:6824603-6826958 GCF_000754665.1 Bison bison bison | reverse complement strand
ATCCATTTCCCCACCCTCTTCCTTCTTCTTTCCTCTTTCAAAGACAAGCAGAGGGCAGCAGAGGGACATAGAAAGCCCCTGCTCTAACACACAGCAGACTGTCAGCAGGTCTGCAGGAGTGGGCAGCCGCTCAGCTCCGCTCCCTAGGGGCGGCTCCAGGAGCCGGTTCAGCCAGGGCCATTGGGGTGGGGCGGGACAGGGAGCGGCCAGGAAAGAACGCTGCTCTTGAGGTTTGCTAAAAGAATTCCAAGGGCCACTGGCACCCCGAAGGAGACCTTGCAAAGGACTTTGTAGGAAGATAGAAGCCGTCCCTGTGGAGGAGGCCGGAGGGAGGCTATAGTATTTTGGACATTCTAGTTTATATATATTTACATATATAATACACATATAGACATATATTTGGTTATGAGAAATAAAGTGGATTATGCTTTATGCAGTGCTTAGAACAGAGCTTGACACATAGTAAGCTTAAGTGTCTTGCTTGTAGAAAGGGAATGGTGCCTGCTGTTCCAAGTAAACAACGAATGTTGCCCAGCCTCAAGCCAGCAGCCACTGCAGCTGCTGCCCAACAATGTGCCCTGGGGGCATTTAGGAGTACTACCCTAGGTAGTTAAGCATACTGGCCCTAGGTAGTTAAGATGCATACCTGAGAAAAGATTTTAATGAGCCCAGACTCTCGCATCCTCCCATACATAGAAAAGTGCTAAAATCATTAACTTGAAAAGGCTGCTTTTTGTGATTAGCAGTAGTATTTTGATGTTTGACTACATGGGGTTTTTTTTTTTTTTTCAGCAAAAATTCCTGCATATCCAGAGTCCTCCCTTACCTATTTGGAGCAGCTCCTCAGAGCTATCTGAGCAGCTGTCTCCTGGGCTATTGTCCTCAGTCCTCAGTCAAGTCCTGAAATATAACAACTCAACAACTTTTAGGTTGTACACTTTTCTTCAGTCATCTTTTTTAAAACCAGCCTCCCTAACCTCATCTCAAAACCTTGCATGATCTCGCCTGGGCTTCCCCTCTTTCTGTCTCACTCACTCTCGGATTCCAAGCCACATGGGCCTTCTTCCAGTTCCTCAAGAGAGCCAGCTTTGCTTATTCTTGAATTTGCAAGGATGGAGCTCCATATCTGCAAAGCAGAATTGGGGAGTGAATGTGAGCTAGTAGGGCATTGGATAATGGAAGGAATTAGTTGAATTGATTTCCAAATACTTATCAGATTTGGGGGATGTGGCTAAAGCAGTTTAAAGCAATGCTCAGGGAATAATCTATAGCTCTAAATGTGTAGAAATGTAAAAACTTGAAAATCAAGTACCTCAGCTTCCATATCAGGAGTCTGGCAAAGGAACAGCAAATTGAACCCTGAGAAAGTGGAAGGAAGGAAATTATAAAGACAGCAGAAACTGGGGAAACAGGAAACATACAACAGAGAAAATTAATGTCAAAAATTGGTTCTTTGAACAGATTAAGAAACTATTAGTAAATTCTGTTTTCTCAATAAGAGAAAAAACATAAAATACAAATATCAGGACTGAAAGGGGAGTGCTATTATCAACCGTACAGACATTAAAAGGTTAATAAGATTTTTAATACATAGAACATTAGTTTCAATGAAGCTCAAATGGTCAATCATTTCCCCAGTTCTATGGCTTCTGTGTTCATATGGATACTCTGTATCCATGAGGACAGCAGAACTCAAGAACTTTTCTAATGCCTCCTTCACTCATGAAAATAGAAAAGCACAGTATTTTTTTTTAAGCTGGGGCTCAAGTGAAAGCAATTGTTTAAAATGTAATGGTTTTTTTTTTTAAAAAAATGTAATGGTTTCAAATGGAATTGAACACAGCAGAATAGAACAGAGTGGAATAGAACAGAGGCCAGACTTTGTGCCAGGCACGGGGTCTAATTATTGTAGTGAAGTGAAGTGAAGTTCCTCAGTTGTGTCTGACTCTGTGACCCCATGGACTGTAGCCTACCAGGTTCCTCTGTCCATGGGATTTTCCAGGCAATAGTACTGGAGTGGATTGCCATTTCCTTCTCCAGAGGATCTTCCCGACCCAGGGATCAAACCTGGGTCTCCCGCATTGTAGACAGACACTTTACCATCTGAGCCACCAGGGAAGTCCAATTACTGTAGTAGATATTCATTAATTGAACAAATATTATAGAACATCTGCTAGCTGTTTGGGACACAGTGGGGAACAAAACAGAAATTTCTACACTTATGAAGCTTATATTCTAATCAGGGAGACAGATACTAGCATGTGCAAAAGGCCCCAAGGTATAAGGTTCAAGGATGGCCCTTATGAGGAACAGGCAAAAGGACAATGTGGCTTGGAATCCAAGAGCAATGAATGA
>NW_011494772.1:6824188-6824503 GCF_000754665.1 Bison bison bison | reverse complement strand
AAGACAACTCCAACTTGAAACATAAACCTGATCAAATTCTAACACACCAATTATTAGTCAGAGGCATCACACCCTTACACAGAAGCCACCAAATCTGTGAGTATACCCCAAGTGACACAGTGGTTTTATGTCATGGAACACACACCTAAAAGAACTCAGATGCCTCATACCCTTCAAGCAGCTCATATCCTCAAACAGCTGTTGTTGCTGCTGCTGCTAAGTTGCTTCAGTCGTGTCCGACTCTGGGCAACCCCATAGACGGCAGCCCACCAGGCCCTGCCGTCCCTGGGATTCTCCAGGCAAGAACACTGGAGT
>NW_011494772.1:6823774-6824088 GCF_000754665.1 Bison bison bison | reverse complement strand
ATGGGTCGCAAGAGTTGGACACAACTGAGTGACTTTCACTTCACTCCTATCTTCACCTCTATCCCCCTGGAAGGAGGAAAATAATAAGAAAACAGTGAAGGGTGGTCACGGCAGACACATGGACTCTTGTGAACCCACACATGAGCAATAAGTACTGAAGATTCCTCCCAGGACTTTCCCCTTGGAATGGTGGTAGAAGGAAGTATAGTCACTGGGGAGGTGAGGGGAAGTGGGGAGAAGGAAACACAGGAAACATGGGTGTGACCAGTGGCAGTGTGGTCTCTTTTGACTCTTTTTTTTTCTTTTTTTTTTAA
>NW_011494772.1:6822492-6823674 GCF_000754665.1 Bison bison bison | reverse complement strand
CCAGTGCAGTGAAAATAAATAAATAAATAGGTTGCAAAGATTGAGGGTCACAGTACAGAGAGTCTGGATTTTAACAAGATGACCACAACATCATCGTCATCAACTCTTACAGCACTTGCTGTCAGGCATTGTTGTAAGATTTTTTTTTTTTGGCCACACTGCCCAGCTTGTGGGATATTAGTTCCCCAACCAGGAACCAAACCCGGGCCCCTGGGAGTAAGAGCACCAAGTCCTAACCACTGGACCACCAGGGAACTCCTCCCAACTTTTTTTTTAAGCTGTTCACAACAGTTCTATAAAACACATAAAAAAGTCATACCCATTTTCCAGAAATGGAAACCAAACTCTCTCAGCCCAGAGAGCAAGTAAATATCAGTCTGGCTCCACAATATTTTTTTTAACCACTATACTCTGCAATTTATGGTGCATAGGCATCTTATAATCCTGTAGCAGATGTAATGTAAATATACAAATTACTAAGGAACTCGAATCAAGAGAAAGATCTGGTGGGAGGTGTGCTGAAGGCAGGAAATGAGTGGTGGGGTGGTGTGCCCTCCCCCTAGGTGTCAGTGCTGATCTGTAGGCACACATGCCCAGAAACATCACTGCATCTGAGTTGCTCCCTTCTTGTCCTGTCCTCTGTGATTAACTGTGGAGTAATAAAGGAAGGGACTGAGTTTTAAACTGGCCAATAAAGGGCTTGTACTCATGGAAGTGGGCTTCCTCTGTTCTTATTATTTCTTATAAGAGATGAATTCCAGCTCTGGGAAAACAAGGGAGAGTTTGGTTTTTGGTCTCAACTCTCCTGTCTTCCAAAAACCAAACTCTACCTTGTTCTATAAAGCAGCTTGCTTTGAAGAGCGGCCTAGGGGGCGGGGGGTGGCAAGCTGAATTCCATCATTAGCTCACTAGTAACATTATGTGGAATTGTCTTAAAAAAAAAAAACCAACAAATGAGTCCATTTTTAAACACCTGCCTCCTTTAAAAAAATAAATTACAGGGCATTGTAGTATGGTAGTTCAGAGAAAGAACTGTGGTGATCAGCATCAACAAAATGCCATCGGTAAACTCCTAAGGGATATAAACCTGACTTAAGCTGATCACCTTTGGAGAAGGAAATGGCAACCCACTCCAGTATTCTTGCCTGGAGAATCCCATAGACAGAGGAACCTTGCGGGCTA
>NW_011494772.1:6821227-6822392 GCF_000754665.1 Bison bison bison | reverse complement strand
GACTCTTTTTTTTTCTTTTTTTAGTCATGGAGGGACAACAGTCGGACCCCTTCCCTGTGTCTTATCCATAGACTTGACCACATTGTGATGACAGTAAAGAGACTAAAAGACACCACTATGTTTTATTCCAAGATCCTGGGCATGGAGGTCATGACTTCTGAGGTAACAACTTCCCCAAATGCCAAACTGCAGCTGGGGTAAAATTTGATTATACTATTTTAAAAAGTAGCCTAGTACTCCAAAACACACACACACACAATTTAAAAATGACCAGTGGAGGAGATTCCAAACTCTGAATAGTGGGACTTCACTATTCAGTGAATAAAGGGAGGGAAGAAAGGGAGGAAATAACCACAGAATAATGTGAGAGAACTTTCCAGTCCTTATATGGAGAGTTAACTGAGTATCCAGCATGTTTACACCTAGATATGTTCCTAAGAAATTATAGAACATCAAAATAAATACAAAGCTCCTAGAAGTTTTCAGAGAGGTTAAAAAGTAGTTCAACTACAAAGGAAAAGGCAATATAGACTTCAGATTTCCCAAGAGTCAGAGACCAGAAGACAACAGAAGAACAACTTCAAGATTCTGAGGGAAAACATTTCAACCTAGAATTCTATGACCAGACAAATTATTAATCAAGGTGGGTGTAGAATAAAACATTCTTAGACATATTAATAAAAAGACTCAGAAACTTGGCCTACTTGCTTTCAAAATTACTTGAGAATATCTTATCAAAATGAGTGATTAATCCAGGAATAAGACATCAAAGTCAGGAAACAGTGGATCCTAAGAGGAAGATCCAGAAAGATACCTAGAACACAATCAGTCCAGTTTGGGTCAGGAAAACAAACGTCCCCAAGAAAAACGGATTCAAGGTAAAAAGGTTTCCAGAGATTGAATACAATCCTTGAGAATTTGGAACAACTCCCAAGTGGGAGATGCAGAGACACTGATTGCCTTCAATGGAAAGAGCCCACGAATGGCAAACAGAGTTAAAAAAAAAATGTAAAATTAACATGGAATGTGTGCTCTGTGCTGTGTGCTCGGTCTCTCAGTTGTGTCCAACTCTACAACCCTATGGACTGTAGCCTGCCAGGCCCCTCTGCCCATAGAATTCTCCAGGCAAGAATATTGGAGTAGGGTGCCATTTCCTACTCCAGGA
>NW_011494772.1:6815694-6821127 GCF_000754665.1 Bison bison bison | reverse complement strand
TATGTCCATAGCACAGTACCACTTATAACATACCACATAAAACAATAATACACCTTTTACAATAACTTATGAAAACCAAAGAATGAACATCAAACACATTATAACCATTGCCTATGTTGGGGACAGGAATGAAGACTGGAGATAAAGAGATTAAGTATACAAATAAAACTAGAGAAGGGCCTTGCATGCATCAACAATAATAGGCATATGAAGCCTCAGCCCTTGGTATCTGGACACAATGGAGTGAAATTCAGTACATCTAGGACGAGGAAAAGTCTTAAAAGCTGCAAGAGTGGAGGGTGGATGCATCATATAGAAAAGAAATGAAAAACAGATTAACATCAGACGTCTTATCAGCAATACCAGATTCAGGAAGACAATGAAGCCACATATAAAAGGCTATGGGAAAATAACCTACAACTTCAAGTTCTATACTCAGCTGAACTATCATTCAAGTGAAATAAAGTCATTTTCTGATAGAATGAATGTAGTATCTGCCATGGTGATATAAAGGGACTATAAAAGTGATTTTTTTTTAACGGCAGAAGTCTCATCCTCCTGCTCAACCAGAACATGTGCATACAGATTCTTTTCTGTGTGGTGTCTATGGAGTGGGGGAAATAGCTTTATGAAAAATTAAAATATTTTGCCATTAAATACATAAATAAAAATGGCAGAAGTTGACAGGCACAGGAGAAAGAGGCAAGATGAAGAGGATAGTTGGGTCAATGAGATACTATGTTCATCCATCAAAACATTAAGGTGCAAGTGGGTTATTTTTAAATTGTAAAGGAATCAAAAGAGGAGCCAAAACTGATGACATAATTCTATTGGGAGGGGTAGTATTGTGGATGAGCTAAATTCTCATTTATCATAGCAGGAAAAAGAAAATGTCTGAAGTTGCCAAATCAAGAAATAGTGGCATGTCAGTTAGGGACTGTGTTTGGAGGCACGTGGGAGAAAACTTAACTGGGTTAAGCTAAGTGGGCTACATAAAATAGAGTTTTCTCTTGCTCTCATTCAACAATCAGTCTAGAGGTAGGCAGGCAGGGTGTGGGCAGTGGCTGAAAGGAGGAAATGAGTAGGCAAAAAGCGTCAGCTCAGTGGGGTGGGAAGGTTTTCAGAAGCATGGTTCACAGCCTCTGCTAACATTTCACTGTCCAGCCTTCCATGGCTGCCCAGCAAGGAATGCTGGGAAATGCAGGTTTTTAAAGCTGGGTGCACAATAGATCCCACTGAAACTTGGGTTGTCTTTAAAAGAAAAAGGGGAGAAATGTATATTAAGCAGGCAGATTATAGTCTCTGCCATGGATAGTATCAACATATTATTTGGAGGTATGGAAATAATTTCCAGAAGAAACACATACACAAATTGAAAGCATTTGCCTCTAGGGAACAAGATAAGAGTGGGGCACCAAGTGGCTATTTTTCATCAAAGCCTTGTTCTATTTCTTTTTTAACCTTGTTGGTGTCAATAGGGGGCTGTGCCTCACACTCACCTTGGAGGTTTAGTTCCAGGTTGTTTTCTCCCCCCAAATAGGGAGACCAGAAAGCACTGTGTTTTGGAGACCAGAAATTTAACCTCCACGAGATGGGAAAGGAATATGAACCCAAAGCCACTCACCTGGTCCCCGGCTCCCTGGATATATGCCTGATCACAAAGATGCATTTGGAGGAAATGGTCCAGTGCCTCAAGGTGAGTCCAACTTCCATCTTCTTTTGAGAAAGCTGCTACAGATGCAATGAAAACAGAAGTATGACTCAAACTTCAGACATGACAGATTTCATCACATCCAGATAAGGTTTGCACACCATTGTTTACTCATTATCATGGACATATTTTCCCCATAAACAAATGTATTTTAAAAGAAAACTTTACATCACCCTTGTGGAAAACAGTATACCTAAACTCTATTTATATAAATACATTTGTGTAAAAAGAAAATGTTCAACCAAGTAAGTGGAAATTCATCATATCTTGGCATAAAGAGGAGACAATTATAAAAACAAACAGCTGTAAAAGCATCACAGTCATTAGATTCTAGCCACTTCTGCTTCCCCCAATCTCTGGGCTTGACAAAGTCAGGTTGGTTAGAGAGGTATCAAGGACTTCGCATCCACCAGACACTTTCTTCTTGGTATAATCAGAAGGATTGAAAGAGGACTGAACAGGGAATAATTTCTGACTCACTAATTTTTTTTTTACTCACTGTAATTTAATTTAGTATCCTTGTAATACTTAAGATGATTTCATGTGAAGGGGACATTGGTTCTCCTTTTGGGGAACACAGATTGAGGTATTAAATCTATTTTGTGCAAACTGACCTGGATTCTTTTGGAAAATATCAGTGAAAAAGTCTGGCTTGGAAGTAAAGTGGGTAAAGCATAGGGGTTAAGGGTATGGATTTTGGCTTGCCTGGGTTTGAATTCTGACTCTGCCACGTACTAGGCACATTATCATCCCCATTTGATGGATGAGGAAACTGAGGTGCTGAGCAGTTAGGTACTCTGCTTGAGGTCATACAGGTCTTAAATAGCTGGAACAGAGTGAGGGAGAGGAGAATGGTAGGAGATGAAGTGTGAAAGATACAGGGGTCTTCTAGGCCACCGTAAAGAATGAAATTTTGGTCTCAAACATGGTCTGTGAATGAATGATTTTTGTTCTCTCCTCCCACTTCAGGCTTGTGATATCATTGAGGAGGGTCCAGTCCCCAGAACAGGGGCAAAAGAGCCCATTATGTCCATCTACCTCCGAGACCCTGACGGAAACCTGATTGAGGGGTCCCAACTATATCTCCTCATGATGGAGGTTAGTTCTCTGCCATTCTATCCCCTGCCACGTCACCCCCTCTTTTCCTTCCTGCAAACCCTTATCCAGGCCCAGAAACTTCTAAGGACTGAGGACTCGGGCACTTTATGCATCTTGCTGGGCGATCTGAGGTGGGTTTGGGACCAACATGTCTGAGAGTCCCCTATCCAAGCTGCCCCAATAAATCACTTTCAATTAACATGAGCTCTTTACTATTACTGTCTCAGCATTATACATGGCTGTTTTTCTAGAACATAAGGTCTCTGAGCTATTTGGGGGTCAGTGACCAGGGGGTAGGACATCTCTGAGGACAAAATTCAGGGTCATCACCTTGGGATTCAAGGCCCCTGATAGATTTCTCCTTGTCAGTGAGCTTATCCTTTTCATCCTTTTTGATTCAGCTCACTCCTGCCAAGTGCTGCCTGATATTTATTCCACCCAACTGGTTTGACTGAACTCCAAGATCTCTGCGATTCCCATGGGGCCTTCAAGGGCCAGCCCAGATAACACTACCTCCTCCTAGAGCACCTTAGCTGGTTTCAGCCCTGCAGAATGTGGCACTTTCTACATTTGGATCTGGTAGGTTCAGACTCATCTCAACTGAGGCTCTGCTCCTGAAAAGAGGAGACAGATGGGACAAGAACAAATTTTCTCTGTTTCTGTCCTCTTCCCCCACCATTTACTGATTCAGTCAATCAATAAACATACATTGAGCACCTATTGTGTGCTTGGGCCTGTTCCAGGCATTGGAAAGACAGGGTTGAACAGAAGAGATAAGCTTATCTATGTTTGTGGAGCTGCCATTCTGGTGGGAGAGACAGAAAAGAAATAAAATTAAGTAAGGAAAATATCAAGTGTGCTAGAGGATGATAGGTGCTTTGGGAAAGTGGCAACAGATTAAAAAAAAAACTGAAGCATTTTCCAATATGTAATAGGATGGTCAGGGAAACGTCACTGAGAAAGAGACATTTTAGCCCAGACAAGAAAAGATGAGGGAGGGAGCTGTGCCAATAGCTACAGGAAGACCATAGCAGGCAGAGAGGATAGCCAGTGCAAAGGCCCTGATACATGCAGGGGCCTGGTGTCTGTGAGGAGCAGCGAGGAGGCTAGTACAGAGGAGCAGAGTGAGTGGGGGGAGCAGCAGTAGGTGAGGGGGGGGAGTTGGGGGGACAGATGGTGCGGGGCCTCATGGGCCATGGAGAGGACTCTGGCTTTTACTCTGAGTGACAGGGGAGCCACAGGAGGGTCATGAGCAGAGGAGAACTGTGATCTGACTTAGGATTTAACAAGCTCCCTTTGGATGCTTTGAGGAAAATAGACTACAAGGTTCAGGGTGGAAGCCGGGGGACCCTGAGGAGGAGGTTACTGCAGTGGTTCAGATGAGTAACACTGGTGCTGGTGGGAGAAGTGGTAAAAAGTGGTTAGATTCTGGAGATACTCTGAAGACAGAGACTGCGTGAGTTCACCAAGAGAGAAAATGTCAACTAGAGAAGAGGCCCAAGGACATTTAGAGTTCTGAAACAAGAGGAGGAACCAGTGAATGATGCAGGCAAAGAGGAAAGGAGAGAGCACAGATCCCTAGGCAAATAAGAGATGGATGAAGGAGTACATGTGAGACTCTCTTTAAGGTGAGGGAGCCCCTAGTCTTGTCAACTCTGGTCTCTTAAACAGTCTCCAGGTGGTAGTTTAGCCATGCCCTATGAGTAAATTCCCAGGGAGCCCCCAAAATGCTGGGGATACAGGATGGTTAAGGATGTGAGTTTTAAGCACATAAAAGGCTTTGCCAAAAGCTGTAGCAGGTTTCCTGCCTATTTTTTAAAAAAATAACTTGCCTTGGACCCAGATGCTATGTGCCAAGAGATAGATGATTTATGGAAGGAAGGACAGAACAAAGGAAGGATGGAAGGAAAGGAATATGGAAGGGAAGAAAGAAAGAAGGAAGGGCATGGATAGATGAATAAAGGGGTAGGTAGACAGATGGATGGATAGATGGGTGGGGAGGTGGAAGGATGGATAGACTGATATCCCCTGCCCCAGGAAAAAACTCTTTCACATGTGTGTGCACAGAGACATATGAGCTTGTAAGTTGCAGGTTTGCTGTAATAAAGAAAAGACTGTAAACAACCCAGATGTCCATCAGCAGATGAATGGTTAACCAAAATATGGTATATCCATTCCATGGAATACTACTTGGCAATAAAAGGGAATGAACTTATGAGGTCATCATTACTTGATACCAAAACCAGACAAAGACGTAGTAAGAAAAAACAACTATAGACCAATATCACTTATGAATATAGATGCAAAAATCTTCAACAAAATACTAGTAAATAGAATGCAGTAACATATAAAAGGATTATACACCACAACCAAGTAGGATTTATCCCTGGAATGTAAGATTAATTCAACATGTGAAAATCAATTAATGTAATACACCGTATTAATAGAATAAAAGACAAAATCCACAGGATCTTAAAAGACACAGAAAAAAGCATTTGACAAAATTCAACACCCTTTCATGATAAAACACTCAACAATGGCTGATTCACAATGATGTACAGCAGAAACCAACACAACATTTAAAGCGATTATCCTCCAATTACAAATAAATTAAAAAAAAAAGG
>NW_011494772.1:6814789-6815537 GCF_000754665.1 Bison bison bison | reverse complement strand
TTTTACCTGAAGATGAAGAACAAAACAAGGATATCCCCTCTCAGCACTTCAATATTGTACTGAAGGTTCTAGTCGGGGTAATTAGGCAAGAAAAAGAAAAGACATCCATATTGGAAAGAAAGAATTATACAATCTCTATTTGCAGATAACATAATCTTGTACACAGAAAATCTTAAGCAATCCACAACAAAGCCACTACAACAAAGCTCTGCAAGGTTGTAAGACACAAGATCATAGAAAACTTGATTGTATTTCTACACACTAGCAAGGAAAAACCCACAAGTGAAATTAAGAAAACAATTTCATTTACAGCAGCATCAGAAAAATAAAATACTTAGTAATAAACTTAACAAAAGATGGGCAAGATTTATACATTGAAAACTATACAACATTGTTGAAAGATATTAAGAATACCTAAATAAAAATACATCACATGTTTATGAATTACCAACTTCATAGCATTAAGATAGCAATACTCCCCAAATTGATCTACAAATTTAGTGCAATTACTATCAGACTCCCAGCTTACTTCTTTGCAGAAATTGACAGGCTGACCCTAAAATTCAAGTGGAAATGTTGGGGATCCAGAATAGCTACAAAACTATTGAAAAAGAAACACAGAGTTGGAATACTTGCACGTCCCAATTTAAAAACTTACTACATAATATGGCAATCAAGACTGTGTGGTATTTCCATAAAGATAAATATACAGATCAATGGAATAGAATTGAGAGTCCAGAAATAAATT
>NW_011494772.1:6811337-6814689 GCF_000754665.1 Bison bison bison | reverse complement strand
GAAAGGAATAGTCTTTTCAACAAATGGTGCTGGGACAGCTGGATATACACATGGAAAGAATTAAACTGGACCCCTACTTTGCATTAAAGTAATTCAAAATGGATCAAAGACTTAAATATTAAGCACTAAAACTATAAAACTTTTAGAAGAAAACCTAGGCATAAATCTTCACAACCTTGGATTAGGCAACGATTTCCTAGATATGACACCTAAAGCATAGCAACCAAAGAAAAAAATAAATAAACTGGACTTGCTCAAAGCTAAAAACTTTTGGGAATTCCCTGGTTACCCAGTGGTTAGGACTCCGTGTGCTCACTGCCAAGGTCCTGGGTTCAACCTCCGGTCAGAGAACTAAGATTCCACAAGCTGCATGATGCATCCAAGAAGAAAAAGGCTAAAAGCTTTTGTGCTTCAAAGGACACTCTCAAGAAAGTGAAAAGATAACTGACAAATAAGAGAAAAATATGTGCAATCACATATCTGATAAGGGTCTAGCATACAGAACAAAGAATTCTTAATACTCAAAAATAAAAAGACAATCCAATTAAAATGGGCAAAGGATTTGAACAGACATTTCTATAAAGAATATATACAAATGGCCAACCGGAAATTCCCTGGTGGTCCAGTGGTTAGAATTCAGTGCTTTCACTGCTGAGGCCTGGGTTCAATCCCTGGTCAGTGAACTAAGATACTGCAGGCTTCATGGTATGGTTAAAAAAAAAAAGGCCAACAAACACATGAAAAGATGCTCAATATCATTAGCCATCAGGGAAATACAAGTCAAAAGCACAATGAGATAACATATCTCATTTACTAGGATCAGAAATGAGCACAGTAACTGGAGAGGATGTATAACCTTCATATAGTTACTCTGTAGAATACCTTTGAGGTTCCTCAAAAAGCTGAAAAAAGAATTACCACAGGACCTTGCAATTCCATTCCTAGATATACACCCAAGAGAACTGAAAATATATATACACATAAAAATTTTCACATGAATGTTCATAGTAGCATTATTCACGACAGCCAAAACTGTTTACTGATAGGATGAATGGATAGCAGAATGAAGTTTTCATGTGATAGAAAATTATTCAGCCTTAAAAAGGAATGAAGTACCGATCCATGCTACAACATGTTGCTGCTGCCGCTAAGTCACTTCAGTCGTGTCTGACTCTGTACGACCCCATAGATGGCAGCCCACCAGGCTCCTCTGCCCACAGGATTCTCCAAGCAAGAGTACTGGAGTGGGTTGCCATTGCTTTCTCCGCTACCTTGAAAACTTTATGTGAAGTAAAAGAAGCCAGTCACAAAAGCTCATATGTTGTATGATTCCACTTATATGAAATGCCCATAACAGGCAAATCCATAGAGATATAAAGTAGATTAGTGGTTGCCAGGGGCTGTGGGGAGGGGTAAATGGAAAGGGAAATGGCTACTAATGGGCACAGGGTTTCTTTATGGGATGATGAAAATGTTCTGGAATCAGAAGGTGGTAACAGTTGTACAACCTTGTGAATTAACTTACCACTGAAATGTATACTTTAAAGGGTTAATTTTGTGGTATGCAAATTACATCTCAATAAAAAAAAAGAATGAGCTACACAATAACTTGGATGAATCTCACAGATATTATGCTGAGCAAAATAAGTACATACTATACGATTTCATTTATATGAAGGTCAAAAACAGGCCAAAACCCCCAAGTATCATTTGTTGTTTATGGATACATACATATGCAGTAATGTAATGTAAAACATCAAAACATTCATGAAAAAGATAAACACCAAATTCAAGGTAGTGGAAGGAGAGGGGGAGATGAAATTAAATTGGTGCAAGGGTGTCAACTGTATCTGTAATATATTTCTTTTAAAAAGGATCTGAAGTAAATAGGACAAAATATTAACATTTGACAAATGTGAGTGCTTATTATAGTATCTTTTATACTTTTCTCTTAAAAAACAAAATAGTGTGGTTTTAAGGCAAACATCTGATTCCTTAGTCGACTTTGGTTGATGCTTCTCCAGGTGCTACTGACACGGAGGGGAGCCAAGCTCGTCCCAGCCCTAGTAGACTCCACAGTCTGGAAGAGACAAGAATAGTCCAAATGCCATGGGCTTGGACCAAGCTCTGGAGCCCCAGAAGATGCCAGGAGGGAGGGAACCAGTCAGGGAAGGCTTCTGGGAAGAGAGGGGAAGAGAGAGGAAGAGAGGCCGTTGGGGCTGAGTCTCAAATGGAGGCCCGAGGGAAAGGATGCTTGGCCCAGACACCCACCCCTGCCCCCACCCCCGCCCTCATTGGGCTCCCCCAAAGCCTGGCCTGGCCCTGGCGATTCCCTTATCTGCCCACTCCCAGCTGCCTCCCTGCTGGCTGAACTGTCACCACAGACTTCTGGGCCTGTGCCCCCTCCACAGGGATGGGGGAGGGAATGGGGTTAGGCCTGGCCTCAGAGCCTCAGGGTTTTGGTTCTTGATGGAGGCAGAGCCCTGAGGCCCCCACTCCCCATGCTTTACTTCCGTTCTCAACCCTTTCTCCACTCCAGTTATGAAGAAATGGGCTGTGAGTCCAGCAGCCAAACCCTTGTCTGAGACATGCCTCTGAAGAGGGCAGACTTCCTCACCTTACCCCAACACTGCACCTGCTATTTCTAGTAACAGTGAGGAGAGTTACTACTACAGAGCTTACCATTTATAATGTGCAGGCAGGCCCTGTGTTGAGTGGACTCTCAACAACATTTGAGGTGGTTTCTATGATTATACCCATTTTCCAAGCAAAGAAACTGAGGCTCAGAGGTTGGCCTGTCCAGGAATCAGCAGCAAATTAGTCAGAGCTGAGACAAGAAAGAACCCAAAGCCTTGGATGAACATTTTCATTTCTCTGCACCTATTCCCAGTCCAGAAGATGGGGGCAATTATATGCACTTACACCACAAGGATTGGTGAGAGCAGGATAAATATGATGCATGGAGAGCATTGAGCACAGTGCCTGGGGTGGCTTGGCAAATAATACTACTGTGGTTATTATATTAGTGCTAGGAAAAATATTAGTATCAGAATTAGTATTATTATTAGCCACCAGAGTCACTGATAGAATTAAAATAAATAATAATTATTAGTTCTAGAATTCATATGAATATTAATAAAGTACTCATATAGATTAGAATTAACATTATTATTTATGTTATGTTATGTTAGTCGCTCAGTCGTGTCCAATTCTTTGCGACCCCATGGACTGTAGCCTAGTAGGCTCCCCTGTCCATGGACTTCTTCAGGCAAGAATACTGAAGTGGGTTGCCACTTCCTTGTCCAGGGGATCTGCCCAACCCAGGGATCGAACTTGGGTCTCCTGCATTGCA
>NW_011494772.1:6810189-6811054 GCF_000754665.1 Bison bison bison | reverse complement strand
ACTCCAGCACTCTTGCCTGGAAAATCCCATGGACTGAGGAGCCTGATAGGCTATAGTCCATGGGGTTGCAAAGAGTCGGACACGACTGAGCGACTTCACTTTAACATTTATTGAGATTTCAGAATCAAATGAGTTGAAATCACTTAATGGATAAAGTCTCATTGAGTCACTCTAATCACCCTGTGGAGTGGCCGCTAGTACCCCATCTTTTCAGATGAGGAACTGAAGTCTAGAGGCGACAGTAACTGCCCAAGGCCACATGCCAGTCAGTGGCCCATAAATGAGGGTGGGCCAGCTCCAGAGTGGATGTCCTGAAATCATCACTTGAGTGATAGTGGTCTTTGTCCTCTCTGATACTGACAAGGGCTTGGCACAGACGGGCACAGAGCAGGAGCTCAATAAATAGCCTCCTTTCCTCCTCAAATCTTCCATTTTGCATATGAGGACAGTGAGGCCCAGACAGGTAAGATGAGGATGATAAAATCCCTCTGGGGTAGGCCAGTGACTGAGCAGAGCCTACTCATCCTTGCCCTCTGCCCTTGGTGTGTCTCGGTTACCTCATCCATAGAATGGGTGGACCAGGGAACTCCCTGGCCCGTGGAGTCCCAGGGCCATGGCTGGTTAGTCTTAACCCCTCCCCTATAGGGACCCAAGTTGGACAACTTTGTTTACAAGTTTATTCAGTGATTTTACATGGGGCACTCAGAATAGGACACTGGTCTGTGTCAGCAACAAGACAGTAGTTGTTGTCACCGTTGTTACTATCTGGGGAAAGGAGAACAGGACAAGAAGGTGGCACAGGGGCCCAGTGGCTCTCTGGAGGTCCCTCTCAGGCCACAGGCCACATGGGTTCACATCAGTCCAC
>NW_011494772.1:6808885-6809852 GCF_000754665.1 Bison bison bison | reverse complement strand
CCAGGCTGCTACCTGGGGTCTCATGACTTCCTCTCAAACTCTCTGTCGCTGAATCTGTGTCTCTGTCCTCCCCTTCTCTGTATCATCTTTGTCTCCCTTCTCAGCTTCTCCACCTGTGTCCTCGGCCTCTGTCGCTTTCAGGTTTTATCTTGCACCTTCTGTCCGTCTCTGCCTGTCTCCCTTTCTCTTAGCCTCTGTCTGCCCTTCACTGTCTCTGGCCCTCTCTGTGCATCCCTCACCCTCTGTCTCTCCTTCCTTTCTGTGCCCTCTCTGTCTCCTTCCAGCTCTACGTCTCTTTCTGTCTCTTTCTCTATTTATCTGCATCTCGTCATTTCCATCTCTCTACCTCTCTCCCTTCTCTATCCCTCCCTCCTTCCTTTCCCCCACCTTATCCTACTCAAGGACCTGCAGAGGAACCAACCCCTAGTCCCACCTGTTTCCCGCCTCCAAAGCCGCATGGCGGGCAAGAAGTTGAGGCCACCGTCCCTGGGTGCCCCCCCCAGCTCTGCGCCCCCCCAGCCCAAGACAGCCTGTTACCACCGCGGAGCCAACAGCCACGCTGGCCTCCATCTGATAAGACTTATCTGCTGCCCCAGGGCAGGCCAGAGCTGGCGTAAGCCCCAGCGGGGCGCTGAGTGAATGTGCCTCTGCTTCCCGCCAGTCTTGGCCTGGTCCCCGGGGTGGGCCTGGGTCCTGAAGATGTCCCACCAACATCTTGATTCAAATTCCCACCAAACCTCTTTGAGCCTCATTCTTGTCACCTGCAAAATGGGTACAGTCACAGACCTTCTCTCCCTTTGGCCAGGAAGACACATACATAAGGGGCCAGCCCTCACCTGGCTAAGCACACAGTAGGGGCTTTACGTTTGTAAAACTCACTGAAAAGCCCAGCTGGGTCATAACACCATATCTGCTATTTTCATTTTATATTGCTTTCAGCCCATTTTTGTTTGACTGGACACTGAAG
>NW_011494772.1:6807360-6808785 GCF_000754665.1 Bison bison bison | reverse complement strand
GGAGGAAGGGAGCCTCAAAGGCCAAGGCCAGCCAGGACACCCCCCGGGATCACATTGAGCTCGTCACATCCCCAAAGCAGCTGAACCCTCCGCACCAACCAGCCCAGGTCAGTCTCAGCCCCCTAAGAGCCCCCCAGCAAGGCAGACCCTGGGCCTGCTGCCCCTTACTTCAAGGCTACTCCCCAAGCCTGCTCTAGGCTCCCCAACCCACCACTGGTCCCCAAAGTGTCTACCACCCCTGAATCCCCTGACAGCTCTTCCAGACCACCTCTATCTTTCTAACCCCCATCTGTACCCCAAATCTGCCCCCTAAACCCAATTCTCTCTGCCCTGACTCCCATCCACTGCTTCCAAGATATTTATGCTCTCCTGCTCCCTTAACTCTGCCCACCATACTCCATCTCTGACCCGAAATATGCTTTCATCCCACCAAATCCTAACCTCTGCCCCAAATATGACTTTCACTAACCCAAACTTGTCCCTGAATTCACCACAAAGGCTTACTTTTGTGCCCCCCACCACACACACCTATTTCTGCTCTGAAGCCCCTGCCTACTCCACAACACCCCTGTCTCTGCCCCCAATTCTCTCTCTAACCTCCCAAACCTGTCTCTGGATTGCCAAACCCTAGCTCCATGCTCTTGACCCATCGCTGCCTCTCAAATCCCATACTTGTTCCCTGTGACTTCTCTCTGATGCCCTAAAACCATTTCTCTCTCTCAACTCCTTGCCTATGCTCAAAAATGTCTTCATCATTCCAAACACCAAGTCCACCCCTTCAATCTGTTCTGTCACATGAATCCTCCTGTCTGCCTTCTCTAAACCCCATCTTAGCTTCCCAATATTTCTCTGTCCCTCTAGGTGCCCTCTCTGACCCCCAATCTTTATTCACTCCAATTGTATCTCTATTCTCAAACTCTTCCTGTGCTCCCATAAGCCATCTCTAGTCATCAGACACACCTCTGCCTGCCTATCATAACTCCATCTCTGCTCCAGCAAAACCGTTGGACCCTCACACTTTTCCATGACTCTCAGAATCCACCCCGAGCCCTAAACTATAGCTCCAACTTCTCAACTTTCTCTCTCTCTCTCAAACTTTGCTTCTGATCCCCAACCCTGTTTCTGCCTTCCCAACTTATTTCTGATCCCAAAATGTGACTTTTCAAGCAAACCTTTCACTGCTTCTTAAACTCGCATTTGTTTACCCCAAACTCCACAGTTGTTCCCCAAACCCCTGACTCCTTAACCCCATATCTAATCCTCAAACTCCATCTCAGACTCTCCCAAGATTCATCTGCCCCCAGATCCCATCTGTACTCCCTTCAGTCCCAAGGGACCCTCCCTTGAGGGCTGGGGTGGGGATGTTACCTGGGGTGAGGGGCTGGACTGAGGGAAAGCTGAGGGCCAGCCAGCTGCCTGCCACCC
>NW_011494772.1:6804573-6807260 GCF_000754665.1 Bison bison bison | reverse complement strand
GGGGGGGGGAGTTGGGCCCCTGCCACAGAGGGGTGGACAGTCTTGGACCTGCCAAGGTACAAGGTGTAGGGACGGGGCAGTGGGGTTGGAAGGAGACTGGGGGGGTGCTTGTGAGGACAGAATGAGGGGATAAAAGAACAGTGGTTAACAGAGACAAAAAGAGTAAGAAACAAATCGAGACAGAGAAAAAGGAGGAAAAAAAAAACAAAGAGAGATGGAGAGGGAGAAAAGGAGCAAAATACAGAGACATGAAGAGAAAGAAGAAAAAGAGAGACTCAAAGGAAGAGTAAGAGAGACGGAGAGACAGGAAAGAGGGAGAGACTCAGGAGCAGAAAAGGAGAGTGAGACAGAAATGCAGAGAGACTCACAGATAGAATCATGGCGAGACAGACAGGAAAGAGATGGAGTTGGAGATGAGGAGGCAAGACACTGTCCCCAGAGAAGACAGAATGTGCCCCAGGGCCTAGAGAAGGTTGATGGTGGGTACACTGACAGGCCCGTCTCTTTCCCAGCACAACCCCAACCCAGGGCCTAGCTGTGAGCCTGTCTACGTAGGCAATACAATGGGTCGCTTAGGCAGGGGAAGGTGGTCTTCTTTATCTCTGTCACTTCACCCTACAGACAGGGAGACCAAGGCCTTCAGATTCACAGGGCAAGTCAAGTAAGGGGGTAGGTTTCCTGACTCCTCAACTGGGGTTGTGTGCAGAAGGGTATGATCAGGGGTGTGGGAACATTGAGAAAGACATTAAAATAAGGCCAGAGGACCCAGAGAGAAACACGAAGGAAGAGACAAACAAGCAGAAAGTGACAGAGCGGGAGAGATATACAGACATTCAAAGAGATGAGTGGAGAGGGAAAAAGAGA
Source organism: Bison bison bison (assembly GCF_000754665.1). Classification (NCBI taxonomy): domain Eukaryota; kingdom Metazoa; phylum Chordata; class Mammalia; order Artiodactyla; family Bovidae; genus Bison; species Bison bison. The sequence continues at coordinate 6,806,396 of NW_011494772.1, read as the reverse complement.
AACAGAAAAATATAGAGAGAGCAAAGAAAGAGATAAAAGAGAGATAAAGATGGAAAGAGAATCAGAGACATGGGAAGACAGACAAGGGAAGGAGGAAAAACAGACATTTATAAAAGCACAGAGAGAGCATAGAAAATGGGAGGGAAATACAGAGAGCCAGACTTGACAAGAAGCAGGGTAGGGGAAAAGAGACACAAGAAGACAAGAGATACGCACAGAGAAGAATAGAAGCAAAGGGGCAAGGACCCCTGTCACCACCTTCTATCCAGCAGACGGGGAAACTAAGGCCTGAGGATGGTGGGGACTGAAGGAGCTGGAAAGCAGAACTATGGCAGACCTCTCCAGAGGGCACGGTACAGGCTGAGGGAACACCTCCCACCTGTCCCCCTCCTCAGAGGAAGCCACAGGCCTTGGGGTGATTTCAAAAGTTGGGCGGGGATGGCAGAGATAAGCAGTGGGGGTACTGACCCCCCCATGAAACAGGGAGGAACTGAGGGGGCCCTCTGTCTGCACACCCAACGGAGGTGGAGGAGGGGAGAGTCAAGCCGGAAACCATGGGGTTTCTGAGAAAGTCAGAAGGCAAGATGCAACAGATAGGGATGAAGTTGGGGAGACAAGAGGCTGAACCCCAAGGTCTGGGGAATGACCAAGGGGTTCAAGGGACTCTGGTTCTGCAGCTCAGCCCACCCCACCTACAAACTCCTAGGAGGGTGAGGGGGTGGAGGTAGAGGGAGAAGAGAAAGTGGAGGAGGAGGAGAGGAGAAAATGAGAAGGAGAAAGAGATGAGCAGAAAGGGGGGCAAAGGAGAATGATGAAGACAAAAGAAGGGAGGGGAGGACAAAGGAGGAGAAGGAAAGAGGAGTGAAGCAGTTGTTGAATGGGGAAGGGGGGAAAGCTAAAAAAAAGGGGAGGGAGAGGAGGAAGAGACAGAAGGAGAGAAGAGATAGGGGACCAGGGAGAAAAGACAGACAGGGAGAGGAAGAGGAAGAAGGGAAAAAGAGAGCAGGGAGGAAGGAAGGCGGAGGAAGAGTAGAAAGTGAAGGAAGAGGGGGAGAGGAGGAGAAAGAAGAGATGGGGAGAGAAAATGAAGAGGAGACAAAACAGAAGAGGAGTAAAAGGGGGGTGTGGAGGAGAGAAAAGGAGGAGAGGAAAGATAAGAGGAAGAAGGGAAAAGTGGCAGGATAGGGAGTAAGAGAACTGAATGGAAGATAAGGGAAGATGAGGGTGGACAGAGGAGGCAAGAGGAGGGTACTAGGGAGGTGGAAAAGCGGGGTAAGAGGATTGAGGGAATGGAGTGGGAGGAGGGAGAAGGGAGGAAGAGAGGGAGGGGGGGTTCTGTGTCTGAGGACCCCTCCTGTCCTCACAGGTCAAACCCCAGAGGCCCCATGGAGTTCCCTGGCCTCGGGGCCTTGGGGACCTCCGAGCCCCTACCCCAGTTTATGGACCCTGCCTTGGTATCTTCACCACCAGAATCGGGGGTCTTCTTTCCCCCCCACTTCAGGTGGACAAAATATTGGAGTTTCAGCTTCAGCATCAGACCTTCCAATGAATATTCAGGACTGCTTTTCTTAGGATTGACTGGTTGGATCTCCTTACAGTCCAAAGTAGTATCAAGAGTCGTCCCCGAAACACAGTTCAAAAGCATCAATTCTTCAGCACTCAACTTTCTTATAGCCCAACTCTCATATCCATACATGACTACTGGAAAAACTTAGCTTTCAAGATGGACCTTAGTGGTAAAATAATGTCTCTGCTTTTTAATATGCTGTCTAGGTTGGTTATAGCTGTTCTTCTAAGGTAGTAAGTATCTTTTAATACCGTGG
>NW_011494772.1:6802058-6803732 GCF_000754665.1 Bison bison bison | reverse complement strand
TCTCCCCAGGCCTCAGAAGATCTGGATGGGAAAGGGGGAAGCAGCTTCCTGGAGACCTTAAAGACGGAGCGGATGAGTCCAGACCTCTTGACACTGGGGACTGCACCACCTTCATCAATTCCAGTCCCTAGCAGTGCCTACGGGGGTCCTGACTTTTCTAGTACCTACTTTTCTCCCACTGGGAGCCCCCTCAATCCAGCACCTTATTCCTCCCCAAAGCTTCGTGGAACTCTGCCCCTAACCCCCTGCGGTGAGGTTCTCAAAAAGGGACTGGGAGGTTGAGGTTGGTGGGGGTGACCAAAGGGAGAGCTGGTCTGAGACTAACTCCTTCTTCCCCTCTGTCTACTCCACCAGAGGCCAGAGAATGCGTGAACTGTGGAGCAACGGCGACACCATTGTGGCGGCGGGACAGGACAGGCCACTACCTGTGCAATGCCTGTGGCCTCTATCACAAGATGAATGGGCAGAACAGGCCCCTCATCCGGCCCAAGAAGCGCCTGGTAACACCAAGCCCTCCCATCCCTGCTGTTCTCAACCTTCACAGAAATCCCAGTCCTGATGATCTATAAGAACCCACACGTTCCGCTCCTTCCCCATCCACCCAGGAAACCAGCTGTGTACAGTATCTCTTATCCTTGACCAAACAACATAGGTGCCAGCAGGAATTCTATTCTCTCCCTGCACTTTTCTTCCTTTGTGTCACACTGGGATCACCTTGGGGCACTTTGAAGCACTAGGGATTGATTGAGACCCTCCTCAGATGTGTTGGTTGAACTGGCTGGAATGTGGGGGAATCATGATTACTTCTAATTCCCATAATGATTTCAGTGGATGGCCAAAGTTACATGCAAATTGTGTAGTGCCCTATAAAACACCCCAAATGCCTATCCTGGCAGGGAGGCCCTGTCCTCACCCACACAGAAACCCTAGCCCTCGTCCTGAAGCAAACCCTGCCCTCAACCTGACCCTCACCTCTTTGGTCCTCCACCCAGCAGCGTGTCCATACTTACTTGCTCTCTCCCCTAGATTGTCAGCAAAAGGGCAGGGACCCAGTGTACCAACTGCCAGACAACCACCACGACACTGTGGCGGAGAAACGCCAGCGGGGACCCTGTGTGCAACGCCTGCGGCCTCTACTACAAACTACACCAGGTGACCCGGGGCTCGTGGAGCCTCCCTCCTCTCCTTCCTCCCATTTCCCTTCCTTCCCCTCCACCCTTCCCCCTTCCTTTATCCACTAGCTATTTTCTTCCTTCCTTCTCCTTCACCCTTCCTCCACCCCCCCATTCCCTCTCACCCCTCCACCCTCTCTCCTGATTCCCACCTGTCACCTCCTCCCTAGGCCATCAGCTAATTTCCACTCCCCTGCCCTGCCCTAGACCAGGGGCAGCTCCCATCAACCTGAGAGGCTTTCCCAAACGCACAGCCTGAAAACTTCAGGATTCTTGTCATATCAGGGGCACATTCCCTAATCCTTGAATAAGTTCTCTATTCTTAAAAGTGGGGTGAATTGGTCATCCCTGGAGGAGTCATAGAGCAAGATGTGGAGCTGGGAAACAGCCATGGCCTCCCTCTTGGCAGGTGAACCGACCACTGACCATGAGGAAGGATGGTATCCAGACTCGAAACCGCAAGGCATCTGGGAAAGGGAAAAAGAAACGGGGATCCAGCCTA
>NW_011494772.1:6801136-6801958 GCF_000754665.1 Bison bison bison | reverse complement strand
CCATCTGGCGGCTTCATGGTGGTGGCTGGGGGCAGCAGTAGCGGGAATTGCGGGGAGGTGACCTCAGGCTTGACATTGGGCCCACCTGGTACTGCCCATGTCTACCAAGGCCTGGGGCCCGTAGTGCTGTCAGGGCCTGTTAGCCATATCATGCCATTTCCAGGACCCCTGTTGGGCTCACCCACAGGCTCCTTCCCCACAGGCCCTGTGCCTCCCACCACCACCACCACTGTGGTGGCCCCACTCAGCTCATGAGGGTACCGAGCACGGCCTCAGGGCAGGGTCTGGTGTTCCCTCCCCATTTCTAGCCAGCAGTGTGTCCCACCCAACCTCCTGGGACCCAGAAAAACCTTGGGCTGGACCTTCAAAGCTTCCGTAAAATAAAACCACCAGAGTCCTGAAAATGGAGGTGTGAGTCTATGTGGGACTGGGGTGTATGTATCTGTGTCCATGATTATTTCATGACACTGTGAGCTGCCATGTGTGACCATGGGAGATAGCACATGGGGTTTCACAATTGTAAGGGTACATGTGAAACCAAGTGTGACAGCGTCCAGGTGGAATGAGATAGCATGTGCACTGACACATCATGGTGGGAGCCAGTGTGCAACGGGCAATAGGGATGAGGCTGTGTGACATGACGTGCGTGACTCCAGGTTCCCCTGAAAGGCTGGGCAGGGGTGAATGTGTGAAGTATGTGGAAGTGTGTCAGCGGCAGCATGTGCTGAGTAAATGTGTGGGGTTGTGCACCAGTGGGGTGATCTTTGAGACAGCACGACGGCACGTGCACTGGGCACAGAAGTGGATCCAGACACCTTTTGG
>NW_011494772.1:6800618-6801036 GCF_000754665.1 Bison bison bison | reverse complement strand
ACTGGGAAGCAATGATGGAAGTAGACAGTGGCTGGAGTTGCCAGGTAATATATGGGGCTCCAAATCCCAACAAGTCATCCTCAAAGCTCATTTGGAAATGTTGGAGGTCAGGGGACAGAGCAACCACTAGGGCTCAGAACACTGGAGTCACTCAAATGCCAGCAGTTCTTCTGGTCACCAGTTCAAAGCACGGAAACTTGGTCACCATACTGGGGCTCTTGGGCATCATTAGACCCTGAAAGTAAGATGAATTTAGACTGATTGTTTCTCTTCTTTCCTCTTTCTTTACCATACCCCCATAGTCTTTCAGGTGTACCCACTGATCAACTGTATGGAGGGGATCCCCGGGGGCTCACCATATGCTAGCTGGGCCTATGGCAAGACCGGGCTCTACCCTGCCTCAACTGTGTGCCCCACC
>NW_011494772.1:6799342-6800518 GCF_000754665.1 Bison bison bison | reverse complement strand
TTTTGGAACATTGAACAAGAACTGTTATATGATGGTGTGTGAGGCACAGCAGTGGGACCGTGAGGGTCTGAGTCTTAGAATGTCTTTAAGGGTCTGGTGACAACAGTATTTCTGTGCAAGTCTGTATGTGTGTGAGCATATCATGTGGTGTGGCCCATGTCCCAGTGTCTCCGAGTGGTTGACAATGTTTGTTAGTTGTTCAGCTGTGTCTGACTCTTTGCGGCCCCATGGACTGTAGCCCGCCAGGCTCCTCTGTCCATGGAATTCTCCAGGAAAGAATACTGGAGTGGGTTGCCATTTCTTTCTCCAGGGGATCTTCCCAACCCAGGGGTTGAACCCGGCTGTCCTGCATTGCAGGCAGATTCTTTACCGTTTGAGCCACCAGTTTCAGTTGGTGTAAGCTAGGAACCCTATTCTAAGGGACATCAGACATCTGAGGACAGGAAAGGGAGGAAGGGGGGGGGAACAGTAGCCATCAAGTAGGTCAGAAGGCCAGTGGAGGACTGTGAGGCTGTCTATGGGCCTTTCTGTCACTTATCTCTTACCTCTCTCAACCCAGATAGGCCTGCAGCCCTGTGGGAAATGGTAGAGAATGAGCGGGGGAGATTAGGAAGACAAAGTGCCCTCTGGGAGTGATATTTAGACCCTGAAGGTCGGGGAGCTCCCCACAGTACTAGCTCCCGCCCCAACACACCTACCTACTCAACAGGGTGAACTGCTTCCCCGAACGTGGAACCTGTACTTCCATTTAACAAACCCTTACACAGGAGCAGTCAGGTGACATCCTAAACCAGACAGGTTAAGTGGCTCGCCACAGCTGGCCGAGGCTTTCCAGCAGCTCCTAACAGCAAGCAGCACCTTTAACTGAGTGCTCACTGTGGGTCAGCAACAGCTGAGAGACTTCAGCTGCCTTAGTTCATGAACACCTGAAAAAAAAAAAACCTGAGGAAACTGTATTCATGCTCATTTGACTAATGAAAAGCTAGGGTCAGAACTCGCCCTGACCACACTGAGTTTAAGGAGTGGATTTTAGATGGGTGACCCCTCACCATAGTGAGTCTTCAGTTCAGTTCACTCACTCAGTCATGTCCGACTCTGCCACCCCATGAATCGCAGCACGCCAGGCCTCCCTGTCCATCACCAACTCCCAGAGTTCACTCAAACTCATGTCCATCG
>NW_011494772.1:6797614-6798482 GCF_000754665.1 Bison bison bison | reverse complement strand
CTCGATCTGCGTCTCTGATTCTCCAGGCAAGAACACTGGAGTGGGTTGCCATTTCCTTCTCCAATGCATGAAAGTGAAAAGTGAAAGTGAAGTCACTGAGTCGTGTCTGACTCTTAGCGACCCCATGGACTGCAGCCTACCAGGCTCCTCCATCCATGGGATTCTCCAGGCAAGAGTACTGGAGTGGGGTGCCATTGCCTTCTCCGAGAGAAACCTCTACAGGTGGAGAAACCTCCACCTCCACCCTTGTCCTGATACATTAAAGAGAATTCTTAATAGCAGTGCTGTCCAAAAGAAATACAATTCTAGTCACATGTGTAATTTTAAATTTTCATGCAGCTGCATTAAAAAGAGAGAAAAACAGGTGATGTTAATTTAAATGATAGATTTTATACTTTACCCACTATAATTGAGTACAGTTGACACTTTAACAACAAGGGGGGAGAGGCACTGACACCTCCGAGCAGTGAAAATCATGTATAACTTTATTAGTCAGTCCTCTATATTTGGTTTCTCCACATCAGCAGTTTCACATCTGTAGACTCGCAAAGAGTCACACAAGACTGAGTGACTAAGCACAGATTCGACCAACCTCAGATCATGTAGCAGTAATATGTATTGAAAAAAAAGTTGCATACAAGTGAACCCACAAATTGAAATCCATTTTGTTCAAGGACCAACAGTATTTCATTTCAATATGTAATCGATATGGTGGCTTCCCTGGTGGCCCAGTGGTAAAGAACCCACCTGACAATGCAGGAGACATGGGTTCAATCTCTGATCCAGGACGATCCCACATGCTGCGGAGCAACTGAACCCGAGCACCACAACCATTAAGCCTGTGCTCTAGAGCCCAGGAACCATAACT
>NW_011494772.1:6796157-6797514 GCF_000754665.1 Bison bison bison | reverse complement strand
GCCTCACTCTCTTTATAGGAATCCTATCTTGCCCTTGGACAGGACACCTCTGTCCTCACAATGTACTGGAGCCCTGCCCTCCAGGTAGCATTTTCAAAATACCTCACTCACTAGAAAATCTAGTGAGTTCAGAAAATCCAGACTGAGTTTAGAAGCCCTTGCCTCCATGATGGACAACAACTCCTGACGTCACTCTGCACAACAAGCCTGATTTCACAACCCACCACGCAGAGCATGCAGGAACTCATGCTCTAACTCTCAACAAGAACTTCATTCTTGAGCTTACACAGGAAGCCCTGCATTAGGGACACCTGTCCTAACCCTCAACTTTAAGCCCATATCTCATCCTATGCAGCCACCTATGGTCTCACTTGGCACAGGATCCCCCTCCCAGACACTGTACAGGGCTTCCCCTCCTCACCCCATGTTTGCACCAGGGCCACGACTCTCTTACAGGAGGCCTTGACTATAACTGTCCTGGAACTTCTAACCAGACTTTAAGCAGAAAACCTTTATCCTGACTCTCCACAGAAATCCTTAACTTGACTCATTTATAGGAAACTCTGACCTGATCCTTTACAGGAACTCCTAACCTTCCCCCATGGAAACACCCCCGTGACCCTGCACAGGAAGCCCTGTGACACTCTACAACAGCCCCTTCCCCGGCCTTGTCCCAGAAGCCCCACTTTTGCCCTTTACAGGAGCCACTGTCCTGACCCAACAGAAGAAACCCTCACCTGAATCTGTGAAGGTGACTATGTCCTACCTCTGCACAGGATCTCTGTCCTAATGCTGTGTGGGACCACCCTGAGTCCTTCAGGAACTTGTGTCCTGAGCTGGTACAGAAAACCCTGCTCTCATACTCAAAGGGAACCTCTGACTTGAGAGACATCCAAGAAATGAACCAGTATAAAAACATCTATCCTGCACAGGAACTTCTGCTCTGACCTTGTTAAACAATCCAGAATCTGAATCACCATGATCACCTGTCCTGAGTCTGTACAAGAACCCTGGCCTCCTGGAGTAGAAAATGGCAAGTCACTCCAGTATTCTTGCCTGCAAAATCCAATGGACAGTGGAGCCTGGTGGGCAACAGTCCACTTGGTCACAAACAGTCGGACAACATTGAAGTGACTTACTATGCACACTGCTACATTTAAAATGGATGACCATCAAGGACGTACTGTAGCACGGAGAATTCTATTCAGTGTCATATGGCAACTTGGATGGGAGGGGTGTTGGGAGGAGAATGGATACGTGTATATGTATGGGTGAGTCCCTTTGCTGTTCACCTGAAACTATCATAATATTGTCTGTTAATTGGCTATACCCCCAACAAAATGAAAAACAAGCAAGC
>NW_011494772.1:6795168-6795904 GCF_000754665.1 Bison bison bison | reverse complement strand
CATTGGACAGCATAGCTCTGTGGAGTCTATAGAATCCTGTGTGTAGGTTCTGAAATCTGTTCCTTTTCTTCTTAGGCTCACCCACTTTTCCCACCTCCCTTATAATTAGATATGGGCATGTGACAGAGCTCTGACCAATGGAATGTGGGTAGATTGACATACTACACTTTCAGACCTCTTCCATAAAATTCTCTCATAGAATCTTCGACTCTCTCTTTCCCCATCTACTAGCTGAATAGTGAGGACTCCAAGGGCTCAGAGGAGAGCAGAGCTGCAAAATGGAAGTTGCCTCGGTCCATGAATGACCAGTAATAAATATTGGCAATGGATTTTATATGAGTAAGAAATAAACATGCATCTGTGAAGCCTCTGAGATTCTGGGTTTTATAGCAGCTAACATAATTTAGCACAATTAATAATAATCTAGACTGAATCTGGACATGAACACCTAATCCTAAATTTGTATGAACACGGCTCTGAACCTTTACAGAAACACCTGTGCTGACCCTAAATTGGGCTACATAATCTCTTTTTGAGGAGAAGGCAGTGGCACCCCCACTCCAGTACTCTTGCCTGGAAAATCCCATGGATGGAGGAGCCTGGTGGGCTGTAGTCCATGGCGTCGCTAAGGGTCAGACACAACTAGCAACTTCACTTTCACTTTTCACTTTCATGCATTGGAAAAGGAAATGACAACCCACTCCAGTGTTCTTGCCTGGAGAATCCCAGGGATGGG
>NW_011494772.1:6794398-6795068 GCF_000754665.1 Bison bison bison | reverse complement strand
GTCTTTTAATTTCATGGCTGCAATCACCATCTGCAGTGATTTTGGAGCCCAAAAACCTCACACTTAATTGGTCTGGTTCTCTGTACAGCTTCTCCCCTGGAGCCCCAAGGTGAGGACTGTGGGCCCACATATCTTGAACACAGCAGGGGTGAGTAGCTGTTCTGAACAGAGCAGCATCCCTTCAGAGCAGTCACCACACTAGCCCATGTGAGAATCATGGTGGTCCACACACTCCTTACAGGAACTGTCCACAAGGGCCCTGGCCCTGTAAAAGCCTGGTTGTCCCCACAGGACCCCAGCCCTCTCAGCCTAGAGGAGGCCTAGTCTTCATCTTGAACAGAAACCCCTCTCAGAACCTGTGTGGAAATGTGCCTGGCCCCACATTGCTCAGGAATCTGGGTCTACACCTGGTATAAGAATGGCTGTCCAAGCCCAGTACAGAAACCTAGTTCTGGGACTCTAAGGGAATCCCTTTTTCTAATTATCAACAGGAAAACCAGCCTGACTCTGGACAGGAACACGAGCCCTCACCTTGCACTGGAGGAACCCCTGGCCTCCCATGGCACAAGAACCTCTGCCTTACTCCTGCTGGCAATCTGGAACTCCCACTGAAAGAAAGTCCCTGTACCACCCCTAACAGAAATGCCTGTCCTGACCCTCTTCCCAAGCC
>NW_011494772.1:6793736-6794298 GCF_000754665.1 Bison bison bison | reverse complement strand
GGGCTGCAGTACATGGGGTGGCAAAGAGTCGGTCACGACTGAGTGACTAACTCTTTCTCCACATTATGGGTCTCAGGTTTGATCCCTGATCAGGGAATTAATCGGAGAAGGCAATGACGCCCCACTCCAGTACTCTCACCTGGAAAATCCCATGGACGGAGGAGCCTGGAAGGCTGCAGTCCAAGGGGGTCACTGAGGGTCGGACACAACTGAGCGACTTCACTTTCACTTTTCACTTTCATGCATTGGAGAAGGAAATGGCAACCCACTCCAGTGTTCTTGCCTGGAGAATCCCAGGGACAGGGGAGCCTGTGGGCTGCCGTCTATGGGATCACACAGAGTCGGACACGACTAAAGTGACTTAGCAGTAGCAGCAGGGAACTAATATCCCCCATGACACAGCTCACTCCCCAAAAAATATTATTGATATATTTATTTATACCAATTCAAAAAAAAAAAAACTCAGTGTGTATTCTACACTTACAGTACGTCTCAAGTTGGACTAGTCACATTTCATGGGCTCAGTGTGAGGCTAGGAACTACCACATTGGACAGCATAGCT
>NW_011494772.1:6792103-6792494 GCF_000754665.1 Bison bison bison | reverse complement strand
GGGCCAATGGCGGGGTGAGAAGGAGGAGGGGCCAGCCGAAGGCGGCTCGAACTGGCTGAAGGGGCTTGGTGAAGCGCTAGGGGTTGGACTTGGGTAGGGGGTGGGGCCTGTTGGAGGGAAAGAGGCAGTCCCCTGAGGAGCCGGGCTTGTCGAAACGTTAGGGTCAGGATCTAGCCAAGTGGAAGGTGCTGGGCTGGCCCGATAAGGGGTGGAGTTAAGTGGATCGTTAAGGGTGGAGTCGGGGCCGGGGCCGGGGCTGGGTCTGGCTGAGTGAAAGGGTGGCTGATTATCTTGGGAGATTGGCTGGAAGGGGCAGGTTTGCGAAGGGGTGGGGTCTGCGCGAGGCTTTGAGGAATGAAAGGGTTGATAGAGCGGAAGGGGCGGTGAGAAC
>NW_011494772.1:6790417-6792003 GCF_000754665.1 Bison bison bison | reverse complement strand
GAGACCATATGTGACCTGCAAAGCCTAAAATATTTGTTATCAGGCCCTTTATAGAGAAAGTTTGCCAACGTCAGCTCTAGAGAAATCTCTCTTTTTACTATTCAGAAAAATATAGGCCTTGGCCTTTACAAGACTCCCTACTCTTTTACCCTGCATAACAGTCTCAAAATGTTCCTCAGGGTGTATCACTGTCTTCATGCTTTCTTTGGTCTATGCAGAGGTTTAAAGGTCTTAAAGCTGTAACCCTCTTCCACTGGGACAAAAGACATGGTCAGGTAGGAAAAGACTGTAAGGGACAAGAAGGCTTGAACCGGGGTTTGCAAGGTCAGAGGACCCAGCTACTGGGCAATGGGGCTGTCAATCTGTTTGTTAGTAAGTGATGTTGAACCCCAGACCGCTTATCTCTCCCACCCCAGCCTACAGCCCAGTAGGAAATGGTGAAGAATGAGACAGGGAGATTAGGACAAACCGGCTTACTGTGGGGCTGACATTTAGACACGTGATGTGAGGTAGCTGGGGATGGGGTGCACAGGGGCAACTTCCCCTACCTGCTAGGCACACACTTTGTATTACAGCATGGGAGCAGAAGTGACCCTGTGGAGGGCCACCGCCCAAATAAAAACTCCCCTCCTGAGGTCCATTCTGTCTCTGGGCATTATCGTTATCACAATTTTCCAGATGAGGAAACTGAAGCACAGAGATGTTCAGGAACTTGCCCAAGGTCACATGCTTAAGTCACGTAACCTTAGTTTCCTCATATGTAAAGCAGCCTCAAGGAACTACCTCATAGTATTTTGTCTTACGACAATGCCTGTCACACAATACTTGCTATTATCACCATTATTTGCCCCTACCAAGACTCATTCCGCTCCACCATTTTCGTGGCAGAATATTAATATCTAACATTTGGTGAATGTTTCTTGTGTACTACCTTAGTGAACATGAACTCAGAAAATCCCCACATTTATCATCATCACCACTCCCATTTTGGCCGCCACCAGCCTTGTCCAGGTTCCAACGCTCTCCAGGCACAACCACCAGCCCGCCTGGGCTACGTCATTACGGCGCGTCGCGCGGGAAGCCACGGGGAGGTGAGAAAGGGCCCCTTCCTAACGCCCTTGTTTGCTTGCTTCCACTCTTGAGTCATCGCACGGTAAGGTGGCGCGGGTCTGGAGGGGCCCTAAGGTAAATGGACAGGGAATAAGGGACAGCGGCCATGGCCGATAGGACGACAGCTGTGGTGGTTGGGAGAGGGTCGGGCTTGAGCCCGGGCGCTTGGTCGCGCCTCCGGCACGCGCCTCACGCAGGCGCAGTACGGCCAGCGTCGCGCGCAGAGAAGAGGAGTAGCCGTTAGAGAATCCACGGGAGGTGTGGCCCGCACTACGGGCGCGGCGGCGCGGCACGGTCCCCTGTGTGGGCGGAATCGGGGCGGTCTATAGAGAGACTCGGCCCAATGTAAAAGGGGGGATCACGCACCTGCGGTCGTCAGGAATTTGGAGGCTCCAGACAAGGGCGGAGTTTGAGAAAGGGGCTGCACCCGGTGAGTGGCGCGGAAGGGATTGGTCCGTGCCAATGGCGGGGGGGGG
>NW_011494772.1:6789789-6790317 GCF_000754665.1 Bison bison bison | reverse complement strand
CAACCACCTCTTTATAGGAACCTGTCATAATGCAGTCTATGGAGCCTCATCCTGAATTTGTATGGGAATGCATAGCCTGGAGTTCCCTAGAAACAACTGGTTATTTCCTGTATAGAAACCCCTGCCTAGGTCCGTAGAAGAACACCACTACAGAAACTATAGGAATCCCTATCCCCATTCTGTCCAGGAACATTTGCTTGACCCAATACAAGAACACCAGAAATAACCTGACCTTTTCTATGAATCCCTATCCTCACACCTCACACAAAAGGAATACCACTCTTCAGGAAACATGGAACCTCTGTACTCATCCTGTAAAAGAATCCCAGCCAGATAAAGGAAACCGAAGACTGACACTGTACAGCAGGGATCCACAAACCGTGACCTTCAGGCCAAAGCCAGACTGCAACCTGTTTTTACACTTTTAAAGAGACAAAAAGAACATAAAGGAGAGAAAAGGAGGGGAAGGGACGAAGAGAAGAAGGAAAAGAAAGAAAGGGAACCAAAAGAAAGGAAAAGGAAGGAAGA
>NW_011494772.1:6788094-6789689 GCF_000754665.1 Bison bison bison | reverse complement strand
GTGAAGTCTCCCCAGCCATGACCTCCACCGGTCAGGATTCCACCACACCCAAGGAGCGAAGGAGTAGGCACAATCCCCACTCTCCCACCCACGACTCCAGCATCACCTCGGTGAGGCTCCCCAACCGGCGATGAGGGGGAGGGGGAGCAGCGGGCTGTGCATTGGACTCTGACCCTTCTCTCTGTTTGGCAGAAGCGAGGTGTTAAAAAGAGTGCCATACTCCGCTCCAGCCCCAGTCTAGCGGAGGTAAAGAAGAAAGGCAGAATGAAGAAGCTTAGCCAAACAGCCGAGCAAGACCTAATCATGGGGCTACAAGGGCTGGTGAGAGGCTCCTGGGACAATCAAAACCCTAAGGTTCTCCATCCTGGACAGTGTGGAATGTTCCTTCTGATTCAGGCCCTCAATCCATCAGTGTCTCCCATTTTTTTCCTCGCAGAATCTGAACCTGGAGTCCAGGACACTGTCTGGCACTGGCTTGGTGTTCGATGAACAGCTAAATGAATTCCACTGCCTCTGGGATGACAGGTGAGGCTGGCTTCTCCAGGCCATACCCAAACCATACAAATATATGCACTTAGAGCCCATTAGCAAGAATGAACCCTTTCTTACTCTAGACTAGAGACTGGAAGCAAATGATTTAGGGAGATGGGGATCAGGCTCGAATGGATTCTTTTCATTTAGCCAACGAACATTTATTGAGTGCCTACTGTGTGCCAGAAATGATACAAATGAGTCAGACAAGACAGACAGGGAGCTGACAGGTAAGTAGAAGAACAGGTCGCTAAATAGCCATCAGCAACGTGAGGTGTTTAATGAAGGAGGACCTAAGACCAGGGCTTTCAATAGTGTTTACTAGAGGATCTTAGACTAGTAACCAGGGTTCTCAGGAGGCTTCCTTGAAGAAGGGACCTTTGTGCTGAAATGGAAGAATAACACTTCCCATTCAGTCACATGTTGCAATCCATCAGCAAATTCTTCTGGCTCTGTTTGAAATGTATTCAGAATCTGACCTCTCCTTGCTGCCTCCACTGCCACCACCATTATGACTCACCTAGACTTGCAGAGGCCTCCTTGCTTCCACCCTTACTCCTACTGCCTGTTCTCCATACAACAGCCTAAAAGAATACATACAATGATGTTCTCTCTCTTAAAGTCCTTCAAGGACAGACTGTTTCCCTGAAGGTAAAGTTTAAATTCTTCATCCTGGCCTTCAGCGTTCCATGTGACCTGGTTCCATATTGCCTCCATGACCTCGTCAGCCAGTCCTACCCCTCATTTGCTTCGCTTCACTTCATGCACACTGATCCCCTTGCTGTTCTTCCAACATGCCTGGCATTCTCTCATCTCAGCCTCCTCTCCCAGTTAACATTCAGATCTCAAGGAAACCCTTGGAGAGGTCTGGCCTGGCCACTCCCCTTTCCCCACACCTGAGATATGTCATTGTTTAGTCCATTATTATTCTTATGTGGAGAATGAAATGGCAACCCACTCCAGTATTCTTGCGTGGGAAATCCCATGGACAGAGGAGCCTGGTGGGCTACAGTCTATGGAGTCGCAGAGTCGGACATGACTTAGCGACTAAAAACAACACGCTT
>NW_011494772.1:6783745-6787994 GCF_000754665.1 Bison bison bison | reverse complement strand
AGTGTTTACCAGTTTAATTTCTTTTGCCCCTCTTCCAGTGGAAGACAAAGATGGCAAAAGGCTTCATTACGGAATACATATCTATCTCCTGAGGCACTAGGGACAGGCAGTAGACAAAACAAACAAAACTCCTGCCTTTGTGGAGATTACATTGTAGAGGAGAAAGTGAAGTCGCTCAGTCGTGACCGACTTTGCGACCCCATGGACTGTAGCCTACCAGGCTTCTCTGTTCATGGGATTTTCCAGGCAAGAATACTGGAGTGGGTTGCCATTTCCTTCTCCAGGAGATCTTCCCGACCCAGGGATTGAACTCGGGTCTCTCGCATTGTAGGCAGATGCTTTACCGTCTGAGCCACCAGGGAGTGAAAACAGTAAACAAACAAAAAACAAGGGATAAAGTGTGTTAGAAGGAGAAGTGCTATGGAGAAATGCTAAAGCAGGAGGAAGAGTAGCAGAAAGTGCAGTGGCGGGGACTCTTCAGTTTTAAATATGATGATCAGGTAAGGCCTCACTATCTGAGCGGAGATCTGAAGGAGGTCAGGGAGTGAACTAGAGAGACATCTGGGAGAAGGTTGTCCTGGGCAGGAAGGAAAGCAAGTGGAAACGCACTTGGTTTGATTAAGGAATAGGGAGGAGCCCAGTGTAGAAGCAAGCAGTAGGAGATGGGGGTCAGAGAGGTGATGGAAGCAGGTGGTCACAGGACTTCTGGGGCATGGGGAGGACTTTGGCTTTTACCCTGAATGAAATGGGAGCCAGGAGAAGGTTTTGAGTAGAGGAAGGACGTGACCTGATTTGAGTTTTAACCAGTGTCTAGGCTGCTGTGCCAGAGAAGGCAATGGCACCCCACTCCAGTACTCTCACCTGGAAAATCCTATGAACGGGGGAGCCTGGTAGGCTGCAGTCCACGGGGTCGCTGGGAGTCGGATACGACTGAGCGACTTCACTTTCAGTTTTCACTTTCATGCATTGAAGAAGGAAATGGCAACCCACTCCAGTGTTCTTGCCTGGAGAATCCCAGGGATGGAAGAGCCTGGTGGGCTGCCGTCTATGGGGTCGCACAGAGTCGGACATGACTGAAGTGACTTAGCAGCAGCAGGCTGCTGTGCAGAGAAAGGACTGCTGGGGGAGCAAAGGCAGAAGCCAGGAGGCCAGCTGAGTTCAATAACCCAGGCCAGAGGTTGTGGTAGCAGCAGTGGAGGTGATAGGAGAGGGTCAGGCTCTGAATATGTTGTGAGAACAGAGCCACCAGGTGCCGGAGGTGACTCCCAAGTTTCACGCATCAGCAGCCATGGAAGGGCAGATGGGGCAGATGTGGTGCTCACCAGTGTCATATATCTGTATCTCTGTTAACCCAGCTTCCCGGAACGCCCAGAGCGGCTCCATGCCATCAAGGAGCAACTGATCCAGGAGGGCCTCCTGGACCGCTGCGTGTCCTTTCAGGTGAGTCCCCCAGCCAACATCCTGAGCAGAAGGCAGTGGCTGAGGGAGAGACCCAGGCACAGCCAGAGCAGAGCCTTAGCCCTTTGTCTCTCTCTTGTCTCACCAGGCCCGATTCGCTGAAAAGGAGGAGCTGATGTTGGTTCACAGGTGAAGGTTTAGGAGCCTTGTAGGGGATGGGGAGGAGGCTGCCCCTGGGCCAATGCTTTGAGAAGGAATGTCACTTGGGCAAGTCACTGAGCCTCTCTGAATCTCAGTGTCATGCCTGTAACCTGAGAGCTAGTAAACATAAGGAGGATGTGATATGTACTTAGAATGGTGCCTGGCATATCATCAGTCCCTGGTGAGCTCTTTTTCTTACTATAATCTGATGTATAAACAGACAATGGATATATGGATGGAATGATCAGAGGGTTCCCCCAGCGGGGCTGAAGGAACCCAGAATAAGAGGCCTGTTGTGGTATGTCTCAAGGAAAGTTAGCTTGTCAGAGGGAGTATCAGAGCTGAAAAGAGAAAAAGAATGAGTCCAATGAAGAAGGCTGAGGAGAGGAAGGTCCAGACAGCTGGGACAGTCTGGCCAAAGACCTGGAGGTAGGATCTGCTATGGCCAGAGCAGAAGACAAAGGATATTACTAGAAATGAGGCAGACTGGGGAAGGAGCACAGAAGGTGTCCTCTACCCCAGCTATCCCCCACGTTGACAGGTGAGGAGGCCTGATTTGTCCAGGGGTTTGATGCATGGAGGACTCAGTTGGGGAGGGTATGGGGCCCCAGTTCAGGGCCAGGGAGGGAGGCGGACCCCTGCATCCCATCCTCCATCTACGTACCCAGCCTAGAATATATTGATCTGATGGAAACGACCCAGTACATGAACGAGGAGGAGCTCCACGTCCTAGCAGATACCTATGACTCAGTTTATCTGCATCCGGTATGGATGGGAACTGTGAGGGCAGAGGGTGGTGGCCATCCTGGGATTCCCCATTCCCACATCCATACCACTCTGGAGGGAGTAGCTGAGTGGACATGGCCACTCTCATCCCTCTCTCCCTCATTCCCCTCTCTGACTCCCCACTGTCTTCTCCAGAACTCATACACCTGTGCCTGCCTGGCCTCAGGCTCTGTCCTCAGGCTGGTGGATGCAGTCCTGGAGGCTGAGATCCGGAATGGCATGGCCATCATCAGGTAGGGTCCACTGGCATTTGGCTTTTTACATTTTAAAAAAAATTCCTTTCTCAAATGTGAAAGGTAGTGATATGGATAGTATATTTACATGGTTCAAAATCAAATGTTAAAAAAGTTGGCAGTCAGGTACAAGTGAAAGTCCTCCCTACCCCTCACCCCATCTCTAGACCCCTGCTTCCTCTCCTGGAGGTAATCACTGTAACCAATGACTCATGTGTCCTCCTGGAAACAGTCTGTGCCTATTTGTGGGATAAATGCCATATTTTGTTGATTCTAAGATGTATATTATTTCATATTTGTAACATCTTGAAATTCAGATGCATCTTAGAAACGGTAATGCCTCAGAATTCCTTTGGCATCATTTCCTGCTTTGTTGTTGGCATGTGAAAAAAATCACAGTCCATCTTATCATCCTTGGCACCCCAGAAGTGATGAAATGCAGAAGATGTAGCTTTTTTCCTCCCTCCCCTTTGGTTTTAGTTGCTCGGTTGTGCCCAACTCTTACGACCCCATGCCCTGTAGCCCGCCAGACTCCTCTGTCCATGGGATTCTCTAGGCAAGAATACTAGAGTGGGTTGCCATTCCCTTCTCCAGGGGATCTTCCCGATCCAGGAATTAAACCCAGTCTCCTGCATTGCAGGCAGATTCTTTACCTACTGAGCTACGAGGGAAGCCCCCCTCCCCTTTATTAGCCACAAATTATGGTAGCATTCAACACATTCCCTGTACCATGCGTTTTTCACTTTTATATCTTGGAAAGCTTTTCTCTTTAACGGTGTATAGGCTAGACCTATGTAGAACACCATTATACAAACATGCAGTAAGTTAACCAGCCCCTACCACTGGGCATTTTAGTTCTCTCCAATCAATTGCTATTTCCAAAAAATGCTGCAGCAAATATCATCCAATTATAAACATGTTATTTCACCCTTTTTGTTATATAGGTTGTGGACTAAGTCCCCAGGAACAGGACTGGGTATGAGGGTGTATGCATTGATCATTTTAATAAGCATTTTCAAATTTCCTTCAAAGAGAGAAGAGTAGACTAGGGGTGAGGGTCTGAGGGCTCCAAGTACTCAGTTCCTGGCAGCTGTGCAGGCATCAGCACTGAGGGAGTTGGTGGTCCAGGAGTAGAGAGCAGGAAGAGTCCATCTCTGCCGAGGAGAACCCCACCACCAGCAATTTGTGGCCTTCCCTGCCCTGCCCAGGCCTCCTGGACACCACGCCCAGCACAGTCTCATGGATGGATATTGCATGTTCAACCACGTGGCCGTGGCTGCCCGTTACGCTCAACAGAAGCATGATATTCAGAGGTCAGCAGCAAGCAGCAGGGCGGGTGTAATGAGGGTGATATGAGGTGGGGTGTCCTGGTCTGGGCACTTCTTCCCAGTGTTCCTTGATCTTCTTACATAGTGGCCCCCCTTCTCTCCCACTCACAGGGTCCTTATTGTGGATTGGGATGTGCACCATGGTCAGGGAATACAGTTCGCCTTTGACCAAGATCCTAGGTATGCCGCGATACTAGTGTACTACCCCAAATGCTAGACTCCCAAACACCCCCTACCTTTACAGGCAGCCAGAAGGGGCCCCAGAGGGAAGGGAAGGCATTCATATTTGTTGGTTGGACCTGT
>NW_011494772.1:6781620-6783645 GCF_000754665.1 Bison bison bison | reverse complement strand
GACCTGTCCTGGGAACAGGCTCAGTGCTGCCCTCCGCGTGTCTGCTGTCTCTCTCAGAATTTCACTCTGAGGCAGGGGCTATTGGGGTCCCCATTTTACAGATCAGGGAACTGAGGCTTACAGGTTAAGAGGTCATACAGAGAAGTTGAAGAGACAAGATTTGAGCCCACAAATCTCGGAGAGCTCATTCACCAAGTTACCCAGGAGCTGAAGTGAACCTCAAAATATTACTTTATTTTCCAGTTATTTGTTAAAAAATTGAAGGGAGTTAGTTCCCTGGTCACCTAGTGGTTAGGATTCTGGGCTTTCACTGCCACAGCTGGGGTTCAGTCCCTGGTCAGGGAACTGAGATCCCATAAGCTGTATGGCACAGCCAAAAAGAAAGTAAATAATATCAAAATGTCTAAAGCAGTGACTCTACTATAATTCCCATCACCTCAAAAGTAACTGAATCTTTCCTGTAGATGTACAAATATTCATCATTATCACTACTATTATTAACATACTACCACTAACTACTACATTTTCTTCAGCAACTTGCTTTTAACAGTATGGTGTGGGCACCTTTCCGTTAGAACCTCTGAAAAGCATCTCAATTCTTTGTAAGGCTCTACCATGTTCCATGGTATGGCTGTAACTTTGGTCATTTAATCTTAGGACATTTAGAATGTTTCCCAGTCTTTGCTATTACGAACAATTCTACAGTGAAGTCTGGTAAATAATTTTATACTTCTCTGAGCATATCTGTAGGATGTTTTATCTGGGCTTTTATTGAATTGACTGCATAAATTGTACTTTCTCCCTTGTAAAAGGGCTCTTGCGCTCCTGTAGCACTTTATCTAATCTAGTGGTGGTTCTCCAGACATTGCTTTGTTTATTTTCCACCATTCAGTGCTGCTGGCACATGTTCAGATATCAGTCTGATTTCATTCCTTTCCAATATATTTTCCTTTCTGGATGGTTTTAGGTTCTTCCTGGTGCCCTAAATTTTCACTTCGCCAGTGATTCTACTTACCAGTGGTAGACATTTTACATCAGAATATTCACACCTTTCTTAAATCCTCAGAAGTTTTCTGTTAGATTGTTGATGATTTCTTCTACTGTGTCCTCTCTGGTCTCTCTTGTTAGTCAGATGTTAGACTTCCTGGGTTGATCCTCTGTATCTCTTATTTTTTATCTCATATCTTCTGTCTCTTTGCTCTGTGTCCTGGGAGATTTACTCAACTTTACTTTCTAATTCAACAGTCCTTCTGTTGAATTGTGTTTATGAATTCTTTTAATCTCCAAGGACACTTTCTTGCTCTCTGTGTCTATGCTCTACTAAGCTTTAGTTTACTTATTTTCTTTGTCTTCATAAAAATGTTTTAAGAACTATCCTCCTGATGGAGTTGAGAGATAAGGAAGCTGGATGATTGAAGGTCACGGATAGATTTATTTTTCGCTTATACATTCTTATTCATAAGGAAGAATGTACTGAATATATTCATAGTTCTTCATACCTATACATATAGTCAGTCATATATCCACAGAAGAATACAGCTGTTGCCTCCAAGGCATTTATTACAGAGAATGACGAATCATATTAAGGAAATCTTATTATAATGCCTGAGAAAATTAACAAGAATTCCTTTAATAAACTAAAACTTAGTAGTTAAAAGGAAAAAATAAATTTAGTGAGTTTGTCATTCAGTGACAGAAATGATTTTGAGTGCATTGACCTACATCTGTGCTTGACTTCTCCAGAAGGGAAACTTCAAACTGTCTTGGGTATCCTCCCAACATGTTCAGTATGGGAGAGGGCTCACTGGGGCCCTGGACCCTCAGACAACTTTCCAGGGATTTGTTGAAGTCTCTAATTGTCTGACATCCTTTCTCCCACTGTTTTCTTGCGTTGATTCTTGTTTAAAATATCTTTACTATCTTTTGAAAGGATTGTAGGGGAGTGAGGAGGTAAACTTGTGCTATTAATCTACCATTCTTTTACTGGAAGTTGATTGAACTTATTTATTTACTTATTTTTAGCCA
>NW_011494772.1:6779223-6781317 GCF_000754665.1 Bison bison bison | reverse complement strand
TTCACATGGTCTTCATCCCCCAAT
This sequence comes from Bison bison bison, assembly GCF_000754665.1. NCBI lineage: Eukaryota > Metazoa > Chordata > Mammalia > Artiodactyla > Bovidae > Bison > Bison bison. The sequence continues at coordinate 6,781,293 of NW_011494772.1, read as the reverse complement.
TCCAAGATAGTTTTCTTCGATTTCAGAAATTCTTTTATACCAGTTTGCATTTAATTTCACAACTACAATATCAACATTTATTAAAATGTGACTGTTAAGTTTGCCTAGATTCATTGCTTACCACTATTTCTTGCCTTTTCCTAAAATAGAAAAAAAAAATGCTGCCTTAAATCATTTTTGGAACAAGGCAGGAAGTGAATGAACAAATGGATAGAAGGATGGATGAGAGATATTCATTTTGATCGCCTCAGTCAGAATCAAGCCCTCCTACTGGGCTTACTATCAGAACATATACCATTGTGACTTCAGTATCTGTTCTGTGTCAGTCTTCCTCACTGCTCTGAGTGCTCAGTTTCTCTAGAAAACAGAAGTGATAGATGTGGCCTGTAAGGTATTGGAGAGAAGGAATTGCCCCCTCACTGGCCTCATGGAACCCCAGCCAGCCCCACTACAGCCCCACATAGCTCCTGAGTCTCCCCACTTCCTTCAGTGAAAATACTAAGCTCCCTAGCCTTGCCTGGCATTCTTTTCAGCCTTACCTGGCGCCCACTAACTAAGAGCCACATGCCCCTATGGGCCTCCATTGTCACAGTGTTCTGTGGTCACTACCATGGTAACAGAGGCAGGTGGGTAAGCAGGCATGATCTGGAATCCCCCATGGGGTCAGGAGCCCTTGGGGGTGGAATAGACCTAATAGCTCTTGGGGTCTCAGAGGTAGAACTGTATGGGCACTGAAAGGGGCAGCAGTGTTTGCTGTGGGAGGAATTACAGTAAGAGACCAAATGAATGAGTGAGTGAGGTAATGGGTAAATAAATGGAAGAATTAATGGATGGGAGGATGAATAATTTGGCAACTGAATGGAAGAATGAATATATGAATTTAAAAATTCATGGGGAAATTAATGAGAGAATGAATGAGTGGTTAAGTCAACTGTGGTAGCTGTGGGTTGGAGGTTTCTGGGGAATACTGACTGAACCCCCCACCTCTTTTTTTTTCTCTGCCTCCAGTGTCCTCTATTTCTCCATCCACCGCTATGAGCAGGGTCGGTTCTGGCCCCATCTTAAGGCCTCTAATTGGTCCACCACAGGTTTAGGCCAAGGCCAGGGATACACCATCAATGTGCCTTGGAACCAGGTCAGTGTCTGCCCACCCTTCACCCCCCAAAGTGAGACCCACTCCTGCCCTTCAGAGCAGATGGCAGCATGTCCCCATCATACCTCCCTGTCTGCAGGTGGGGATGCAAGATGCTGACTACATCGCCGCTTTCCTTCACGTCCTCCTGCCAGTCGCATTTGAGGTCCTGGGGCTCTGGGGTGTGCTGGGGCAGAGGTGATGTTGAGGGATGGACCATGATAGCAGGTGGCCTCATGTGATTCCTCCCTCCTTCAGTTCCAGCCCCAGCTGGTCCTGGTAGCTGCTGGATTTGATGCCCTCCAAGGGGACCCCAAGGTAAGGCAGGTACTCAGGGATGGCGGGAGGGCAGAAGGAGGCCCTGTGGAGCCAGGCTGACCCTCCGTGTCCTCACCCAGGGTGAGATGGCCGCCACTCCAGCAGGGTTCGCCCAGCTCACCCATCTGCTCATGGGTCTGGCAGAAGGCAAGCTGATCCTCTCACTGGAGGTGAGTACCTCACTTCCACTTCAGCCCATGGATCCTGGAAGACAGAAGAACAACATTAAAATCTGGCAGAAGTTCCTGTCCCAGCATTTCCACTTACTAGCTGGACAACCTCACCTAAGTCCCTCAACCTCCCTATGCCTCTGCTTCCCTTATGTCAGAGGTGCATCATAATAGTGGTAACCACCTCAGACTATTTGCTCAGCAAATGAAATCACCCTTCAAATGCCTTGACATGCAGCCAGTACCACCCCAGTGTCATTCATACTCTTCTCTGGTAAAAATCTGGCTCTTTCCTGCTCTCCCTCTCCCAGGGTGGCTATAATCTCCACTCTCTGGCTGAAGGTGTCAGCGCCACCCTCCACACCCTTCTGGGTGACCCTTGTCCTGTGTTAGAGTCTCCTGGTGCCCCCTGCCCAAGGTAAGCCCAGGTGGAAGAGGGGAGAAGCAGGC
>NW_011494772.1:6778416-6778958 GCF_000754665.1 Bison bison bison | reverse complement strand
GTTGGGTAAGGAATGAGCTGTGGGAGAAGTTTCTCTTCAGACCACACTCTGACCTTCCGGAAGCCACCTTGCTGGGGGGAGGGGGGAGTCAGGCCCTCTCTCACTGGGCCCTGATTTCAGGCCTCCCACCCCTTTTTAGGTTTGGGTAAACCTCGTTCCAGAGTATTACAGGGATCTAGGTTGGGGGTGGCGTAAGGGAGTAGGGTGAATGTGGCCTCCCCTTACAGTTGAGAGCCTGGAAGAAAAGGACACTGTGGAGAAGGATGATGTGGAAGAGAAGGAGGAAGAGAGACTGCCACAGTCCCCTGAGCTCTCCGTTCCGATATGGCCAGTGCTGCAGGCTCGCACGGGGTTGGTCTATGACCAGCAGATGATGGACCATCACAACTTGTGGGATAAGTAAGCAGTCAGAGAGCCAGGCTAAGTGGGAGGTGGGGAAGGACCCCCACTTTCAGTAGTAAGCCCTGCCTCTGTTGCCCCACTCCTAGCTACCACCCTGAGATGCCCCAGCGGATCCACTTTATCATGCATCACCTGGATGA
>NW_011494772.1:6776624-6778316 GCF_000754665.1 Bison bison bison | reverse complement strand
AAAAATTATGCATCACCTGGATGAACTGGGCCTTGCCAAGCGCTGCCACTCCCTACCCGCAAGGCCCGCTACAGATGCTGAGCTGCTCACCTGCCACAGGTCAGACCCACATGGCCAGGGTAGGATGGGCCTCAGAGGGTGGAGCCTGGGCTTGCCTCTCTGATACATGGAGCTGTTACAAGACACGGGGTGGGGAGGGATGTGGAGGGAACAGAAGTACCTGGCTGTCTTCTCAAGTGCCCCCTCTGTACCTCCAGTGCTGAGCACTTGGAACGTCTACGGGCCACGGAGAAGATGAAGACCCGGGAGCTGCGCCGCGAGGGTGCCAACTATGACTCCATCTACATCTGCTCCAGCACTTTTGCCTGCGCGCAGCTGGCTGCAGGCGCCGCCTGTCGCCTGGTGGAGGCAGTACTGGCAGGAGAGGTGCCTGCGCTTTGGGGAGGGGACCTTGGGCTCTTGGCAAGGAAGTCCTGGGGGCAAGGGGGGGGCAGGAAAGAGGCGGCTCTGAGAGTTGGGCCAGGCCTGAGGAAAGGGGACTTGGGGAGCAGTCCGCAGTGGAAGGGGACTACAGCCCCAGCTTGCCAGAGGCCTTACTCACAGGGAAGTGCACCCAGGGGGATGGGGCCTACAAGGCGGTGGGGAGGAGGCCTTAGCAGCTGGTGGAGTAGTAGGGGGACTAGAGACAGGGAAGAAGAGAGAAAAGGGGAGGGAAAGCAGTGAGGGTGGGTGGTCTAATCTTTGCTTCCTGCCCCTCCCCCAGGTTTTAAATGGTGTTGCTGTAGTGCGACCTCCTGGCCACCATGCAGAGCCGGATGCAGCTTGTGGTTTCTGTTTTTTTAATTCTGTGGCTGTGGCTGCTCGCCATGCCCAGGCCATCAGTGGGCATGCTCTGCGGTAAGTCTCCCTGCCCCCATTGCCCAGTGCTTACTCAGCAGGCCCTGTAATGCAGCCCCCAAAGTTACCCAGAACCACTCCAGGGTCCAGTTGCCCAGCACTTCGAGAAAAGGACCAAGGAGGATTTAGCTTTTGGGGCCTGACCCAAATGGGATCCCCAGATTGTGGCATGCAGGTGCTTATCAAACAGAATCCAGGGTCCCCTGCCCCAGAATTTCTGGCCCTTGATGACTATCCTAACAGAACCCAAGAGGCCAGTCTCTGGTGCTTACTTCAAAAGGCCCATGGCACTTATCCACATGGGGCCCAGGATCTGGCCCTGAGCACTTGCTCTGGCCCACAGTGAAGCCCTTAGGACTCTGATAGGACCCACCAGCCTGCCAGCCAGTGCTTTCCCCAGGGACTCAGGGTCCTGCCACCTGCAGTAAATGTCCCGGCACACAGACTCCAGGGGTATAGCCCCTGCCCTCCCCCAGGGAACCAGTGTTGCCAGGTAACTAAGGTGCTGTCCCCTCCTCAGGATCCTGATCGTGGACTGGGACATCCATCATGGTAATGGAACTCAGCACATATTTGAGGAGGACCCCAGGTGAGGGGCTGGGGCAGGGGCTGGAGTGTGGTCAGGGAGATGGGCAGGCCATGCCTCAGGGGCACCTTGCTAACCAGCTGTGTCCCCCCGCCCCTTCCTACCCTGTCCCCACAGTGTGCTGTACATTTCCCTGCACCGCTATGATCATGGTACCTTCTTTCCCATGGGGAACGAGGGTGCCTGTACCCGGATAGGTAAAGCTACAG
>NW_011494772.1:6773995-6776524 GCF_000754665.1 Bison bison bison | reverse complement strand
GCACAGGATTCACTGTCAATGTGGCCTGGAATGGACCCCGCATGGGTGATGCTGACTACCTGGCTGCCTGGCACCGTCTGGTGCTTCCTGTTGCTTACGAGGTATGATTCGGGGTGCACGTGATGAGACTCTGTATGTGGTAGTGAGTGTGCGTGTGTCCAACTTACAGGTGACTGATCCTGTGAGAGGGCCTGTGGGTGACAGTAGTGATGGCTTTGGGTGAAGGGATGTGACTGTGTGATGGCTTTTGGGTATGTCTGTGCAGTATCTGTCTGTGACTGCCCTCTGTGTGTAACTGTGAGGACTTCTGGGTGTGTGAGAGTAATCTTGCCTGGAAGTGTGCCTGGTTGTGAACATGTCCCATGTGTACACCATCACTAGTGCTGGTCTGTGTGTGATGGTGGCCCCATGTGACTGCCATCTCTATGGAACTGCATGGTGTTGAGGGGTTTGAGTATGTGTGAGACTCTACGGGTAGCTATTTGTCACTACCATTGCTCTGTGTGATGGCTATGATATTGTGCATCACTGCACATTGCTCTCTCTCTGACAGTCATCTCTCCAAGTGTCTGCTATGGTCTATATATTAATATATATTTGCCTGACACTGAGTGGCTGTAGGTAACTCTCTTCTCCATGTGTAAACCATGAATGTCTGTGGCAAATCATGTATGCATGACTTACTCTGAGGGTTGATGAATGTGAGTGCCATTTTTGTGACCTCTGTGCAGACATGCATGTTCAGATGTGTATGTATGTCTGTGCACAGTGGCTGTGACTACCATCTATGTTTGTGTAACTCTGAAATAGTATGTGTGTGACTGTGTGCAAGTGTCCATCTCCTGTGGGTGCAACAGCATGTATGACTATTTTGCCTTTGGTGGTGACGTGTATAATTGTGTTGGTGCAGGAGTAGCTGAGGATTACTGTTCCCTCTGAGAAATTATGTATGTGTGTGTATGTGTGACTAATACCATGAATAGTCCAGTCTGTATGAGACTGTTTGATTGTGTGTGGCTGTATGTGACCATCTTCTGTGTGTGGTTCTTTTGTTGTCATCTTCTATAATGGAAGCATGTGTGTACCTCTTTTTAGCACTGTGTATAAACCCTGTGTTGTGCACATGTGTCCCATGTTTGATCCAGGGAGGGGAGCGTTTGCCTCTTGGTCTCAGCCTTGGGGGTGTATGTGAGAACATAATCTCTCTGTTTCATGTCACTGTCTCTTGACATGAGTCTCCACAGCTTACAATTCTGCTTCATGTTCCCATCCATCCATTTCTCACATCTGCATCTCTCTGTATCTTGTGTCTCAAAATCTGTGTCTGATGTATCCATGTCTCCAAGTCTCTCTTATGTCTCCATGTCCTGCCCTCCCTATTTTCAGGGCTCTGGGCTTGTGTCTCCTGGGCTCCGGGTCCCATGTCTCCATCCCTCTGACTTGCATCACCCTGTTTTCATTTGTCCTTGTCTCCATGTCTCTGGGTCTCCCTGAGCTACTAAGTCCCCATGCCCCCTCCTTCACGCTCAGTGTGTTTCTTCTCTCTCTGCCTCAGTTTAACCCAGAACTCGTGCTGGTCTCAGCTGGCTTCGACGCTGCTCGGGGGGATCCTCTGGGCGGCTGCCAGGTGTCGCCTGAGGGCTATGCCCACCTCACCCACCAGCTGATGGGCTTGGCCAATGGCCATATCATCCTAATCCTAGAGGTAACTCTCTCAGTCCCTCTTCCCATGGTCGGAGGATGGTCGGGAAGACTTGGGTGTCCCCACCTGGGGTTGTGAGCATACACTGGGCATTAATAACACCAGCATGAGCAGCTTTAATTGAGTACTCACTATGTGCAGGACACTTCTCTCAGCACTTAACATGCGTAACTAATGTGTTTACTTAAAGCAGTCTTGTGAGGTAAGGTCTGCTGACCTTATCATTTTCCTCTCTCAAGATCAGGGAAGCCGAAACACAGAGAGCTGTAGTGACTAGCCAGAGATCACACATTTAATAATGGCAGAGCCAGGCTTGGACCCAAGCAGCCTGGCACCAAAGCCTGGTGCTTTTTACCTCTGCTTGAGCTGCATCCAACAAAATCCCAGGACAAAGGAAGTTCACTGACCTTTTGTAAATTACTCAGTGCCCCTGCCCCTTGTACCTCAGTATCCTCGTCTGTAAGGTGTGGCTGGCTAATCGTGGAGGGGTGCCTGGAACATCATAAGCCTTGTACAAGAGCTGTAGCTTATTGTTATGCATTGTTCATATGTTAGTTTTACCCTCTCAGCAACCTTCTGTGCTGTTATTATTGCTCCTTTACAGATGAGGACAAAAAGTCACAGAAAGATTAATTGACTAGCAAGATGTCCCACCATGTGCCCAGGCCTGCTTGTGGCAGGGCAGAGTAGGTGGAACTCTTTCCTCAGGTAGCCCGGGTTTCAACCTCAATGCTACTTCTTACCATCTGTTAGGATCTCAGACAAGTCATCTAATCACTCGGAGCCAAAGTTTCTTTATCTGGAAAAAGAGCAGAGACTGGGGTTCC
>NW_011494772.1:6773505-6773895 GCF_000754665.1 Bison bison bison | reverse complement strand
GGTTCCCATTACTGTGGAGGCAGGTTCCTGTACCAGTTCGGTCTATGTGGCTGTGAGGATTCAGTGCTTAGAATAGGGTCTAGGACTTCCCTGGTGGTCCAGCGGTTAAGACTCTGTGCTTCCACTGCAGGGAAGGGTTCAGTCCCTGGTTAGGGAACTAAGATCCCACATGCTGCAAGGCTTGGCCAAAAAAACGTAGGGTCTAGCACATAGCAAGCACTTGATGAACATTAGTTCTTACTATTGTTGCCATCAGTGCTGTTGCTGTTGTGGTTAATATTATCTTGCACATTACATCACAAGTTTATCACCCTCACAACCGTCTCACACAGTAGGTACTGCTCATCTGACACATGTGGGTCTACTTACTTGTTCCCAGTACCCACCCTC
>NW_011494772.1:6771059-6773246 GCF_000754665.1 Bison bison bison | reverse complement strand
CCTGAATTCCCTGAGGACTACCCCATCATACCTTTCCCTCCTCTTTTCCTTAACAAAGGGTGGTTATAACCTGACGTCCATCTCAGAGTCCATGGCTGCCTGCACTCGCTCCCTTCTTGGGGATCCACTGCCCCTGCTCACCCGGCTGCGGCCCCCACTATCTGGAGCCCAGGCTTCTATCACTAAAACCATCCAAGTCCATCGAAGATACTGGCGCAGTTTGCGGGTCATGAGTGAGTGGGCACAGGGCACTGGGGGCAATGGGGGCTCAGGGGAGGGCAGGGATCAGAGGCGAGAGAAAGGATAGCACCCACATTCAAGGATCTCCCTCCCATGGTTCCAGAGCGCAAAAACAAAGAGGAACTCTCCAGTTCTAAGTTGATCACCAAGAAGCCATCCCAACCAGCCAGTCCTGGGTTAGCCAATGTGACGACCACAGTGGAAGGGAACATCCTGGAGGCAGGCATGGGACAGGCCGCCTCAGAAGCATCTGTGAAAGAGTCCACTCCAGATCAGACTGAGTCAGCGACAGCTCCAGTAGAACTTACTCAGGGCCAGTCCTCAGACACAGCCACACAAGGAGCTGCACTGGACCAGACCATCTCAGAGGGGGCCACAGGGGGAGCTGAACTGATCCAAAACCCTCCAGCCTCATGCATCAACAACAGGATTCCTCCTGCCTTACCCGTGCAAGGAGCCACAGCCCAGACATCCCCTAGTAAGCTGATGGCAAACCTCAGAATACTGGACCTAGATAGCACGACTCAGGTAAGGCCCACCACACCCAGGTAAGGGGAAAAAGGGATGAGGATCAGGCCTCCTAGATAAATCTTTCCTCTCCATGTGTACAGGAGCCCTCAGAAGAGGAAGGACTACTAGGAGAGGCAGCTGGAGGTCAGGACACAAATGAGTCAGTGCCAGTGCAGGTCTTTGGAGATCATGCTGACACTGACGAGGTGAGCTCAGGGAGAGGCTAGAACGGTGGCTTCCTTCTCACACCCATTTGTGCCTCAACCGAGGAGTATGTGCTATAAGAACATATAATGGGGAGATAGAGTCCCTAGCTTACTCAGTTTTACCCACCCCAGGTCATGTTTTATGCCGTGAGACCACTGCTTTGGTGTCCTCATTTGGCGGCAGTATGCCCCATACCTGAGACAGGGCTGAATGTGACCCAACCTTGTCAGGACTGTGGAACACTCCAGGAGAACTGGGTGTGTCTGTCTTGCTATCAGGTATGCTGCTGAAGAAGAGTGTGGGGTGGAGGTTGACCCAGGAGCAAACCCTATATGGGTCTAATCTCCACCCAACACTCGTTCCCCAACCTCAGGTCTACTGCGGTCGTTACATCAACGCTCATATGCTCCAGCACCATGAAGGTTCAGGACACCCACTAGTACTCAGCTATGCCGACCTGTCTGCCTGGTGTTACCACTGTCAGGCCTATGTCCACCACAAGGTGGGCCCTGGGCAGACCCTCTAATGTGTGCATACTCACTCACTCCCTCCCCTACACACACACCTTTTGTGATTGGGTAAGGGACAAATGGAAACCCTTCTGCATGTGTGATAGGCCAAGAGACAGTGTGGTTGAGGGCTGGAGTTGGGGCAGCCTCCTAGCTGAGGTAGAGGGGTGCTCACTTTACCTCCCCTCTCTTGCCTCCTCCTCAGGATCTCCTAGCAGTGAAGAACATCGCCCACCAGAACAAGTTTGGGGAAGACATACCCCATTCAGACTAAATCCCAGGATGTGCTCCTTTACCTTCAGAGTCCCAAGATAGACCAGCTTTAGTTCATCCCATCCTGAAGACCCTTTCCAACTCCCACAGGGTGCTGATTTAAGTGTACGTACTTATATGAAGACTGTGGTCATCGATTGTATATCTCTCCCTGCCCACTGCCTGCTCAAGGGACTCTATCTACTCTGCCCCAAAAGGAAAGGGGAGCACAGCTCAGTGACCCCAAAGGGGCCTGATATAAACCTACTTTGGAGGGCAGAAGAATCAACTGAAGTATGGCAGGGGTGCATATGCAATAAAGTACAAACTGTTACCACCACCTGGAGAAAGCTTTTAACCTTGAGTGGGTAAAGAAGCCCACCCTTCTGGCCAACAGAACTGATGAGTGATGAAGGAGTGAAGGTGTGGGTCTTTATGGGTCTCTATCAGGTCAACCCCCTGTTCAACC
>NW_011494772.1:6770038-6770959 GCF_000754665.1 Bison bison bison | reverse complement strand
GCTACACCCTGGGCTGGGAAGGTGAGAAAAATGATCATGAAGTGTCCTCATTAGGCCTCAGCCTTCCCATATGTCTTTTTGTCTTGGTTGTGGGGGTGGGGAGAGGGGAACAATGTCCAGGTTTACCATGCTTAGATGTGGTGGTCATGGGTAGCTTTCTTGGGGGAAGGAGTATCTACTACTGACCAAGGGTGGGGAATTGGAGGATAATTGGGGGCGGGGGGGTTATTTCCCCTACATAATGAGAATTGCTTTGGCTACTCAAAGGAGTCCAGGCTGATGTTTCCTGGACTTGTTTTCATGGCCACCCTCGTGCTCCCAGAATGAGTATCAGAGCCTCACCCAATCAAGAAAAGATAATAGGGAAAGGGGCTGCTGGTCAGCTCAGTCATCCCCTTTAAAGGAGCATTCTGGTTGCCCCACCTCCACAACTCCTGCTTACACTTCATTGGTCAGAATTGTGTCACATGACAGCCATAGCTGCAAGGGAGTCTGGGAAATGTAGCTTGGCACATATCTATCTCAAATCAGGTTCTTTAGACCTTTACAGAATAACACCTGCTTTGCAACTTTCTCCTCCCTTCAGGACCGGATGCAACTCTCTCCCATGCTACCAAAACGCCTGCTTGAGGCAGCGCAAGCTCCCAGGCCTCAGAGAGGCCCTCACAAAACATTTCGCAAAGACGGGACACTCAGGTCAAAAATGTGACAACCGCCCCATACACTAAACACACAAAATCACGTCCCAGGTGGGGGCAAGGTAAAGAGGTACAGCAGGATGCACGAGGTACACAGGGTAGTCAGCGGTACACAGGGTAGTCAGCGCTTACAGCACACCTCAAGAATACCTCAGGGCGCACTCACCTAGGAGCGCTGACAGGGGTGCGCCAGCAGAGGGGCCTGAGGGCAGCCTGATGCGCA
>NW_011494772.1:6768054-6769278 GCF_000754665.1 Bison bison bison | reverse complement strand
TAGTCAGGGGATGCCTGACTGAGGTGGTGCGGAGCCTGGGCCACCTTGGAAGGAGATGGAGGGGACTGTCGTTGGGTGGACATGCCCCTCCCTCCTTGGGTCAGGGAGACGACAGCGGTTCATGCCTGGGGGAGGGGTCCCCGACCACCTTACACTGGCAGTTGGCACCGTTGCTTCCCCATTCCCCCGCCACCCTGCAATGGTCTGTGTGACCTCGGGTCAGTCATCGCCACTCACTCCCAAGCCTCGCTGTTCCCGTTCCTCATTGCATGGCAGCCTCAGCCCCGGTGACCCCCGCCCAGAGCGAAGGCCCCTCGCACCCGGCCCTGTCTCAGGTGACAGCGGCCACCTCTCCGGCCGCCTGCACCCCGTCCCCTGCCTCCAAACCCTCAGCAAAAACCCTGTCAGGCAGGCCTTCGGAACATCCCAAATCCCGCTCTGCTCTCATACAGGTCCCCTACGGCCTGCATTGCTGCCCTGGCTCCTGGCTGGCCCCCTCTCCTCAGCCCATCCTCATGATCTGATCTCTCTGTTTCTGCCCCCAATCGGGGTGGGGGGACCACCAGAGCTCCGTCTTCTATCAGGTCCCCCTTCCTGGTGGGAGAGCACATTCCACAGCTCTTTTCAGGGATCCTCTCAGGGCTGAGGCCCCACAGCTGGATCTCCTCCTGGGACCTTCCCCCCTACCCCAACTCTGACGCTGGGATCCCAAATGCCACAGAATTCCTCCATCCCGCCTAGCTGCCACTGCCCTGGGGCTTCTGGGGAGACTTGGGGCCTCAACCATTATGATGCATATCCTGAGGCCACACACCAAACCATGATCGGGGATGTGTATTGAAAGGGTTAATGGTGACATTCTATTAATAGTGGACGCTAATTGAGCACCTGCTGTGTCTTCTAACTGCATGGTAATTTACTTGCTTATCTTGTTTATTGTCTCTTTTTCACTTCCAGAATCCTCCCAAGGGCTGGGACTTTATTTTGTTCTCAGCCACTTCACCACCCCCACACCTCCTGCCCCCAACCCTACCTCCCATCTCCACACCCATCACAATGCCTGGCATGCAGGAAGGTCCCCGAATTAGTGAATGAAAATTAAATTATAATAGAAATGCCTAACATTAACTAAGCACCTTCTCCCTGCTTATCACCTATTATTGAAGCATTCTTACTGATTTATCTTTGTTGTCTGTTTTCCTGACTAGAAAGTCACATTCAGGA
>NW_011494772.1:6765273-6767954 GCF_000754665.1 Bison bison bison | reverse complement strand
TTAACAGACTTCATAATTAGCTTAATTCTTTGGTTTATTGTTATCATCTTTTTAAAATTTATTTTTAATTGGAGGATAATTACTATATTGTGTTGGTTTCTTCAATACATCAACATGGATGAGCCATAGGTATTCATATATTCCCTCCCTCTTGGTGTTTCCTTCTTTTAGAACATAAACTCCTGGGGGCAGGAATGTTGCTCACCACAAACTGTGTCTGGCAGTGTGCTGGGCTGGGGTCCAACAGGGACATGATCTGAAATCGAAACTGATGAAATTCCTGCCGTCCCTCCAGAATGGAGAGGAACTGCTACTGGGCAGGGGCTATCTTTTCCAGGTGACTGGAAATGTTCTAAAATTAGATTACGGTGATGGTCACACAACTCCGTGAATGAATTTAAAAAACAATTATACACTTTAGGTTAACTTTACGGTATATAAGTTAATCAAGGTGTTTTAAAAAACCCTGCCTTCACAGAGTTTATGTTGTAAAGGGGAATAAGAGAGAATAGACAACATGAATAATGTATATACTATATTAGGTGATTGGTACACACTAGGCACTTAATAAATGTTGATTCAATGACACCTGGCTGTCCCCCTGTCCCTAAATGGTCTCACCTAATCCCCGAACCCCCTACCCGCCCTATTGTCTTTCTTCTCTTCTCATCTGCAGGGCCTGCTGTCCACATCTCTTCCCTGAGCTGCCCGCTTGGAGCCATGGCACAGCCAACAAAGCCTGACATGTTTGATTTGGGCCTGGGCACCTGGAGCCCTAGATCCCGGGAGCAGAGCCACAGGGCTTGGGGGTCACCCTCCAAGGGTGTAGGCAAGAAGCTGCCTGAGTACAAGGCAGTGGTGGTGGGTGCAAGTGGTGTGGGAAAGAGTGCACTGACCATCCAGCTGAACAACCAGTGCTTTGTGGAAGACCACGACCCCACCATCCAGGATTCCTACTGGAAGGAGATGGCCCTAGACCACGGAGGCTGCATTCTGAACGTGCTGGACACAGCGGGGCAGGCCACTCATCAGGCCCTGCGTGACCAGTGTGTGGCGATTGGCGATGGTGTGCTGGGTGTCTTCGCCCTCGATGACCCCTCATCTCTAGCCCAGCTGCAGCAGATGCGGGCCACCTGGGGCCCACACCACACCCAGCCCCTTGTCCTTGTGGGCAACAAATGTGACCTTGTGACCACTACTGGAGATGCTCGTGCCGCTGCTGCAGCCCTCGCAAAAAGCTGGGGGGCCCCTTTCGTAGAGACCTCAGCCAAGACACGCCAGGGTGTGGTAGAGGCCTTTTCCCTACTCATCCAGGAGATGCAAAGGGTCCGGGAAGCCATGGCAAAGGAGGCCACGACAGGGCCAGGTGGGGATAAAGGCCGGCACCAGAAAGCCATGTGCCACTGTGGCTGCTCTGTGGCCTGAAGGTCTTAAGTCTAGAAAAGTGGACCCTCCCCCAGACCAGGGTGATGGTTCCTTCACATGAGCCCCCGCCTACCAGCAAGTAGCTGTGTGGAACACTGTTGGTGTCTCTCTCCTGGGGAGGTTTTCTTTTGGTGATGGGCTTTTTGGCAGTGTGGGACATAGTGTTGGTTGTGTTATGTCAAGTTGAGAGATTCTGTGCAAAATTAAATAAATTGTGTTCTTAGGTTTTAAAACTGCCTCCATGCCAAGTGTTATGTGGGTGGGAATGAGACTGGGTGGGGAGAATGTTACTGAGTTGTGAGAATTCTTCCATTCAAGACGTGGGGAAAACCCCTATATGCCAGGCCCTGCTTTGGGTACAGAAGATGTAGAGGCAAAACACTGAAAACCCCTGCCCTTGTAGATAGGACATGAGGCTATGTAGTAAAGGCAGGTGGAGGAATAGAGTGACGTGGAGGTCAAGGAAAGCCTTAGTAGGTGATATTTGAGCAAAATCTTGTGGAAAACTAGGGGCAGAGGGAATAGCCAGTGCGCACCAGTTACCACCACACTGACTCCCAATATCTTTAGGGCTGGGGTAACAGTACAGTAAGAGTGGCCTCTATACTATTAATATCTAATTAGATATTTAAACATTACATATCAAGCTAACAATTCATCCTATCCTCCTAATTTGATGAATACATTTTCTCAATGATCTGAAAGCCCAGAAAGTTCCATGCCAGAAGGTGACAGCATTGGGAGGGCTGACCCCTGGCCAGCAGCCCATTCCCTTTCTCTTCCCTCAGGTAGCCCCTCCCCATGTCAGGGAGTTCATGTGTGCAAGTGGACATCCCAGCACCATCCAAGCTCTATTCACCTGCCTCACAAACAGCTTGGTCCTTGGGATGGACTCTGAGAAGGTGCTGCTGAAAGTGGCCCTCAAAAATTTCTGGGCTCCCCATTCCCAACCGAGGCCTAGAAATGGGGCACAAAATCTGGTAGGCACTGCCATTGCCCACATGGAGGTCTCCCCAGGGAGGAGGCAGAGACTGCAGGGAGGGGGTTGTCTTAAAAGTGCTGGGCCGAGGGCTGGGGCTCCTCTTCCTTTGTCTAAGAAGGGCCATCACCACTTAGTCCACAGGCCCCTTAGACACTGTCACTCACACAAACAAGTACACAGCTGCTTCAGATTATATTTATTGTGGGGTTGGGTGGGGATCCTGGGGTTCCAGGGCAGCAACTGTGGCTGGCGGGAGCTGGCAGGGTGTCCTGGA
>NW_011494772.1:6763720-6765173 GCF_000754665.1 Bison bison bison | reverse complement strand
AGGGCTTCTAACTATTGGTCATGTTTGATTTAAGCTGAGTAATGGGCACACAAAGGGATTATTTTATCATTATTTCTTACACTGTATATATACATATCTTTAGATATATTCTCATATATAAAGAATACTTTTAAAAAACCATCCTTGATGCAGACAGCCTTTAACTCTACATTATAGAAGGATGTGCTCCAAATGCCCGTGATGGCCACCACCCCTGAGACCCCCCCAGGGAATCACACACGTCAATCGTGCCCTTACACACACTACTTGGACTGACAAGCCTTGAGATGTCAAATATGCAACCCAACACTGCCACATCCACACTCGGGGGGCTGCACACATTCACACTAACCAATGCTATGCAGTTACAATCGCCAAGCCATCTAGATGCAAGAACACGCACCACCCTTAAAGACATAATGCCGCACAGAGAGCAACATCATGGCTCCTCTCTCCACAATGACACAGCTCCACAAAGAAACAGTCTCATCAACACATATACAAAATCCTAGTCTCTCAGTTCAACAGAACCGAAATGGGGTGTGCACCTAGGGGATGCAAAGACCACTCCCTCCCAAACAAAAAGACAATCACACAGACACACACCCAAACACAGACACACCCATAAGTCACACCATCACCACAGGAATCACAAACACACCGATGTCACACTGAGAAAACTCACACACAGAAGCTTCACACACAATGCACACCCGGACCCACAAAGGCACCTTTGTATGGATGCTCGTAAGCACTTACATCAAAAGAAACACACAGAGACAGCACACACTCATATCCCTGTCATCACATCTTGTGGACACAGACCGAGGCCCGCATCCCCCGTCTTACAGTGTGCTACGCCCGTGGACAGCGCCACAGGAGGCGGGCGGGGCGAGGCCAGGCCCAGCGCCTAGTGCGGAGGGATGCGCAGGGCGCGGCGGCCAGACGACCCCCAGACACTGCCACCCACACACCCAAGAGACGGAGGCTGGCATGGCCTGGGCGCAGACTGGAGGCTGGACCCCAGGCCCCCACGGCCGATCTCTCCACAGGTCCCGAGAACTGGGGCCAGCGAGGATAAGGGGCCAGTGGCCAGGCACCGACCCTCGCCTGTAGCATCCTCCCCCCACCCCCACCCAGCGCCCGACCCGGGTCGCACCTTTACCGGCCTTGCGCAGAGAGTGCGGGGTGGCCCAAGTAAGCCCAAGAGCAGCAGCACCAAAAGGCCGACGCCCCCGGCCCGCGGCCCGTGGAGCAGTGGCGACCCCGCCCTCGTGCCCCAGCGAGCCGGGCTCCGGACGGGCGGACTGACTGGCAAGTGCGCAGCGCCTGAGCTACCCTGCACCGCTGCGGTGCTTTGCGGCTGCGCACGCTGAGGAATCTTGCCCTTCCCTGCCCATCCCATCCTGTCTACGCAGGCGCAGCCTTTAGCTCCCGCAGCCTCTGCATCCTG
>NW_011494772.1:6761889-6763620 GCF_000754665.1 Bison bison bison | reverse complement strand
ACAGCAATGTATTTCTCTATATTAATGTTGTGGACAATAGGAACTTATATTTGCATTTTACAGATTCCTACTGTCCATTTGTTTTACCCAAAAGGTAGCAGACTGTTCTATGCCTTGTTTTTTGGAATCTATGTCTAGATCCTACCCTAAAAGCATCCTTTCTCTCTTCGATCCTTCCTTTCTTCTGCTTTGAATCCCTCTCCTATGGATGTACAATAGTTTATTTAACCAATCCAACTGATGAACATTGGGAATGTTTCCAATCTTTTTCTATTCTTATAAATAATGTCGGAATGAAAAACTGTGTTCATATATCATTTATATATCTTTTGTATACATATATTACAAGTCTATCTGTAAAATAAATTACCCAATGACTAATGTTCAGTTCAGGCAGTTTTTAAGCAATTTCAGTAAGTTTAAAGAAATAAAAGATATCAAAAGTATGAGAAAGGAACAAAAGACCATTAAATGGCCATAAAGGTTTGAAAAAGAGACATACAGAACATTTAGAAAAATAAATGACATTAAAAATTGAATGGGCAAGTTAAACCACAGATTCAGTGCAGTGGAAGAAATAGGATTGAACAGAACTTGGAAACAGATGCACACACACTGACACTTGCTATGACAGAGGGGACACTGCAGAGGTATGAGGGACAGGAACAACTTCAGTAAATTGTGCAGGAAAAATAAGTGATCCAAATTTGGGAACAATGGAAAGGGAAAAAATTAATTTGACTACATTCAAGCTAAGAATTTCTTTTTATCCCAAGACACCATAAAAAGAATGAAAAGTAAAATCAGAGTAGGAGAATATGCTTGTAACACAAATAATCAATAAAGGAACAATGTCCAATATACCAAAAATTCCTAAAAAGCAGTAAGAGAAAAGCAAATTAATATAAAAATGGGCAAAACTGATGATCAAGTATTTCACAAAAAAGGAACCAAAAACAGTTACTAAGCAAATGAAAACTAGTGAACCTCATTAGTAATCAGGAAAATGCAAATTAAAACACCAGTGAGATACACTATGCAGGGGGAGTGCAAAAGACTGCCAAAATTAAAGTCTGACTATGTCAAATGTTGATGTCGACGTAGAAAAAATGGAGGCTTTTATACATTGCTGCTGGGAACTCAACTGTCAAAATAGCGCTGAGGAACAATTTGGCAACGTCTTGAAAGATGCACATATCATATGCCCCACTCCCGGGGTGTTACACTCCAGAGTAGCTTTTGTGCATATACTACTGGACAAGGGTTCATGAAAAATTACAGCAGCACTATTCATAACAGCATAAAAGTGAAGGAAGGAAAAAAGAAACACCTAGAAACAACCCAAATGTTGTTGCTAGCATATTGAAAATGCATCTATAAATCATGATATACACATACACTCATGATATACTCATAGTGTAAAATATTATGCAGGAATAAAAATAAATTAATTATAGCCACATACTTCAATGTGGATGAATCTCACAATGTGTAAAAAAAATCAAGTTCCAGAATTCCACTGCAGACTGCCTGTTACAACCAGACACCCTGATGACTTCCTAGTGACCCCTAGTGACTACCAGGAGCCAGACACCCAGTATGATTCCATCTCTGTGAGGAAAAACTAAACAAGATATTGTTTAGAGATACAGACATAGATGATAAGCTACAAACAAAAGTAAGGGTTAACAGAAAATACAGGATAATGATTATGGAAGAGAGAGACTGCTG
>NW_011494772.1:6760732-6761278 GCF_000754665.1 Bison bison bison | reverse complement strand
GGGGCGGAGCTTCCAGGGACCCGCGACCACGCCCAGTGGGAGGGTCCGGGGTCCGCGGTCCACCCAGTCCTAACAGCTCAGCTCCAGCTAGACGCCGCTGAGTCCGGCTTTCTAGAGAGCAACCCCGGCGGGTATTTTATGGTTCTGGCTTCCTGATTGGAGGACACGCGAGTCTTAGAACACCCTTGATTAGTGCAGGCAGGCGGAATGGATTTGACTAATCATGACCCGCAGTTTCACCATCTCAGGGGCCGCCCTCAGCCCCACCTATCCTGCCAAAGGGGGGGCCTCGGTGCTGAGATCGGGGCCACACGTGCACTAGACGGTCGGTCAGCGCTGCTGCTGAGCGGACCCGGGGCCATCCTCACACCGCCACTGACCCCTGTGCTCAGTAAATGGAAGGAAAGCGGGAAAAGCACTTTCTGGCCGCGGTGGCCTTGCGCGTTCCTCCATCACCATCTGCTGGCAGAGCCCGGCATGGCACCCGCTGCACAGAAACCTCCGTGTCCGTTTGGGTGCCCCATCCTTGACCCCGAGATAGCACCC
>NW_011494772.1:6760034-6760632 GCF_000754665.1 Bison bison bison | reverse complement strand
TAACTGCTTCTACTGTGCGTGCTCAGTCGTGTCCAACTCTTGCTCGGTGAGAATACTGGAGTGGGGACCAAGGAGCACCTCACACCCGTGGCAAAGAAGGAGGCAACATGCGGCGGGATGGAGGCTACCTTAGAGCAGCACTTGGAGGACACAATGAAGAATCCATCCATTTTCGGAATCCTGTGCACAGATTCACAGGGACTCAATCTAGGTTGCTGCGGAACCCTGTCAGATGAGCATGCTGGGGTGATATCTGTTCTAGCCCAGCAAGCAGCTAAGCTAACCTCGGACCCCACTGATATTCTTGTGGTGTATCTAGAATCAAATAATGGGAACATTATGATCCAGAAACACGATGGCATCACAGTGGCAGTTCACAAAATGGCCTCCTGACAACTCGTATCAGTTCTCCAGCAGCCTGTCACAGGGACTCATTCATACCTTATGTTAATTATCTTATAGAACTATTAGACCATTCATGTAATATGTATTGAGCACTTTTCTATTAATTTTAGAGTAGGCTGCATTTTGACACTCTGTGGATCGACTTATCAAAATACTAGTTAAGGAAAGTATCATGTTTTGAAGCAACATATTT
>NW_011494772.1:6759388-6759934 GCF_000754665.1 Bison bison bison | reverse complement strand
CAGGCTCCCCGGTCCCTGGGATTCTCCAGGCAAGAACACTGGAGTGGGTTGCCATTGCCTTCTCCAATGCATGAAAGTGAAAAGTGAAAGTGAAGTCGCTCAGTCAGGTCCGACCCTCAGCGACCCCATCGGCTGCAGCCTTCCAGGCTCCTCCATCCATGGGATTAGCCTCCAACAACTCTATATAAAATAATACTGAGAAGAAGAGAACGTGCATTAATAAATGCAGATACACCTGCAAAGGGGCGAAGAAAAAAGACGCAGTCTCCTCAGTTCTTCCTTTTCCACGGCTCACGAATAGGGCTGCAGGTGAAACAGGGTGCGGCTCACGAATAGGGCTGCAGGTGAAACAGGGTGCGGCTCACGAATAGGGCTGCAGGTGAAACAGGGTGCCCAGCGAATGGCTTTTTTAGCATAAGTATGTCCCAAACATTATAGGGGACTGGAATGCAAAAGTAGGAAGTCAAGAAACACCTGGAGTAACAGGCAAATATGGCCTTGGAATACAGAATGAAGCAGGGCAAAGACTAATAGAGTTTTGCCAAG
>NW_011494772.1:6757425-6759288 GCF_000754665.1 Bison bison bison | reverse complement strand
ATAATAGCCCCCAAATAGAAACAACTCAAATATCTGTCAACTGATGACTGGATAGACAAAATGAGGTATATCCATAAAATGGAATATTACTCATCCATAAAAAGAAACAAAGTACTGATACATGTTGCAATATGGATGAAACCTGAAAATATGCAGAGTGAAAAGGAGCCAGACACAAAAAGTCACATAATTTGTGATTCCATTTATGTGAAATGCTCAGAATAAGCAAATTCATAGAGATAGTTGATTAGTAGTTGCCAGGGGCTGAGGGGAGAAGAGAAGGGAACAGGGGTGGCTGCAAATAAGTACAGGGTTTCTTTTTGAGGTGATGAAAATGTTCTGGTGTTAGATAACGGTGATGGGTGACCAACTTAGTGAATATACTAAAAACCATTGAATTGTACACTTTAAAATGATGAATCTCGTGTATGTGGATTATATCTCAATAAATAAATATCTATAAAAAAGAATAAAGATTTGTGAAGTGCTAAATCATTTCTGAAAAAGATGAAAAAGATAAAAAGTAGACTTGACTTATCAGGTATTAGGATGTGTTCTAAGGCCAGAAAGGTAAGATGGTGTATGGAAAACTGAAAGAAAATAAGCTGGAGTCCTACCTCACACCATATACAAACAATAGCTCTGGACAGGTTAAAGATTTTCATGTAAAAGAAAACACTATACGTTAATAGAAAAATATGCCATGTGACCTAGGGATGGGGACGGACTTCCTGAACAAAACTTCAAAAGCACAAACCACAAGGAAGAATGTTAATGACGATGTACATATCAAAATTTACAGTTTCTGTTTAATAAAAGACCCTATACACAAAGTTAACAGATGAAACAGCAAATATCTATTTGCTGTAGCTGAAATCACCAGAGATTAAACATCCAGAATATAAAAGTGACTTTGAGAAACAGCAAGAAAAAAACAAGAGCCTCAAAGAAAAATGGGCAAAGGATAGGAATAGAAAGCTCACACAAGAGGAAACCCATGAGGTTATCAAGCATGTGAAGACATACTCAATTTTACTAATCATTAGAGAAGTGCAATTTTTTTAATTGAACAAATTTTTCCATTTTTAATAGAAAAAATGTTAGGCAATATGACTTCTACACTGTAGACTTGTTCCTGCTTGAGCTGCTCACTGCTCAAAAGCCAATACAATGAAATATTATTTTATATCCATCACACTGGAAAAAATTAGAAAACTGAATCACATGAAATTTGGCAGTCTTATGGAGATACAGGGACCTTCATGTACTGTTGGTGAGAGTCTGAGCTTAAGCAGTCATTTTGGGCAATTGTCCGGCAGTACTCAACCAAATTTAGCCTGTACACCAGAGTTGTCAAGTACCCAGTATAAGAGGGTCTACCACCCATAGTGGGGGAGGGGGCTGGGAAAATTCCCCCTGAGAAAGGGTATCTATGCTGAGATCTAAAGATCCAGGAGGAGTTACCCAGGGAGATGGGTATAGGGGGAAAGCATTTCAGGTGAGGGAATTGCACAAGAAAAGGATCTAAGCTGAGAAGCAGCATGGCATGTTCAAGGAAGTGAAGTAAGGCTGGTGAGCCTGAAGCACAGCGGGACATGTTTTAATTCGCTG
The DNA here is from genome assembly GCF_000754665.1 of Bison bison bison. NCBI lineage: Eukaryota > Metazoa > Chordata > Mammalia > Artiodactyla > Bovidae > Bison > Bison bison. Next base: position 6,757,677 of record NW_011494772.1, on the reverse strand, counting down.
TATTTTGAAGCCTTCTGAGAGAGTGTGGCAAAATGGTCTAATGAGCAGACACATCTACCTCCCTTCCTTCCCCCAAATTCCCCCAAAGCAATCCCCCAAAATACCTTGAGTGGTGCTTTTCAAGGGAGTCATCAGGGGACCAATTATTCTGAGGCATTCTTTAGGAGACAGATTGCAGATGGAGTCAAGCCATGCAGGGTGATGGGGTGGGCGGCGGGGGGGAGAGCTAAGAATCAACCCCCAATTACAACG
>NW_011494772.1:6756277-6757325 GCF_000754665.1 Bison bison bison | reverse complement strand
GCCTCAGCAGACAGGCAGGAAAAATGACTCAGTGGAGTGGAACGGGGGTCTGGTCCCCTCTGCCGCCCCACTTCTTGGGGAGGAGATATACGATTTTGTTCATTGGATAAACAGTTATGGATGGCCTATGGACCATGGCCTTTATAGAGTGATGAGTTCAATTAGTTCACCATTCTAAGGTGCTGTCCCTTACCTGCATAAAGCGGTTACTAGTAACTGTCTCCCAGAGTGGCTTTGAAGGTTTAATAAGAATGGTATTTAGAGGACTTCCCTGGTGGTCCTGTGGTTGAGACTTCACCTTCCAATGCAGGGAGCAATGGATTCAATCCCTCATCAGGAAGCTAAGATCCTACATGCCTCCTAGCAGAAAACCAAAACATAAAACAAAGTAATGTCATAACATATTCAATTAAAAAAAAAAAACTTTTAAAAAATGGCATTTAGTAGGAGCTCAATAAAAGTTCCTTTCTATCCTTTCCTTGTCTCTTTCCCAGTATCTTCATCTCTCCATTGCTCTGTTTCTCTTTCTGACCTTATATGCCCATAGGTCTCTCTGTCTTCCCCTCCCATCTATCTCTTCCTGCCTCTGATTCTTTCTCTCCCTTCATCTCTGCAACCTTCCTCCTGTCTCTGTCTTTATTTTGTTGTCTCTATCTACTTGTCTTCCATAGATACGTAGATCGATTTCACTCATAAATTGTTCCAAAAGGATTTTAAGCCATGTAAAATGATACAGCAAACAAAACAAAACTTTGATAAAATTTCTGTATCTATAGGGGGAAAAATAACAGGAAGGGCATATCAGTGGTTATTGTGGGTGCAGGGGGAGATGACAGATGCTTTGTCACATTCTCCTTTACATTTTTCTCTGTTATCTGAAAAAAAGTTTCAATGAATATGTATTATTATTATAACCAGATTTTTAAAAGGTATTTTCATTTTGGTTGGAATTTAAAAAGTGTGGTAACGTGACACAAATCAAAAGTGAATAAAAGAAAGATCCATTTGTGTTGCTGTGAGTATATCTAATCCATTCTAACTGCTTCTA
>NW_011494772.1:6755779-6756177 GCF_000754665.1 Bison bison bison | reverse complement strand
TGGACACACAATTAAGATGGCCCCCATGATCCTTGTCTCCTTGTATTCTCATCCTTGGGTAATCCCCTCCCTTTGAGTATGTGTGTGTCCAAAGGTGATCAGATGTATGTGATTACATGTAGATAATCATGTTAAAAATGAGGTGGAAATGATCAACTTGTGAGGCAACTCCCACTCCCTTTCATGAAACAATTGACCACTTTGGAGAACCTCACATGGCAAGAAATAGAGGGTGGCCTTTAGGAGCTAAGAGTGACCCCAGCTGACAGCCAGCAAGAAATTGAAGCCTTCTGTCCTATGACTGCAAGGAACTGAATTCTGCCAACAACCTGAGTGAGCTTGAAAACAGATCCTTCCCCAGACGAGCATCAGATGAGACTATAGCCCTGGTCAACACC
>NW_011494772.1:6753184-6755679 GCF_000754665.1 Bison bison bison | reverse complement strand
CTGACCTGCACACACATACTCAGGAGGCAAGTCAGGTGGTCTGGTATTCCCATCTCTTTCAGAATTTTCCACAGTTGTGATCCACACAGTCAAAGGCTTTGGCATAGTCAATAAAGCAGAAGTAGATGTTTTTCTGGAACTCTTTTGCTTTTTCCATGATCCAGCGGATGTTGGCAATTTGATCTCTGGTTCCTCTGCGTTTTCTAAATCCAGCTTGAACATGTGGAAGTTCACGGTTCATATACTATTGAAGCCTGGCTTGGAGAATTTTGAGCATTACTTTGCTAGCATGTGAGAGGCGTGTTTCGTACACAGGTGGTATTTATTAGTGATCAGGTGAGGATGATGGTCCTTTACTAGGAAGCACATTTGGGGCATGTTGGCTCAGGGGCCGAGCTATCAGCCTGCATCGCGCCCACAGGCATGGCGCCCCCTGGGCCGGGTCAGCTGTGGGCTGTCCTGACATGGGCTTCCCTGGGCCTCTAGCCCCGTGTCCCTCCCAGGTCAGTGTCCAGCGTTGCCCTTCTGGTTGTGGACTTGTGCAGCGGTCTCAGCAGATGCAGGGGTGACCCTAAAGGATGTATTGTGGCATCCCAGCACTGTCCTCATCCCAGGTTTGCTGGCCAGCAGTGATGTGACCGGGGAGAGGGGCTGCTTTGGGGACAATCGCTTTACAGTCAGACCTTAAGGGCATAAAGCATCTGAGCCCCTCCTTGTGGGGGTTCCCACCATCTCAGGCCCATCTGTCCCCACCCCCTGAGCATCAGAGCCAGGGATCCTCACCAATTGCCTTCCAGCAAAGGACAGCCACTGCGGTTGATCTAATTGAAGGTGTCCCAGCACCCCAGCCCTCTGCTGGAGTAAAAATGACCCGAGCCTGTGACCCAGCAGTTCAGAAGCCTGTTGTCCTGTGTCCACTCCGAAGCTGTGACCCGCCCTCCTGGGCTGGAACCGCTGCCACATTGAGCTTAATTATCTGCTCTGTGACCACCGTCCTTATCTTACACCTGAAGGATCTAGAAAAAGCCAAATGCGGCCTCCTTGGGGGCCGTTTGTCCTGGAAGGTCGGACTTGACCACGGCAGGCCTCACCTCCACTGTCCTCTTACCTCCCATGAGGTTTCTTCTATGAAAAGCCCTAAATTGAGGATAGTCATTTTTCAAAAACGTGACATTTTTTAAATTCAGAGCTACTCCTGAAGCCAGCGTGTCTGCCCTCGAAGCAGTGGTGAGAGGTGTGGGAAGAGGACCAGGTCTCCTCCCCTCCTGACACTCGGAACCAGGAAATGTTCAGGGGACACAGAGCTGAGTGTCCAGCCTCCCTGTCACAGATGTGGCCTCTGGGAGAGGTGAGGGGGAAGGAAAGCTGGTCTCCCCCCTTGCTCATGTGCCTACAGGGTTTTTGAGGGCCTGTGCATGTGGTCCCAACCTGTCCCATCTTCTGGGTCCCTGGGAAACACACGATTCCTTTACACACCCCTGGACGGGCCCCTCTGGCCGCACTGTCCTAGGGGTGAAGCTCGCTAATCCTGGAGTCCCCACTCTGCATGGCGTGGGCTGGAGGGAAGAACTTCAGCCTCCTTCTGTGTCCCCCCCCAGAAAGGCCTTCCCAGAGCAGCTGCCTGTGTCCTCACGGCTGGCCCCTCCCCTCCGGTCTAACCCTGTGTGGGTGGGCCGGCCTGGGATCCCCACCTGTCTCCTGCTGTTCCCTGGGCTGCTGGCTGTCTGCAGGTGCAGGGCCCTGGCCCGGAGAAGCCCCATCAGAGCCCAGAGGACGGGAGTGGAGCGGGGAGGTGAGCCCCGGAGTCTCGAGGGGCCAGAGGCAAAATACTGGGCTGTGTCCCTGGAAGGCAGTTTCCCATGAAACCTTCAATATAGGCCGCCCCAGACGATCAGCCTGATCTGCTACGTGGATTCCTCCCCGTAGCGAATGGTGATTGGGTTCTACATGGACCCGGGACTTCTGTTTGAATTATAATCTTTCCCCCACTGCCCCTCCAGGGATCTGGAAAACGGAGGCCTGGGCTAGACGGAAGCTTCCTCCAAGATTCTTTATTGAAGGGATTCGAAGAGAAACAGGTGGTCAGTAATCTGTGGGGGATGGAGGGGTGAGCGCTACGTGTAACGGTTTTACTGTTGCTACGGGACCAGTTTTGATCCATTTCCCCTTCAAGAAGCAGACCCAAACACCGAGATGCTGAGGTTAGCAGCACAGAGCGGGTTCATCCACAAGGCAACCAGGCAGGGAGACCAGAGACGCTCTGGAATCTGCCTCCCTGTGGGCACGGGCTGGGTGCTCACGGATGAAGACCAAGCAGCAGGTGGCGTGGGGCGTGGGGAGCCTGCGGAAAGCGATGGACAAGGTGCGGGACCGCGGTCCGCGCGGTGGACCCAAGCTCCGCCTCTGCGCTCGCAGCGCGAGCTGGGGGCGGAGCTTCCAGGGACCCGCGACCACGCCCAGTGGGAGGGTCCGCGGTCCACCCAGTCCTAACAGCT
>NW_011494772.1:6751685-6753084 GCF_000754665.1 Bison bison bison | reverse complement strand
GCGGACCCGGGTCCATCCTCACACCGTGACTGGCCCCTGTGCTCAATAAAAGGAATGAGAGTGGAGTTGGGGCCCCAGCGCCACCCAAACGTCTTCCAGGACAGGACGCCCCGGAGGAGACACAGACTCCGCCCCTGGGCCCGGATCCCTCCTTCCTGCAGGTCCGTTGGCTGAACCAGGTCACACCTGCTTTGAGACACTCTGTTTCCATCTGTTTGGTGTGGATTTTGTCAGCACAAGTTCATGAACCAGCGAACTGAAGATCCTCTAGGGGAGAGTCAGTAGAGGTTTTTGGTATTTTTTTTTTAATTGTAAAATTCATATCACAGGAAATTATCCGTTTTGAAGTGGGTTCAGTGGATTTGGTACAGGCGTCATGTTGTTCCAACCACCATCTGCATCTACTTTCAAAGTACTGTCATCGCCCCAAAGGGAGGCCCTGAACACATTACATGCTAGCTCCCGGCCCCGCTGGCTCCAGACCCTGGCAGCCGCTAACGTTGCTGTCTCTCTTGGGACTTCCCTGAATTCTGGCTATTTCATGTAAATGGAATCGTACGATAGGTGACTTTTGTGTCTGGCGTCACGCGCTGAGTGTGTTTTTGAGGCTCATCAGTACTGGATCAGCCCTCCATTCCTTTTAATGGGCAAATGAAATTCCACTTCATGTATATCAACATTTGTTTATCCATCCATCAGTGGATGGACTTTTGAGATCTTTCACCTTCTGGCATCTGTGAAAAGCGCTGCTGTGAGCACGGGTGGGTAAGCGGTTATGTGCGTACCTGCCTAGCCGTGGAGTTGCTGAACTATATGGTGATTCTAGTGTAACCTTTGGAGAAGCTGTCAAGCTGGTTTCCACAGCAGTTGCACCGTTCCATATCCCACCCTCAGTGTGCAGAAGTTCTGATTTCTTCACATCCTTGCCAACACTGGTGATTTTACATTCTTTAAACATTACAGTCATCCTACTGGGTGTGTAACGTGGCATCTCATTGTGGTGGTAATTGTTGTTTTCAATAATTGCTAATGATGTTCAGAGCACCTTGGACTGCAAGGAGATCAAACCAGTCCATCCTAAAGGACATCAACCCTGAATATTCATTGGAAGGACTGATGCTGAAGCTGAAGCTCCAATACTTTGGCCACCCGATGCGAAGAGCTGACTCATCGGAAAAGACCCTGATGCTGGAGAGATTGAAGGCAGGAGAAGGGGACGACAGAGGAGGAGATGGTTGGTTGGCATCACCGACTCATTGACATGAGTTTGAGTGAGCTCCGGGAGTTGGTGATGGACAGGGAGGCCTGACGTGCTGCAGTCCACGGGGTCGCGAAGAGTGGACACGCCTGAGCGCTGAACAACAATGACTTGGGCACCTTCTCGTGTGTAGCTGGGTCT
>NW_011494772.1:6751171-6751585 GCF_000754665.1 Bison bison bison | reverse complement strand
TGATGGTGTGATCACTGACCCAGAGCCAGACATCCTGGAATGTGAAGTCAAGTGGGCCTTAGAAAGCATCACTACGAACAAAGCTAGTGGAGGTGATGGAATTCCAGTTGAGCTATTCCAAATCCTGAAAGATGATGCTGTGAAAGTGCTGCACGCAATATGCCAGCAAATTTGGAAAACTCAGCAGTGCCCACAGGACTGGAAAAGGTCAGTTTTCATTTCAATCCCCAAGAAAGGCAATGCCAAAGAGTGCTCAAACTACTGCACAATTGCACTCATCTCATACACTAGTAAAATAATGCTCAAAATTCTCCAAGCCAGGCTTCAGCAATACGTGAACCATGAACTTCCTGATGTTCAAGCTGGTTTTAGAAAAGACAGAGGAACCAGAGATCAAATTGCCAACATCCGCTG
>NW_011494772.1:6750144-6751071 GCF_000754665.1 Bison bison bison | reverse complement strand
GTGAGTCTGAGTGAACTCTGGGAGTTGGTGATGGACAGGGAGGCCTGGCGTGCTGCGGTTCATGGGGTCGCAAAGAGTCGGACATGACTGAGTGACAGAACTGAACTGATACAGAAATTTAAAATTAATATATAAAACAAATACATGCAGACAATTATAAGCATATATTTATATTATAAATGCATAATTATAAGCAAGTATATGTTATATTTATAATAGTTTATAATGTATTTATAAGCAAGTATATATTATTATAAGCATAATTGTAAGTAGAAGTAACTTTGGGCTTTCCTGGTGGCTCAGACAGTAAAGAATCTGCCTGCAGTACAGGAGACCGGGTTCGATCCCTGGTTTGGGGAAATTCCCTGGAGAAGGGAATGGCAACCAACTCCAACATGTTTGCCTGGAGAATTCCATGGACAGAGGAGCCCGGAAGGTTGCAGTCCATGGGGTTGCAAAGAGCTGGATACAACAGAGTGACTAACACACGTATATAAATAAATTTACCTATATATTGTATATATATTTATAAACATATTCAGATATTATAAATAATTAGAAACATATGATACATGTATTTAAATACGGTTATAAACATACATTTAAAAAATAATTTTCAGCCCTTTGGCTTGGGGGTGTGTTTGTGGACGTCTTTGTGCTACTGTTCCTGAAGTGGAGCTCTCCCCTCCCAAACCGGCTTTTGAAATGACTGGGAAAGCGATGGAATACATAAGCATCAGGAAGATAGCAACAGAGCTGTCATTCTTCACAGAGGGTGTGCTTGAGTGTGTAGCAAGTCCCGCAGAATGTAGACAGATTAATATAGTCTATTAAAAATAGTGTAGCAAATTTACCAGGTGCGATTTCAAGTATAAAAACTTACTGGGTCTCTCAGTTCAGTTCATTCGCTCAGTTGTGTCCGACTCT
>NW_011494772.1:6749075-6750044 GCF_000754665.1 Bison bison bison | reverse complement strand
AACGGATGGGGATAGACTTTTGCAGAAGTAAAAACATAAAAACAAGTCCATTGGCTCTCTGTGGTTGTCATTCCTGCTGTTTGCTAGGATTTTCATTTTTTCTCCCTTTCAGGACCATGGAAGGTGGGATGATTGTACTTCCTCATGACTGAGTGGAAACAGCCAGTGTGGCCTCAGGCTGGAGCACTTGATTGCCAGTATGAGCTCCTCCAGAGCTCTGTCACTCTAATTCTTTTTATTTTATTTTATTTTAAAAAATTTATTTGGCTGCATCTGGTCTCAGCTGTTGGCACACGGGCTCTCTAGTTGTGGTGTAGGGGCTTAGTTGCCTCAAAGCATGTGGAATCCTAGTTCCCTGACCAGGGGATGGAACCCATGTCCCCAGCACTGCAAGGTGGACTCTCAACCACTGGACCACCAGGGAAGTCCCAGTCTGATTCTTCAAAAATAGCCTGTATTTACTGTTACTCCCAAATTCATATCTCTAGCCCGGGCTTCTTGGGATTCAAACTCCAAAAGCCTCCTCAACATTTCTACTTGGGTAGAAAGAAGCATTTCAATGTTAACTTCCCCAAACTCCAACTGTTGATTTACTGTCTTCCAAGGCCTGCTCTTCCACTATAAAGGCAAAAACAAAACAAAAACTCTATTCTTCTCTCAGTCTCCCCCATCTCCATAAGTGGTCCATCATTCACCCAGCTTCTCAGATCAAAAACCATAAAGCATCCTTTAAAAAAAAATTATTGTAGTATAATTGATTTACAATGTTTTATTAGTTTCAGGTGTACAACAAAGTGAATGTATATGTCTATTTTCTTTCAGAAATATTGAATAGAGTTCCCTGTGCTATGCAGAAGGTCCTTGTTAGTTGTCTATTTTATATATAGTAACACGTGCATGTAGAGCTTCCCCAGTGGTTCAGCAAAAAAAAACCCATCTGCCAATGCAGGAGACGCAGGAGACACAGGT
>NW_011494772.1:6748166-6748975 GCF_000754665.1 Bison bison bison | reverse complement strand
ACACCAAATTAATAACTCAAATTCACATGAAGAAACAAAGAAACTTGCTAAAGGTAACTTCAGAGGTAAATATTAGGTTGGTACAAAAGTAATTGTGGTTTCAGATCGTGAATTTTAAGTCATTATGCTGCTGCTGCTGCTGCTGCTGCTGCTGCGTCACTTCAGTCGTGTCCGACTCTGTGCGACCCCATAGATAGCAGCCCACTTTTCAACAGGCATTAACAGAACTCTGGGAGACGACTCCTGATCCAGCCTCTGAGTCAAGCAAGCCTCTATTTGAGCCAGGAACAGAGGTCCTCATAAAAACATTGGGATCTGGGGGCCCATCCCTCGAGCCCCTCTGGGAAGGCCCTTACCAGGTTATTCTTTCTTCTCCCACATCTGTCAAAGTGCCAGGAATTGATCCGTGGGTACATCATACTCGAGTTAAGAGGTGGCACCCTGACCAGAACCAAGTGACTTCATTTTAAGTCTTTACTTTCTATGCTCTGACTTTGTACTTTTCAGATGGGCCTGATAATCTATCTGAGCTTACTTCTGCTGACTCTAAAAATCCTGAGTCTGCCGTTTGATCCTCAAGACAGTGCCTTCCTGTCCTGGGCTCCCTCCTGTGCTGCATTCCACAATGGGTCTAACTGCTGGGTCTGCAGAGTGCTCCCCTCTTCATCAGTAGAAGGCTTCCCGTGGTGGACATCTCCACTTCAAGGAAAAGACTTTCTCCAAGTCTGTGAATACCTTCTACAACAATCATATGTGATGCCTCTTCTTCATCTGATGACATCTAACAACCCTAAAATGGACTGGTGCAA
>NW_011494772.1:6744418-6748066 GCF_000754665.1 Bison bison bison | reverse complement strand
GCCAACGGCAGCAGCAACTGTCAACCCCAGAGGCCACAAACGTTCATTTTCCACCTGACCGGCCCTCCCAGCCCTCCAGGGAGTGAGGTTCCATTATCTCCAACCCCAGCTGCAGGGAGGGGACCCTCAATCACGGCTATCCTGGCCCCTGGCCACCTCGAGGCCCGGGCGGGCAGGGAGCTGATCTAGGGGCTGGGGGACGCAGGGGCGTCAGCGGTGGACTCCTTGGCCGACCCCCCAGCGCACGGGCAGTTCCAGAACAGGTGGTCCTGACTCCTTGCCCCCAGCACTGGCCCACAGCGGTGCTCACTGAGGCTTTCTGAATGAGTGAGTGAGTGAGTGAGTGAATGAATGACTCCTCACGGCTGAGAGGCCATGGAAAGAGTGGGGGGTGGCGGTGAGGTGAGGGGGCGCAGCTGGTCAGCCAGCAGTTCCCCCTGTGTCCCGGGGGCAGGTCCCAAACCCCGTCCTGCTGTCTGAACCTCAGTTCTCTCCTCTGTGAAATGGGCCCACAGAACCCGCCCTGCTTTGCTATATGGACTCAGAGGGCCCATGACCCCCTCCAACCTGCCCCCCTACCCCATACCAAGTCAGCATAGATTGAGGAACCCGGGACCCCCACCCCACGGAGCCTCAGGGGGCCACTGACGTCCAAGGGCTGCGGGGTCATGGGCTCAGCTCCTTGCTCCTGGGGATGGAGGTGACCCCGGGAGAGGCCCTGGGTGCCCACCGTGGGTGTCTGGTCCTGAGCGGACCCCAGGAGGCTGCCTCGGCTCTGGGGACCTCAGTGTCCTCACCCATGAGGGGAGCACCCTCCTCCCAGGGTGGCCTGGGGACCCAGGAGGGAGAGCAGGACCCCCGGGTGGCACTGGCCAGCCCCATCCTCATGGCAGAGAGATGACGCCTGTGGCTGAGCCCGGGACAGTCAGCCCCCGCTGGGCAGAGCGAGGAGGGGCGGTGGCAGTGCACTCAGTTGGCCGCCATCATCGGGGGGCTCCGTGACACCCACCCAGCGCCCAGCAGGGCCCCTGGGACATGGAGGGGGGCAGCCAGCTCCCCTGACTCCCCGTTGCCAAGGACCTGTTCCCAGCTGCACTGAGTGGGTCAGTGGCCGGCAGCTGGTGGGGCCCAGGCCTCGTCCCCGATCCTGACCGGAGGTGAGAGAACCCGCCTCCGGCGGCCCGGGGGAACCCAGGATCAGGAGTGGGGGGCATGCCGGGGAGAGGCTCCTCTCAGCCCGCATGCACTCAGTCAGCCCAGATCGCCGGGGTTCAGGGCCCCCAGGAGGGTCACGGAGGGGGAGCGGACCTCGGGGCGCTGGGGGGCGGTGGGTCCGCCGGGCAGGTGGGGACCGGGTCAGTCAGCCCAGCGGAGGGGCCGGCAGGATCGGAGTGCAGGGAACGTGAAGCTGGGGCCTCGGGGGATGAAGACGCTGGGCTGGGGGAGCTGGCGCTGGGGGGCCAGAGGCAACAGAAAGCGGGTCTGGGGAAGGGACAGGGACCCGTCCTGGGGGCTTGGCCTTTGAACTCTATCCTCAAGATGCTGCCACTGGGCCAGACAGGCCCTATGCCAGGTTGGCCCCTCTGGCGGCAGGATGCAGGGAGAACCTCCGCGCCCCCCACTGCCCCAAGCCTGGAACCGCGACTGGGGCAGAGTCTCCAGGAAGAGGCCGCCCTCTCCCAGCCCCTCCCCGAATGACCGGGCCCTAATTCCTGACCCAGAGGAGGGGCTGGGGGATGAGAAAGCCCGTCCCTCTGACCTAAGGCCCCACAACTCCGTCCCTGAGGCTGTGGGTCCCAGGGGCCAGGAACCTGGGTCCAGGCGGGCTCGAAGTGCTCAGGGTAGAGGGAATCCCCAGAGCCAAAGCTAATGTCCAAGCCCCCTCCCTGTGAGCCCAGGAGGCCAGGGAGAAAGGAAGGGGGAGCCGGGGCTGGGAGACCCCCAGGAGTGGCCCAGCCTGGAGACCCAGCAGGACACGGAGAGACGGATGCAGGCCAAGGTCCCGGGTCAGTTACGGTGACAGCCATCATACCGCAGAGAAAGGACAAGCGGGGGGCAGGCAGGTGTGGGGGTCCCCACCAGGCAGGGACGGAGTGCTCCTCTGGACGACACCAGCCATGGGCAGCTGTGTCCGGCCAGGTGGCCGGGCTGGGCACGGCTCTGTGCTGGAGGAGGAGAGGTCAGTGGGGATTGGGTCCCAACCCGTCTCTGGGCGACACCTGCCCCCCACCCCGACACTGTGAGCCTCTCCTCTTGGGGTATTCTCTCCTTGGTGCCTGGGATTCCTGAATCTCCAGAATCCTGGAGAGGTTGCTGATTAAATACGAGACAAGGAAAAAAGGAGCAGCGAGCAGGATTTATGAATGACAATGAGGACGTTTTGTTGCAAGCAGATTGGGAGCGGGAAGAAGGGACGTAGGGGACCGTGGTGGGAGGGGAGACGCTCCTGGGGTCCCAGGGCTCCAGGAGGGGGGGCGCCCAGGGCCCTAAGAACACGCTGAGGGCTTCACTGTCTTCGTCACGGTGCTCCCCTCGTGCGTGACCTCGCAGCTGTAGCTGCTTTTAGGTTTCCACTCGCTGCCCGTCAGGGTCAGGTAGCTGCTGGCCACGTACTTGCTGCTGCTCTGTTGGGAGGCCTGGCTGGTCACCACACCCCGGGTGACGGGGCTGCCGTCTGCCTTCCAGGCCACGGTCACGTTGCCCGGGTAGAAGTCGCTGATGAGACACACCAGGGTGGCCGTGTAGGTGCTGAGCTCCTCCGTGGAGGGTGGGAACAGGGTGACGGAAGGTGGGAACTTGGGCTGATCTGTGGGTGGTAGAGAGACGGAAGGTCATCATGGCAGCATCCCTGGCGGAGCCTCTGACCTCGGGAGACAGAGAAAAGTGACTTTCGCGAGAGAGCAGAGGGTGGGACAGGCTGGGGAAGGGGTGAGAGCCGCTTACCTGGTATGGTGACCTTGGTCCCGCTGCCAAAGGTAAACCACGCTGAGGGACCCTCAGGCCAGACGCCACGCCAGCACCTAGGACCTGGCCCCCGGGGGCCGGGCCGGAGCGGGAACCTGCTGGGCGTGATGGACACCGGGCTGTGTCCTGTGGGAGTGGGTGTGGGTAGCCAGCCCTCCAGCACCCAGGGCACCCCTGGGTGATGCTACCTAACCATCTCGCCCTCTGCCGCCTCCTTCTCCTATGGTTATGGTTACCAGGGGTGGGAGAGGGGAGAGATCAATTGGAAAATTGGACTGGCACATACGCACTACAATATGTAAGACAGACTGCTAATAAGCACCCGCTGTATAGCACAGCGAGCCCTAGTCAATAGTCTGCAATGGCTTACAAAACACAGGTTCGATTCCTGGGTCGGGAAGATGCCCTGGAGAAGGAAATGGCAACCCAGTATTCTTGCCTGGAAAATCCCACGAACAGAGGAGCCTGGAGGGCTGCAGTCCACAGGGTTGCAAAGAGTCGGACGTGACTGAGCGTGGCACGGGATGGCTCATGTGGGGAAAGAATCTAAAAAAGTGTAGGCATATGTCTACGTGTGACTGATTCACTTTGCTGCTGCTGCTGCTCCTGCTGCTGAGTCGCTTCAGTCGTGTCCGACTCTGTGCGACCCCGTAGACAGCAGCCCATCAGGCTCCCCCGTCCCTG
>NW_011494772.1:6744109-6744318 GCF_000754665.1 Bison bison bison | reverse complement strand
ATATGTGATGCCTCTTCTTCACCTGATGACATCTAACAACCGTAAAATGGACTGGTGCAACACATTGCACTTTATGGACATAACGTGACTTTTAATTTTGATTTTAAGTTGTTTTAATGACTATTTTGCCTTGCACCTGGAACTGTGTAACTGGATTTGTTTCTAGTCGCATGAAAGCTTTTAAGTTACAAATGGTTGCTCAAACTCCT
>NW_011494772.1:6742460-6744009 GCF_000754665.1 Bison bison bison | reverse complement strand
AATATTCTTGCCTGGAGAATGCCATGGACAGAGGAGCCTGGTGGATTACAGTCCATACGGTCCCAAAGAGCTGGATACAACGAGCGACTGAAAACACACACACACAATTTGTGTATGTTAATCCCAATCTCCTAATTTACCACCTTCCCCCATATATCCCCTTTGGTAATTATAAGTTTGATTTTGAGATCTGAGCTAGTTTCTGTTTTGTAAAAAATTCATTTGTATCATTTTCTATAAGATTCCACATATAAACGATGTTATATGATATTTGTCTTTCTCTGACTTACTTTACTTAGTATGATAATCTCTAGGTAAATCCATGTTGTGGCAAATGGCAGTATTTCATTCTTTTAAAAACCATAAAACACCCTTGATACCTCTCTTTTTCTCACCTCCACATCCAGTCTATGAGCAAATCCTTTAAAATAGATCCGTAATCCAACCCCTTCTCTTCGCCTCCACTGCCAGCACTACCATGTGTCATTTGGACCCTTGCAGTAGCCACCTCACCAGTCTCCCTGCTTCTTTCCTTGCCCCCTGATAGTTTCTTTTCCTCATAGCAGCCAGAGGGACCCTATTCTAATTAATGTTCCTATGTACTCAGCATTCCTTCCCAGCTCCCATCAGAATAAAAGCTGAAGTCCATGTACCCACATAAAGCCTATGGTCCATGAGGTCCTGTGAGATCTTGCCCATGTTACCTCTCTGACCTCCCATCCTACCACTGTCCCCCTCATTTTCTCTGTACCTGCACTGGTCTCCTTTCTGTTCTTCATACATGCCGAGCATGTTCCCAACCTCAGTGTCTTTGCATTTGCTATTCATTTTGCATGTGGCTTGTTCCTTTGTTTCATCCTGGTCTCTTTGGGTATCACCCCTTCACAGAGGCCTTCCTTGATCTTTCTACCTCATTCTCTGTGTCTAGGTCTGCTTTATTTTCCACTGTAGCACTTATCAATTTCTTTCATCATATTTCCTCTATAATGCTTTATATACTATCTCCCCAATTACAGTGTAAGTTTCACGGGGACAGTCTTCAATCTCTTCACCACTGCATCCCCAAACCTATAGTATAATAGGAGTTCGATAAGTATGTATAAAGCATTGAGTTAATTAATTTAAGAATAACCAATGGGACAAAACAGAAAGAGTAAGAACAAATGGAATAGGGGGGAAAATGAGAGGAAACAAAAGTAATCAAAGGAATATGGAAACTTCTTATATATTGCTAATACTACACTCAAAAATAAGAACAGGTCTAGGACTTCCCTAGCTGTCCAGTGGTTAAGATTCACACTTCCAATGCAGTGGGGTTTGGGTTTGATCCCTTGTAGGGGAACTAAGATCCTGCATGTGAAAGTGAAAGTGACAGTTGCTGAGTCATGTCTGAGTGCGAGAGGCCAGAATTCTCCAGGCCAGAATACTGGAGTGGATAGCCTTTTCCCTTTTCCAGGGGATCTTCCCAACCCAGCGATCGAACCCAGGTTTCCCACATTGCAGGCAGATTCTTTACCAGCTGAGCCACAAGGGAAGCCCAAGATCCTAG
>NW_011494772.1:6741829-6742360 GCF_000754665.1 Bison bison bison | reverse complement strand
AGATATCCTCAATATGAGGATTAAGAGAATATGTTGTCTCACCAATTTAGGGACAATACCCTTTGTCAGCTCTGAAGCAGTTATGGAACAAAAACGATGCCCCTTTTCCCTAGACAACATAATTCTCCTAAAAGAAAAGGGGGGAATGAGAGGGTAACAGGCAGGAAGGCCAGGGGTCTCCAAACGGAGACAATAGCCTGCAAGTGTCAGACATATTTATCTCTCTTAAGCAGCAGGAGGAAACAAACTAGTGATATTTTTTTCTTCTCTTTACAAATTTAAAAGGAGGTATCTCTTAAAATACTGTGTTGCCATAATGACACCTGGTTTCACCTGAAGTTAACTATTCTCAAACCTTGAGATAACCAATGCATTTTTCTTATGGAAATGTTTGTCTTAAGCTATGTTAATGTACTATGCATTCACCCCAAACTTTGTCTTCAAGTCGGTTCTGCCTAATGGCTCAGAACCTACTTGTTATCTGAACCTACTGGCTCAGAACCAGTATGTTATACTCAGACATTGTTCCCC
>NW_011494772.1:6740895-6741729 GCF_000754665.1 Bison bison bison | reverse complement strand
GTGGGTAAGCACAGTACCCCGTGCCTGTGGCCCCTGTGGGAGCGGCCTGCTCAGGGAGGCCGGAGCCTCAGCTACAGGGCTGTCACACCGGGGCTGCAGAGGAAGAAGACGGGAGCGAGGCCTACAGGAACCTAGCCAGGCCCTGGCCCACTGAGCCGACAGGAGCCTGGCCAGAGGCCTGCACAGGACGGGGTGGGGGTGGTGGGGGGCGGTGCTGGGCCCCGTGGCCTTGACTGCAGACCCCGAGGGCTCCTCAGCTTAGAACGGCCAAGCCTGAGTCTTGGGGGTGCAGGTCAGGGGGCTTGACCCTGTCCGAGTTGAGGGGGCCCTCAGGGCCATCATGGGTGGGGGACAGCCCTGGGCCTTGAGTCCAGCAGCTGGGCTCACAGTGTGACCCTGGCGAGTCCCTTGCGCCCTGTGGGCCTCCGTTTCTCCTGTGAAAGCTGGGTGGTGGCCCCCGATCTCTAAGCCCCCTTTCCTGGTCCCTCAGTAACCCCCACCTCCCCCACTGACTTGTGAGTCAACCAGAGAGAGTAGCCAGGACCCCCGATGGACCTGCCGAGCCCAGACTCTGAGATCAGGGCCCGGTGGGTTGGGGAACCAGGTCCCCCTCCTGGAGGTCCTGGGGCTGGGGGCCTCCCCTCCAATCCCCCCCTACCAAGGCCAGACTGGGGTCCCCGGCCTCAGAAGCTGAGGAACCAGAGGGGCCCGAACCCCTTCCTTTGGCCCTGACTCTGGGGACCACTGACCAGGCCTCCTGTGTCCTGGCACAGCTCTACCCGTGCGGACCTCGCAGAGCCCGACCAACAGCCCACTGACCTCGAGGTGCTTTCA
>NW_011494772.1:6738920-6740795 GCF_000754665.1 Bison bison bison | reverse complement strand
GATGCGGCTTCCATGCGGGGGGCTGTGCTCTGAGGCGCCGCCGTTGGGGGCAGCAGGCCGTGGGCGCCCACCACCAGGCCCAGCAGGATGAGAGGCCAGGGCTGCCTGGGGACACCACGCTGACCCCTAGGGGCCTCACGGGCCCCCTGGCCTGGCCTGGGCCTCATGTGCCCCCAGGGCCAAGGGCACCTTGGGCAGACGTGCTGGTGTGGGCTCCTCCTTGGAGGGGTCGAAAGTGCCCCGCTTCCCCTTGCTGGCAGGGGCTGTCCGGGTGCGCCCCGTCCCGTGGGGCCCGTCCTCTGCCTTGGCCTTCTGTCCCTGCCCCCAGCACCGCCCCCTCCCCCAGGGCCCAGGGCCGGTACTCTGGGGGGCCTCTCCTGGGGGGCCTCTGCCAGCTGCCCTGCTTGGTCGGAATCCAGGGCTCAACCGCCTCACGCCGCAGTCTCTGCCAGCCGCGCCCCAGGGACCTAGGGGACACAGCTGCTCCTGCCCTCGTTCCCAAGGGCGCCCTGGGCGTCTCCTGAGGGGGTCTGGAGGGCGGCGAGGCCGCGGCTGAGGTGGGGGTGGGGAGAGGGCCCAGGTTACAGGCCGGCTGCAGGGCAGGGAACCGTGGTTTCATCACAAAACTGGGCACCTCCTGGGTGACACCCCTCTCCCCCATGGGTCACACATACACACACGGGTCTCACACACACACAGAAACACACACACACACAGAAACACACACACACACAGAAACACAGACACATATACACACACATCCGTGCGTCTCTCACACACACCCTCATAGTAAACATAATAAGAGCAGCCGTCACCTCCAGCCTCCCCCAGAACGCCCTCCTCTTCCCACACTGACGCTCTGTCTCCCTTAAACACGAGCTCCGCATCCCCTCCCCAGGCGCTGTGAACCAACCTTCTTGGGCTTTCAGGGTCTATGATTTTGACTCCTCTAGGCACCAGGTATTCCTGCCTGGGAAATTCCATGGACAGAGGAGCCTGGCGGGCTACAGTCCAGGGTGTGCCAAAGAGTTGGACACGACAGGGTGCACATGCGCACGCGCACAGACACACACAGACACACACACACAGACACACACAAACACACACACAGACACACACACACAGACACACACACACACAGACACACACAGACACACACAGACATACATGCAGACACACACACAGACACACACAAACACACACACACAGACACACACACAGAGACAGACACACACATACACGCACAGACACACACAGACACACACACAGACACAACACAGACACACACACACACACAGACACACACACAGACACACACACAGACACACAGACACAGACACACAGACACAGACACACACAGACACACACGCAGACACACACGCAGACACACACGCAGACACACACACACACGCAGAGACACACGCAGACACACGCACACAGGACCTTGTATGAGTGGACTCACACAGAATCCATCCAGCAGAGCGCTGTGTGAGCTGAGCAGCGCCCCACCCGCAGCGCGGATAGATGGCTGCTGTTATTACACGCATTACTGTCATTCCTGCAGCTGGCCCATCGGGTGTGCCTTGGGGAGAACCATCAGCCATCAAGAGATGAATGCAGCCCTGATGCCATCAACTGCCACTTTTCAAAGTTTGCATCATGGAGATTGTAGAACCAACGCAGTCGGGAGCAGCCAGCACCCTGCAACAGCGAGGCCGTGCGGGGCAGGCGGGGCCAGGGAGCGCCTGCACTCAGGGCGGGCGGCGGGGTCGTGGGGTCCTGCCTCGGTCAGCCTAATGCATCAGTACGCTCTGGATGGTGACGGGAAATGGATTTCTTACAGGAGGTTTTGACAGGAGAACCTTTGGAGAATGT
>NW_011494772.1:6737900-6738820 GCF_000754665.1 Bison bison bison | reverse complement strand
ATCCATCCATCAGTGGATGGACTTTTGAGATCTTTCACCTTCTGGCATCTGTGAAAAGCGCTGCTGTGAGCACGGGTGGGTAAGCGGTTATGTGCGTACCTGCCTAGCCGTGGAGTTGCTGGACTGTATGGTGATTCTAGTGTAACCTTTGGAGAAGCTGTCAAGCTGGTTTCCACAGCAGTTGCACCGTTCCATATCCCACCCTCAGTGTGCAGAAGTTCTGATTTCTTCACATCCTTGCCAACACTGGTGATTTTACATTCTTTAAACATTACAGTCATCCTACTGGGTGTGTGACATGGCATCTCATTGTGGTGGTAATTCTTGTTTTCAATAATTGCTAATGATGTTAAGAACACCTTGGACTGCAAGGAGATCAAACCAGTCCATCCTAAAGGACATCAACCCTGAATATTCATTGGAAGGACTGATGCTGAAGCTGAAGCTCCAATACTTTGGCCACCCGATGCAAAGAGGTGACTCATCGGAAAAGACCCTGATGCTGGAGAGATTGAAGGCAGGAGGAGAAGGGGACGACAGAGGAGGAGATGGTTGGTTGGCATCACCGACTCATTGGACGTGAGTTTGAGTGAGCTCCGGGAGTTGGTGATGGACAGGGAGGCCTGACGTGCTGCAGTCCACGGGGTCGCGAAGAGTGGACACGCCTGAGCGCTGAACAACAATGACTTGGGCACCTTCTCGTGTGTAGCTGGGTCTCCTTCACAGGAGCAGCAGCTTTTCCTTTGTCAATGAGGGTGCTTGAAGGGGGAGGTGAGAATCCCTGTGGTCGGGCCTTCCAGGACCCCAGGACCAGGATGGGGAGGACGTGCCGGGGCGGGCAGGCCAGACTAGGGCTGGGCAGGGGCTGGAGGGGTCTCCGCTACCCCCACCTGCGAGCTGCACAAACACCCGACATCAGC
>NW_011494772.1:6737280-6737800 GCF_000754665.1 Bison bison bison | reverse complement strand
ATGACAAAGTGGGATTTATCCCAGGAATATAAGGTTGCTTGACATGTGAAATCAATTAATGTAATAGACCATAACAATAAAATAAAGTACAAGAACCACATGATCATCTCAACAGAAGCAGGAAAAGCATTTGACAAAGTTCAACACCCCTTCACATCGTAAGTCAACATATCACTAACAACCTAGGAGTAGAAGAAACTTCCTCAACTTGATAAAGGAATAAAAAATTTATCCACAGCTAACATCACATTTTTTGGTCACAAGAAACTGATCTTTATTCAGCAAAGTTCTACACAAGTGGCGTCTCATGCCACCTTGGTGCCAATCCCCAGCAAAATACAGTAACAAATGGACAGACCCTGGAGGAAAAGGGAGGAGGGATGTGAGAATGAGATGAGGACTGCAGATCCAGGCCATTCAGGGTCTGCAGCCCTGGACAGGGGAAAAGGTTGAGAAGCTTAAACTTTGTTGTGCAAAAATCAACTAAAAATAAACTTTAAAATTAAATAGATTTTTTTAA
>NW_011494772.1:6734901-6737180 GCF_000754665.1 Bison bison bison | reverse complement strand
GGAGAAGGGAATGGCAATCCACTCCAGTATTCTTGCCTGGAGAATCCCATGGACATAAAAGCCTGGCACGCTACAGTCCGTGGGGTCGAAAAGAGTCAGCAATGACTGAGTTACTAACACACACATTCTTGTAGCATAAAAATCCTTGTTTCAAGATTTGACATACTCTTAGAAAGCATTTTTCCTGCAAAAAGTTGTCCTGATGCTTGAGGAAGTGGTAGCCAGTTGGCAAAAGGTCAGGTGAATGAAGTGGATGAAGCAAAACTCCATAGCCCAATTCGTTCAACTTTTGAAGTGTTGGTTATGCAACGTGCCATCAGGCGTTGTCATGGAGAAGAATTGGGCCTTCTCTGTTGACCAAAGCCGGTTGCAGGTGTCACAGTTTTCAGTGCATCTCATTAATTTGCTGAGCATTATTTCTCAGATGTAATGGTTTTTCTGGGGTTCAGAAAGCTGTAATGAATCAGACCAGCAGCAGATCACCAGTGACCATAACCTTTTTTTGGTGCAAGTTTGGCTTTGGGAATTGCTTTGGAGCTTCTTCTCTGTGCAACCACTGAGCTGGTCATCACCAGTGGTCATATAAAATACACTATTTGTCGCACATCACAAGCTGATCAAGAAATGGTTCATTGTCATTGCACAGAATAAGAGAAGATGACACTTCAAAACAATGTTTTTTTATTTGCAGTCAGCTATGAGGCAAGCTTCCCAGGTGGCTCAGGGAATAAAGAATCGCTTTCAATGCAGGAGACTCAGGTGACTCGGGTCCAAAATAGGAAGATTCCCTGGAGGAAGGCATGGCAACCCATTTCAGTATTCTTGCCTGGAGAAACCTATGGACAGAGGAGCCTGGCGGGCTACTGTCCATAGGGTCACAAAGAGTCAGACACAACTAAAGTGGCAGAGCACACATGCACAGTGGGGAGGCACCCACATATCAAGCTTTTTCACTTTTCTAATTTGCTTCAAAGGCTGAACAACCATAGAATGGTCGACAAGTTCTTCAGCAACTTCTCATGTAGTTGTAAGAGGATCAATGCTCTCAGTTGGTCATTGTCAACTACCAATGGCCGGCCACTACACTCCTCATCTTCAAGACTCTAATTTGCAAAACTTCTTGAACCACTGCACTGTATGTTCATTAGCAGTTCCTGAGTCAAATGCATTATTGATGTTGTCAGTTGTCTCCACTGCTTCATGACCCATTTTGAACTCAAATTAAAAAATTGCTCAAATTTGCTTTTTGTCTAACATCACTTCTATAGTCTAAAATAAATATAAAATAAGCAGCAAGTAATAAGTCATTAGCAAAAAACATAAAGTGAGAAATGTACATTAAAATGATGTATGATGTAACCACATTTAAGAATGTATTCCAATATCAAACATGAAATTTCAACATTACAAAACAGCAATTACTTTTGCACCGACCTAATCACGACTGAGCGACTGATCTGATCTGAATATAAGACAGTAAAAGTATATATTTTGTAACTCTTTTCTTCTGTTAATTTGATTTAGAAGACAACTACATAGAGCAATAATTATAAAACTCTTGATGGACTTATAATATATAAAGATGTAATTTGCTTAATGATAATAGGGCAAATGAGGAGAGAAGGAACAGAGCTATACTAGAGCAAAGTGAAGTGAAGTGAAAGTTGCTCAGTCATGTCTGACTCTTTGAGACCCCCATGGACTGTACAATCCATGGAATTCTCCAGGCCAGAATACTGGAGTGGGTAGCCTTTCCCTTCTCCAGGTGATCTTCCCAACCCAGGGATCGAACCCAGGTCTCCCACATTGCAGGCAGATTCTTTACCAGCTGAGCCATAAGGGAAGCCCAGAGCAAAGTCTCTGTATGTTATTGAAATTAATGAACAATAATTTAAGTTAATTATTAATCAATAATTTGAAAACTTCCCACAGAGATGCCCAGATCAAGATGACTTCACTGGCGAATTCTACCAAGCATTTAAAGGAAAATTACTAACAATTCTTCACAAACTCTTCCCCAAAATTGAAAAGAACATTCTTCAACTCATTCTAATGAGGCCAAAAGCAAAACCAGATAAAGTCGACACTATGCAAATACAGATGAATATCTCTTATTAATGTAGACTCAAAAATCCTCTTCAAAATTCTAGCAGACTAAAGCCAATAACATATAAAAAGGAGTATACAACTAGAAAAGACTCTTGAGAATCCCTTGGACACCAAGGAGATCAAACCAGTCAATCCTAAAGGAAATCAGTCCTGAATATTCATTGGAAGGA
>NW_011494772.1:6731620-6734801 GCF_000754665.1 Bison bison bison | reverse complement strand
GATCAGGAACAAGACAAGGATTTTCCCTCTACCACTTCTTTTTAACATTGTGCTGAAGGTGCTAGCCAGGGCAATTAGGCAAGAAAGAGAAATAAAAGGCATTTGTATTGGAAAGGCAGAAGTGAAATTATTTCTGTTTTCAAATGACATGATCTTGTACATGGATAATCTTAATTCACAAGAAAACCATTAGACTTTAAAAAAACCCATTAGACCTAATAAATGAGACCAGCAAGATTTCAGAATACAAGGTCAATATCACAAAATTCAATTGTATTTCCATACATTGAACAATGTACAATACTATGAACAATACAAAATGAAATTAAATAAATAATTCCAGGACTTCCCTGGCAGGCCAGTGGTTAAGATTCTATGCTTTCACTGCAGGGGACACAGGTTCCATCTTGGGTCAGGGAACTAAAATCTCACACGCTGTACAGTGTGGCCAAGAAAAAAAAAAATCCATCTGCAATAACATCAAAAAGAATAAAAACTCTTGAGAATAAGTGCAAGATTTATAGACAGAAAACTATAAAACCACATATGATCTCAGATCCAATAACTTTCTTTTTCTTTTTTTTTGGCCAGACACAGGGCATGTGGCATATTAGTTCCCCAACCAAAGATCGAACCCATGCCCCCTGCAGTGGGGGCATGGAGTCTTAACCACTGGACCACCAGGGAAATTCCACAGTAAGTTATTTCTAATACCCCTTTTTCAGGTAGTCTATGGTTATGCATGATGTGTAGCCAATTTGCAACTAGCCAATAAAACCAACTTGGTATAACTATTGCTGTGTTCCTTGATGGTCTTTAACTGATAGGTATTTACACAAATGGAGGCTTCCTTGCAATTCAGCTGAGATCCTCAGCGTCTAGGCCTGTAACCTTCAACTCAATAGCAGTGCGTATATCTGTAACCATTTGTGCCTTTCTTCTAATTGAGTCATACCTCCTTACCAGTACCTGGGAGTAAGTTCACAGTGAATTGAAAGACATTTCAACTAGGCCTTTCTGCATTGGATTTCTTTGTTTTCCTAGGGAGGGAGAAGTTTCCCCAGGACTTTGGTTCTCTGATCAGATAAGTACTTGATAATAATGTTGTTTTTCAGCTTTCTACCACCTGTTCCTATAGTCCATCCACTCGTTTAGTATGAGTGTTATATTTAGTGACACAGTTGAGTGTTATTTTGCAATAGAAGGAAAAGTCTATAGGGAGAAAATGAGCTTATTTGTGATACTCTATTCTCGAGCTGATGCTAGGGGCTGAAGAAGTCAAAAGGTCTTCTCAGACCAGTGTCTTTTGGACAAAGCTGCTTTCCCTGCAGGTAAAGAGCAAGTTAGCCAAGATGGCATGGTCAGGATCTCTCGCCCCAAGTTTGTAAACAATGATTATGTAACCGCTGAGGTCATGTACAGCACTGCACATATGCACCATGAGGTACTCACTTGGTCATGGGCTACTTTGTGTGGTATGCCTGTATAAGACTCACCTGGAAAAGCCCTGAAGGACTGTGTGCACTTATGTTGTGTTGTGTTGTGTCTGCTGCTATACGGCTGCTGCACCAGCCAGGAGAGAATAAATGTGTCTGCAGTTCCTAGGCTCCTCACATTTGCTTTCAGCCTCTTAGCTCACACCTTGCCTACAATGGGTTCAGCAAACAGTGTGCACACTGAGATACACCAAGACAATTGGTGCTGTGAACAGGATCAGCAATACAATCACCATGAGAAAACCTCATGTCAAAGCATTGTCTTGAAGAACTGTTTATACACTTCTGTTCATGGCAGTGTTATTCACAATAACTAAGTATCCAACAGTGGATGAATGAATAAGAAAATGTGGTACATACATAAGATAGAATATTACTCAGCTTTAAAAATTCTGATTCATGCTAAGACATAGATGATCCTTGAGGTTGTTATACAAACTGCTATAAGCCAGTTACAAACAAATACTATATGATTCCACTTACATGAGGTAGTAAAATTCATAGAGACAAAGTAGAATGGTGGGTGCCAGGAACTGGTGGGGAGAGGGGAATGGGGAGTTACTGTTTAAGGAGTACAGAATATCAGTATCATAAGAGGAAAAGAGTTAGGAAGATAGATGGTGGTGATAGTTGAACAACATTGTGAATGTATTTTATTTATTTATTTTATTTTGGGTTGTGCTGGGTCTTTGTTACTTCTCGTGGACTTCCTCTAGTTGTAGTGAGCTGGGTCTACTCTCTAGTTGCAGTTCATGGGCTTCTCATTGTGGTGGCTTCTCTTGTTGTGGAGCATAGTCCCAAGGGTATTCAGGTTTAGCTACCCTTCAGCGTGTGGAATCAGGGATCGAAACTGTGTGCTTTGCTTGGCAGGTGGATTCTTTTTTATTTTTGGAGTGAGAAAGTATTCATTCAATGAAACTGGACGTAACATTAACCAAGGCTCAAATCTCATGAAACATCAGGGAAATCAATTTTTTTAATATTTAATTGGAGGCTAATTAATTTACAATATTGTAGTGGTTTTTGCCATACATTGACATGAATAGCCATGGGTGTACATGTGTTCCCCATCCTGAACCCCTGTCCCATGTCCCTCCCCATCCCACCCTTCAGGGTCATCCCAGTGCACCAGCCCTGAGCACCCCGTCTCATGCATCAAACCTGGACTGGCGATCTATTCCACATATGTTAATATGCATGTTTCAATGCTATTCTCTCAAATCATCCCACCCTTGCCTTTTCCCACAGAGTCAAAAGTCTGTTCTTTACATCTGTGTCTCTTTTGTTGTCTCGCATATAGGGTCATCATTAACATCTTTCTAAATTCCATATATATGTGTTAATATACTGTATTGGTGTTTTTCTTTCTGACTTACTTCACTCTGTATCATAGGCTCCAGTTTCATCCACTTCATTAGAACTGATTCAAATGTATCCTTTTTAATAGCTGAGTAATATTCTATTGTGTATATGTACCAAAACTTCCTTATCCATTCATCTGCCGATGGACATCTAGGTTGCTTCCATGTCCTAGCTATTGTAAACAGTGTTGCGATGAACATTGGGGTACACGTGTCTCTTTCAATTCTGGTTTCCTTGGTGTGTATGCCCAGCAGTGGGATTGCTGGGGCATATGGCAGTTCTATTTCCAGTTTTTTAAGGAATCTCCACACTGTTCTCCATAG
>NW_011494772.1:6730341-6730682 GCF_000754665.1 Bison bison bison | reverse complement strand
TTTCTGTTTTCTCATTGTAAGTGTATAGGAATGCAAGGGATTTCTCTGTGTTAATTTTATATCCTGCAACTTTACTATATTCATTGATTAGCTTTAGTAATTTTCTGGTGGAGTCTTTAGGCTTTACTCTGTAGAGGATCAGGTCATCTGCAAATAGTGAGAATTTTACTTCTTTTCCAATCTGGATTCCTTTTATTTTTCTTCTCTGATTGCTGTGGCTAAAACTTCCAAAACTATATTGAAGAGTAGTGGTGAGAGTGGGCACCCATGTCTTGTTCCTGGCAGGTGGATTCTTAACCACTGGGCCACCTGGCAAGTCCTGAATGTATTTTTTAAAATTA
>NW_011494772.1:6727519-6729755 GCF_000754665.1 Bison bison bison | reverse complement strand
GCATTGGGTCTTAGTTGTGGCTTGCAGGCTCTCTAGTTTAGGCACTCAGGCTCAGTAGTTGTAGTGTGTAGGCTTAGTTGCCCTGTGGCCTATGGGATCCTAGTCCCATGATCAGGGATTGAACCCACATCCCTGGCATTAGAAGGCAGATTCTTAACCACTGGCCCACCAGGGACATTCCTATGAATGCATTTAATACCACCAAACTGTACGTTTAAAAATGGTTGAGGTAAATTTCATGTAATGTGTATTTACCACTAAAAATAAATTGGGGAAAAAAACTACCTTATGTGAACTTTCCTCAGTCTTGTCTTTGTGTCCCTGGGAATTGCTTTGTTTAGTTTCATCCGCCCAGAATCAGGAGGGTATTTATTCCTGGTCCATGATCAGTGATGATTGGGTTTTGGCCAAAATCTGGAGACATCAAGTCACACAACCACCACCTTTATGGAACACTGCATTTCTCAGGAAATGTTCTCAGTCTGAAACTGTGCCTCTTTCAGGCCAAGCACTTGCTTCCTTCATGTTTTCTCACTGTAATGTCAACACATATGTTTATCTCTCTAAGTAGCATAGTTTCACCAGGAAAATTTTGAGATTGAAGTAGCCACCTTGAGAAATTTTGTTATGCACAAGATCATCAATTTGAGAGATTCCTTAGGAAAAAAGGCCAGAAATCACATAAAGAGCTTGCTTGTTTTATCTACCTAAAGGAGAGAGATCATTTTATTTAACAAAGGAAACACCCTCCTCTTCATTTCTGTATTTGAGGATTAAGAAGTGCTGACTTTTTACAAAAGTGTTTTATTTTATTTATTGGACACACAGCATGTGGGATCTTAGTTTCCCAACCAGGGATCAAACCCATGCTCCCTCCATTGGGAGCTCAGAGTATTAACCACTGGACCACCAGGGAATCCCCCAAGAAGTGCTGACTTTTTAATAGCATGCTATGATAAAATTTTCAAGGGCCTGAGTTATTGTTTAAATCAGCTGTGGAGCATATTATGTCAAACTGCATTTTCCTGCAGACAAAATTCTTCCCCTCTCCTTTCATAGGGAAATGTAACTAGCCTTTCACAGTGATAATTTCATATTCACTACACAACCCTTACACTACACAACCCTTCTCAAAATGGACAACAAATGAAGGAATTTCTATATAGCTTTCTATTACTTGTGTAAATAAAGAATGTAGCCCACAATTCAAATTTTACAAGGCTCAAATAATTAGCCACTGCAGTCACTGATGGAGAAGGCAATGGCACTCCACTCCAGTACTCTTGCCTGGAAAATCCCATGGCTGGAGGAGCCTGGTAGGCTGCAGCCCATGGGGTCGCTAAGAGTTGGGCATGACTGAGTGACTTCACTTTCACTTTTCACTTTCATGCACTGGAGAAGGAAATAGCAACCCACTCCAGTGTTCTTGCCTGGAGAATCCCAGGGACAGAGGAGCCTAGTGGGCTGCCGTCTATGGGGTCACAGAGTCGGACGTGACTGAAGCCACTTAGCAGCAGCAGCAGCAGCAGTCACTGACTTACAAGTACACCCTGAAAGGGGTTCAGGGGGAAAACATTCTTTGTTTTGTATATATATGGGCCCCTAGATAACTAAGATGCATATCTAGGGAAGAATTTCAATGACACCAGATTCTTGCATCTTCCCATAGATAAGCACTAAAACACTTAACTAAGATATGGTGGGGTTGTGTGTGTGTGTGATTAGCAGCAATCTTTTACCAAGGTGCGTGTGTGACTACATGTATTTTCCAGCCAAAAAATTTATACATTTACTGGCTCCCCACCACCTGCCTCTTTGAAACAGTTCCCAGTTCTCTAAGTCACTGAATAAAACTCAACTCACTGCAGGAGACCTGGGTTCAATACCTGGGTTGGGAATATCCCCTGGAAAAGGAAAAGGTTACCCACTCCAGTATTCTGGCCTAGAGAATTCCACGGACTGCACAGTCCATGGGGTTGCAAAGAGTCGGACATGACTGAGTGACTTTCACTTTCACTACTTTTATGTTGTGTGTTTTTTTCTCCGGTTGACACCTGAGATCACCATAAGAGTGGAGGTTAGCAAAAATGCTTCATAATAGCCTTGACACTGGACCAACATTGATGGGGTAAACTTGAGGGTCTTGCTGAGATGTTTCCCTTGAACGTCACAGCTCTTAACAAGCATTAAGCTCTTAAAGACCGAAAATGTAAGGTGTGGATAGGAACCAAACGCC
>NW_011494772.1:6727145-6727419 GCF_000754665.1 Bison bison bison | reverse complement strand
ATTGTCTTTTCTCCATTGTATATTCTTGCCTCCTTTGTCAAAGATAAGGTGTCCATAGGTGTGTGGATTTATCTCTGGGTTTTCTATTTTGTTCCACTGATCTATAGTTCTGTCTTTGCACCAGTACCATACTGTTTTGATGACTGCAGCTTTGTAGTATAGTCAGGCAGGTTGATTCCTCCAGTTCCATTCTTCTTTCTTAAGATTGTTTTGGCTATTTGAGTTTTTTTGTATTTCCATACAAATTGTGAAATTATTTATTCTAGTTCTGTGA
>NW_011494772.1:6724826-6727015 GCF_000754665.1 Bison bison bison | reverse complement strand
TGGATAGGAACCAACAGCCCGAGGCCCTTTTGGTGGCACTAGTGGTAAAGGACCCACCTGCCAATGCAGGAGATGTAAGAGACACTGGATCAGGAAGATCCCCTGCAGGAGGGCATGGCAACCCACTCCAGTTTTCTTGCCTTGAGAATCCCATCGACAGAGGAGCCTGGTGGGCTACAGTCCATAGGGTCGCAAAGAGACAGACATGACTTAACTGACTTAGCACACATACAAAGGGCTATGAGCAAGATCTGGTTGTAGTTTATTTTCCAGGTAAACTGCACTTTCCCTACTGGCCAGAGACTTTTTGCTGTAAGGATAGGGAAATAGATTGCCTTTGTAATTCCAGCTCAACTTATCTCTTCAGTAGCAGGGACAGGCATTACACCTAAATAACGTATTTTAAAACTCCATAAAGTTTTTTAAAATATAACTTAATTGCAGTTTAGTTGCTTTACAATGTTGTGTTAGAAAAACCCTGAAGTTTACCCCATCAATGTTGGTCCAGTGTCAAGGCTATTATGAAGCATTTTTGCTAACCTCCACTCTTATGGTGATCTCAGGTGTCAACCGGAGAAAAAAACACACAACATAAAAGTAGTGAAAGTGAAAGTCACTCAGTCATGTCCGACTCTTTGCAACCCCATGGACTGTGCAGTCCGTGGAATTCTCTAGGCCAGAATACTGGAGTGGGTAACCTTTTCCTTTTCCAGGGGATATTCCCAACCCAGGTATTGAACCCAGGTCTCCTGCAGGAAGTTTTAACTTCCCTGGAAACTCTATAGGCATTATCACATATAATCTTCAGAAAAAGTGGAGAGACCTAATGGAATTTGGAAAGTAAAATCAACAAACTTCTAACCCTAACCCTCAAACTTCCGAGGACTAAAGTATTACCATTAGTCTTAATGGCAATGAGCTCTAACCCCTCTGGGGACCACCTCTAGTTAGCTACTTCTGTGTTAATAACAGACTGCCCCACTCTGTTTTGTCATTTCGCCTCAAATCCTATCCTCTTACAGGCCAGTGTGACTCCATACTACTAAAGACTCATGTGATACCTCTAGATGTCTCCATGAAAGGTTCAAGCTGCATTTTCAAAATATCCACCTCAACAAAGTCTGCATGATCAAAGGGAAACTTCCCTTGAGTCGCAGTGGAAAAGACCTTATTAATAGGCTTCAAACGGAGGATTTTTAGGAATTCTTTGGAAACTGACGATTGCAGAGGTGGACAGCTTCTGCTGCACTTTATATAAATACTATAGGTCAATAGAACAATTTCTGATGAGGGTAAAAGAAAAAAGGCACTGGGCTGTCTACAAGAGACCAGCTGGGCCATAAGACATTTTTCCATGGCCCAGGTTGGGTCATCTAGGATACTATGTCCAGGGTCTATTACAAGGACGAATGATCATCATCTTGTTTTTGGTAACTGCCTGTGGCACTTTTGGCCGACGGAGCCTGTCCAGTCTTAAATGCCACTAAGCAGCCCTTGTCACATCACAAAAGTCAACACAAACATATCTAACACACACTCAAATCTTGTAATGACTTTTCTAACTCCCTTAACTGAAATGCCCCATGGTTCTCTGTGATGTGTAGTCTCCCTCAGTGTGATGAGCTAATAAACCCAACTTTAACTATTGGTAAGTTCTGATGGTCTTTGGTTGAAGCCCACTGATGTTATTAGAAAATTCAAGAGAATCACCTAAAAAGCTTTACACCTAATAGGAGAAGTGAGCTAGTTGACCAGAAGCAAGACCTACTATGAAATTAAATAGCCTTCCTTGACAGACACTTAAAATAATTTTTAAAATTTATTTTATTCATTTTTGGCTGTGCTCAGGCTTTCTCTAGTTGCAGCAAGTGGGGCTATTCTTTACTGCAGTGCACCAGCTTCTCAGTGTGGTGGCTTCTCTCCTTGTGGAGCACAGGCTATAAGTGCACAGGCTTCAGTAGTTGGAGCTTGCAGGCTCAGTAGTTCAGGCTCACGAGCTCTAGAGCACGGGCTCGGTAGTTGCAGTGCATGGGTTTAGTTGTTCTGAGGCATGTGGAATCCTCCTGGACCAGGGATCCAAATTGTGTCTCCTCCATTGGCAGGTGGATTCTTATCCATTGTCAGTTCAGTTCAGTTCAGTCGCTCAGTCGTGTCCGATTCTTTGCGACCCCATGAATCGCAGCACGCCA
>NW_011494772.1:6721661-6724153 GCF_000754665.1 Bison bison bison | reverse complement strand
CCTTGACTAGACAGACCATTGTTGGCAAAGTAATGTCTCTGCTTTTGAATATGCTATCTAGGTTGGTCATAACTTTCCTTCCAAGGAGTAAGCAAGCGTCTTTTAATTTCATGGCTGCAGTCACCATTGTACCACCAGACAAATCCAAAGCTGCTATATTCTTGTACATGTCTTTGGCTAACATTTGTGCACATTTCTTTTAGGTGTACACCTAGAAATGGCAGCACAAGTAGATACAGCACAAGTAGATATATGCAGCTCTAGTAGATACTGTCAAATAGCTTTCCAAAATGATTGGTGTACCCATTACATTCCTATGAACTATGAATGAGACCCATTGTTTCCAGAAATCTTTAGGAACACATAGTACTCTTGGATTTTAAGGGTGTTTTTTTGTTTTTTTTTTTTTTGCCTGTTTGAGTGATGAAATAATATTTTGCTATTTTAAGACACAGCTCTCTGATTTACCATGAGCATATGTTCATATGTTATTGGCTACTTGGGTTTCCTCTTTTGTAAAATGTTTTTCTACATCCTTTGCTTGCTTGCTTTTCTATTTCTATTGGATTGTTTGTTAATCTTTTGTCAATTACTGTGTTTTGAAGCTACCTTTTGGGGTAGACATGTCTGTATGTTATTCTAGCAGGTGGGGCTCACAAAGTCATCAAGCTCCCATTAAGGCTGGAAAGAGCAATTAATATTTCCTATTGCCTGGGAGGGGGACACAGATTTATTCAGGAGATTTAGATCTGGAGGAGCCTGAGAGCCAATTTGAGGGATAAGGCAAGAGCATCAGGCATGGATCAACAGCTGAGGACCTCAGGATCTGGCACATCTCAGAAGATGCCTGTGTGAAGACTTTCCCTCCAAGGACAGCCCACTCTCCCCATGTACTCTCTAAGCGCCCAGAGATTCAGACTACAACCTGTGGGAAATGAGGGGTGTGGGCTGAAATTACTAATAGGGTTTGGTGTGGCACATCAGAATGGAAATTTCCTTTTGTATTAGGAAACACAAAGTTTCCTTTTGTTTATTATTTCACTGAAAAATTTAAAAACTCCTCTTTGGCCCTATCCTTTGTATTTTGCAATAAAAATTCAGCTTCATGGTCTTGTTTATCCTTTCTTCGTTTTGTTTTGTTTTGCCACACCTCACTGCATGAGGGATCTTAGTTCCCCAACCAGGAATATCGAACCCGCGCTCTCTGCCAGGGAAGCACGGTCTTAAGCACTGGCCTGCCAGGGAAGTCTTGTTTTTTCTTTCTAATGCTCACTGAGCAAACTCCCAGAGACCAGCCTGAGAATTACCTTTATAATTAACTAAAGGAATCTAAGAAGGAATGGAGATGCTCTCCTGTCCTTTGGCTGTGAAGGAAGAGCTTCCATTCTGCATCATAGAAACAGTTCGCAACATGTGATATGGTGAGGTGCTCAGTTGGGAAACTTTGTCTTGAATCCCCGTACCAAAGCACAGCCCTTTGAGAATGCCCAGGATTGTTGACAACTTAATCTCCATTGAGATAAGGCTGTCCTTGAAATTATTATTATAACAGAGGGTGTTCAGAAATTGTTGCTATGGCCTGTGAAAACCTTCAAATGACACCAGTAATTATGCCAGATAAGGAGTTGTCCTGGAAATTGTGTTGCAAATGACCTCTCTGAAACTCTACACCTTCTAAAGAAGACTATAAATCCCAGCGGTGGGAAGATCCCCTGGAGAAGGGAAAGGCTACCCACTCTAGTATTCTGCCTGGAAAACTCCATGGACTGTATAGTCCATAGGGTCACAAAGAGTTGGACACGACTGAGTGACTTTCACTTTCACTTTCTTTTTGCCACTTTCAGGCTGTATAAGCTCGGCAAGTTGCTTTACTTTTTCTGTACTTTCAGTTTCCTCATATGCATAATGGGGGTAAGGAAAGGAAGGCTCCATTGTCACCACTGAAGTGATCACTGGCACATCCTTCCTCCTCTATAGACTTGTAGGTAATCCGATGACACTGCAGTTCACCTGGAAATGGAGCCCATTAGTCAGCTCCCTAAATTGGCCCTAAATGGGCTTCTTGAGATGGTCCCCAGGTTCCAACATCGGAGCACAGATCTCGGAAGGTGTATCCCTGGGGAAAGCAGCTCTCCCACCCACCTCTGGGCCCTGGGACCAGTGTGGGTAGAGCTTGTAGGGCTGTCCTGCCCATCCAGGCCACATTTTCCAATGGCCACTAAAAGAACAGAGGAAATGAGAATACTCAGACCAAGCAACTCCCAGACTCTGGGTAAGGGTGCACCCAATTCTCCCGTCTTCCTTTTCTCTCACTCTCTAGGTTCTTATTCCACTTCTCTGTCTTGTTCTGACTTTCTCTGCCCCTCAGTTTCTCTCTTTTTTTTTTTTCCTGCTGTCTCTGTCTCTCCCCAGAGAAGGCAATGGCACCCCACTCCAGTACTCTTGCCTGGAAAATCCCATGGACAGAGGAGCCTGGTAGGCTGCAGTCCATG
>NW_011494772.1:6721255-6721561 GCF_000754665.1 Bison bison bison | reverse complement strand
CAGGGCTGAACCCCATGGTTCTTCCCTGATTATGTCCACATCTCTAACTCCATCCATCAAAGCTTTCCCTTTCCCACCACAAGCAGACAGAGGGATGGCAAACCCCAGGACTCAGGGAGGGTGAGAGCCACCAACCACAGAAATCAAAGCAGAGAAATGAGGGCTGAGAGACGGATCAAGACAGATAGAGGCAGAAATGGGTCTCAGGCAGGGAGGAAGATAGGAAGGAAGAACCTGTGGGAGAGCCACTGTGATCCCCATTGGAAACAGATGGGATTAAATTAGAAATGAGAGAGAGGAAGAAAG
>NW_011494772.1:6720094-6721155 GCF_000754665.1 Bison bison bison | reverse complement strand
AGCCCCTCAACCCAGCTCAGAACTCTACACTCCCACCTCGGTTTCTCTGCCACCTTGGACTCCATTTGATCCTAAGGGTCTTCCCACTGCATTTCTGACCCTCACACACCTTCTTGTATATCTCTTTCTGCCTCCATCTCTATGTCTTCATTAATGTCTCTGTGTCGCTAGGTGTATGTCCCTCAATTCCTGTTTCTCTCACTCCATCTGTTTCACCCTTGCCTTCTCTGGATTTCTGCAGTCCCTCTTGGTAGAAACCACCCGCTGTCCGATTCCACATTCCTTTATTTTGCGAAGAGAAGCAGACGGTCAGGTCAGGGGGCGGGATCTGAGGACTTGCCCAGGCCCCAACCCCCTCCAGCTCCGGAGACCTGAACGACACCGGAAGCTCCAGCCCCAACTAGGAGCCAGGTGACAGAGCAGATGCTCGGTTTCCACGAGGCCCGCACCACCACGCAGTTCCTTTCTACAACTCAGCCGAAGCCCCGAGCCTCAGTTCTAAGCTCAGTCCTCTGCTACCAAATCCAGTACTGGTCCCGCCTGGCCCAGCCAGCAGCCCTAGGAGCCAGAGCACAAGGCCCTGGACTTCACCATGAACCATCCCATGGCCACATGGCTCCAAAAGCCTTCCAGACACGGAGACCATGAGATAGGTCCTTAGGTTGGGAGAGGAGGGTGGGATGTCCGGGCAATTGAGGCATTCAAAGGGGTGAGAACTTAAATAGCAGGGGAGGGCAGGGTCTGAAGATGGGGGGTCTAGAGGCTACTGAGGGCTGGGAACCTGCAGGGCTAAAAGGCCTGAAAGGGCAGAGTCCATTTGGAAGGGACATCCCTGGTAGCTCAGAAGGTAAAGAATAAGCCTGTGACCCAGGTAGACCCAGGTTTGATCCCTGGATCATAAGATCCTCTGGAGAAGTGAATGGTAACCCACTCCAGTATTCTTGTCTGTAGGATTCCATGGACAGAGGAGCCTGGTGGATTATCCCTTTCACTTCTGGGGCTTCCCAGGTGGTGCTAGTGGTAAAGAACCCGCCTGCCATTGCAGGAGACTTAAGAGACAC
>NW_011494772.1:6719581-6719994 GCF_000754665.1 Bison bison bison | reverse complement strand
CCTGGAGAATCCCAGGGATGGGGGAGTCTGGTGGGCTGCCATCTATGGGGTCGCACAGAGTCAGACACGACTGAAGCGACTTAGCAGCAGCAGCAGCTGTCTCTACCAATCTCTATCTCCTCACTTTCACTTCCTCTTTTCCTTCTTTTTTTTAACATGTACTACTTTTGTTTCTTCTCTTTCTTGGACTCTCCTTCTCTGCATCTCCATCTCTCCTTCAATGGCTCTGTAAACTGGGCTTCTCTTTCGCTTGGTATCTATGCGCCTCTCCCTATCTTTTCTTTGCTGTCTGTCTTTGATTTGCCCATCTCTCTTTCCCTAGCCTCGCAGGGTCTCTGCCTGAGGAAGTGGACAGAGGGATTCCCCTACTCCACTGTCAGGGCTGAACCCCATGGTTCTTCCCTGATTATGTC
>NW_011494772.1:6717516-6718255 GCF_000754665.1 Bison bison bison | reverse complement strand
ATCTTTTTTTGTATAGTTCTTCTGTGTATTCTTTCCACCTCTTCTTAACATCCTCTGCTTCTGTTAGGTCCATACCGTTTCTGTCCTTTATTGAGCCCATCTTTCCATGAAATGTTCCCTTCGTATCTCTAATTTTCTTGAAGAGATCTCTAGTCTTTCCCATGCAATTGTTTTCCTCTATTTCTTTGCATTGATCAGTGAGGAAGGCTTTCTTATCTCTCCTTGCTATTCTTTAGAACTCTGCATTCAGATGGGTATTTCTTTCCTTTTCTCTTTTGCCTTTCACTTCTCTTCTTTCCTAAGCTATTTGTAAGCCCTCCTCAGACAATCATTTTGCCTTTTTGCACTTCTTTTTCTTGGGGATTGTCTTGATCATTGCCTCTTGTACAGTGTCACGAACCTCCATCCATAGTTTTTCAGGCACTCTGTCTATCAGATCTAATCCCTTGAATCTATTTCTCACTTCCACTGTATAATCATATGGGGTTTGATTTAGGTCATACCTGAATGGTCTAGTGGTTTTCCCTACTTTCTTCAATTTATGTCTAAATTTGGAAGCATGGAGTTCATGACCTGAGCCACAGTCAGCTCCCAGTCTTGTTTCTGCTGCCTGTATAGAGCTTCTCCATCTTCGGATGCAAAGAATATAATCAATCTGATTTCTCTATTGACCATCTGGTGATGTCCATCTGTAGAGTCATCTCTTGTGTTGTTGGAAGAGGGTGTTTGCTATGACCAG
>NW_011494772.1:6715643-6716900 GCF_000754665.1 Bison bison bison | reverse complement strand
TGTTGGGGCATAGATGTGGATTACTGTCATATTGAATGGTTTGCCTAGAAAACAACAGAGATCATTCTGTCATTTGTTTGATTGCATCCATCGTAGAAAAGCATTCTAACCTCTCTGTGCTTCCACATCTGCTTGTGTGATCTTAAGCAAAGTGCCTGACCTCTCTGGGCTTCCACTTATGAGCTGTTTGATCTTAGGCAAGTTGCCTGACCTTTCTGCGCTTCCACTGAAGAGATGAGTGATCTTAGGCAAGTTGTTAAAACACTCTGTGCTTCCACTTCTGAGGTCTGTGATCTTAGGCAAGTTACCTGATGCCTCGGTGTTTCCACATCTATGCTGTGTGATCTTATGAAAGTTGCCTGACCTCTCTGTGCTTTCACTTCTGAGCTGTGTGATCTTAGGCAACTTGCTAAGTACTCTGTGCTTCCACTTATGAGCTGTTGTCTCATGTCTCTATGCTTCCACTACTGAGCTATATGATTTTAGACAAGTTGCCTGACCATTCTGAGCTTCCACTAATGATCTGTGTGATCATAGGCAAGTTGCAGGACCTCTCTGTGCTTCCATTTTTCCACATAAGAGCTGAGTGATCTAAGGCAAGTTGCCTAACCTCTCTGTGCTTCCATTTCTGAGCTCTGTCATCTTAGGCAAGTTGCTTAACCTCTCTGTGCTTCCATTCTTGAGGTCTGTGATCTTAAGCAAGTTGCCTGTTGTCTCTATGCTTCCAATTAAGAGCTGTATGATCAGACCCAAGTTCCCTGATGTTTCTGTGCTTCCACTTTTAAGCTCTGTGATATTACAGAAGTTGCCTATTCTCTCTGTGCTTCCACCTCTGAGTTGTGTCATCTTAGGCAAGTGACCTGATCTCTCTGTGCTTCATGTCTGAGCTATCTGATTTTAGGCATTTTGCTTGACCTCCCTGTGCTTCCACGTCTGAGCTGTGTGATCGTAGGCCAGTTGGCTAACTTCTCTGTGGCTCTGCTTCTGAGCTCTCTGATCTTACTCAAGTTGAGTAACACCTCTGTGCTTTCATATTAGAGCTGTATGATCTTAGGCAACTTGTCTGACCTCTCTGTGCTTCCACTTAGGAGCTGTGTGATGTTATTCAAGTTGCCTGACCTCTCTGTTCTTCTGCTTATGATCTTTGGCAAGTGGCCTAACCTCTCTGTGCTTCCACCAAGAGCTGTGTGATCTTAGGCTGATTCCCTAACCTCTCTGTGCTTCCATATCTCACCTTGGTGATTAGGCAAGTGGCCT
>NW_011494772.1:6714250-6715543 GCF_000754665.1 Bison bison bison | reverse complement strand
GACCTCTCCTTCTTCCACTTATGAGCTGCGTGATTTTAAGCAAGTTGCCTAACCTCTCTCTGCTTCCACTTAGGAGCTGTGTAATCTTAGGCTGATTCCCTAACCTCTCTGTTCTTCCATATCTCAGCTTGGTGATTAGGCAAGTGGCCTGAAAACTCTGTGCTTTCCTGTTTAAGCTGTGTGATCTTAGGCAAGTTGTCTAAGCTCTGTGTGTTTCCACAGCTGAGCTCTGTGATCTTAGTCAAGTGGGCTAACATGTGTGTACTTTCATTTCTTAGGTTAGTGTGATATTATGTAAGTTGCCTGACTTCCCTCTGCTTCCACTTCCGATCTATGTGATCATAGGTAAGTTGCAGAAACTCTGATTTTCCACCTAGGAGTTGTGTGATCATAGGCAAACAACCCTGACCTCTCTGTGCTCCACTTCTGAGCTCAGTCATCTTAGGCAGGTTTCCAACTTCTCTGGGGTTCCACATGAGAGCTGTGTGATTGTGGACAAGCTGCCTGACCTCTCTGTGCTGCCATTTAGGAGCTGTGTGGTCTTAGGCACATTGCCTGATATCTCTGTGCTTCCAATTCTGATCTGTTCCATCTTAGGCAAGTTGCCACACCTCTAGTTTTACCACCTCTATGATGTGTAATCTTAGACCAGCTGCCTGACCTCGCTGTGCTTCCACTTCTAAACTGTGTGGTCTTAGGCACATTGCCTGGCTTTCCTATGCTTCCACTTATGAGCTGTGTGATCTTAAGCAAGTTGCCTAACCTCTCTGTGCTTCCACTTAGGAGCTGTGTAATATTAGGCTGATTCCCTAACCTCTCTGTGCTTCCATATCTCAGCTTGGCGATTAGGCAAGTGGCCTGACAACTCTGTGCTTTCATGTTTAAGCTGTGTGATCTTAGGCAAGTTTCTAACTTCTCTGCGGTTCAACATGAGAGCTGTGTGATTGTGGACAAGTTTCCGCTTAGGAGCTGTGTAATTTTAGGCTGATTCCCTAACCTCTCTGTGCTTCCATATCTCAGCTTGGTGATTAGGCAAGTGGCCTGACAACTCTGTGCTTTCATGTTTAAGCTGTGTGATCTTAGGCAAGTTTCCAACTTCTCTGGGGTTCAACATGAGAGCTGTGTGATTGTGGACAAGTTGCCTGTGCTCTCTGTACTCCCATTTAGGAGCTGTGTTGTCTTAGGCACATTGCCTGACTTCCCTATGCTTCCACATTTGAGCTGTGTGATCTTAGGCAAATTTTCTGACCTCTTTTTGCTTTCACTTCTGAGCTTAGTTATTTTAGTCAAGTT
>NW_011494772.1:6712771-6713048 GCF_000754665.1 Bison bison bison | reverse complement strand
ACATTGCCTGATATCTCTGTGCTTCCAATTCTGATCTGTTCCATCTTAGGCAAGTTGCCACACCTCTAGTTTTACCACCTCTATGCTGTGATATCTTAGGCCATCTGCCTGACCTCTCTGTGCTTCCACTTCTAAACTGTATGCTCTAAGGCACATTGCCTGACTTCCCTATGCTTCCACATTTGAGCTGTGTGATCTTAGGCAAGTTGTCTGACCTCTCTTTGCTTTGACTTCTGAGCTTTGTTATTTTAATCAAGTTGCCTGACCTCTCCTTCTT
>NW_011494772.1:6711631-6711906 GCF_000754665.1 Bison bison bison | reverse complement strand
CTGCCTAACCTCTCTGTGCTTCCACTTCTTTTTTTTTTTTTTGTGCTTCCACTTCTAAACTGTGTGGTCTTAGGCACATTGCCTGACTTCCCTATGCTACCACATTTGAGCTGTGTGATTTTAGGCAAGTTGTCTGACTTCTCCTTGATTCCACTTCTGTGCTTTGTTATTTTAATCAAGTTGCCTGACCTCTCCTTCTTCCACTTACATGCTGTGTGATCTTAAGCAAGTTGCCTAACCTCTCTGTGCTTCCACTTAGGAGCTGTGTGATCTTA
>NW_011494772.1:6710303-6710622 GCF_000754665.1 Bison bison bison | reverse complement strand
ACATCTGATGGATCATGAAAAAAGCAAGAGAGTTCCAGAAAAACATCTATTTCTGCTTTATTGACTATGCCAAAGCCTTTGACTGTGTGCATCACAATAAACTGTGGGGAATTCTGAAAGAGATGGGAATACCAAACTACCTGACCTGCCTCTTGAGAAATTTGTATGCAGGTCAGGAAGCAGCAGTTAGAACTGGACATGGAACAACAGACTGGTTCCAAATAGGAAAAGGAGTATGTCAAGGCTGTATATTGTCACCCCTGCTTATTTAACTTATATAGACAGAGTATATCATGAGAAACGCTGGGCTGGATGAAGC
>NW_011494772.1:6709066-6710203 GCF_000754665.1 Bison bison bison | reverse complement strand
TAGGAAAGTTTACAACTCTCTGGGCTTCCACATGAGAGCTGTGTGATTGTAAACAAGTTGTCTGACCTCTCTGTGCTCCCATTTTGGAGTTGTCTGGTCTTAGGCACATTGCCTGATATCTCTGTGCTTCCACTTCTGATCAGTTCAATCTTAGGCAAGTTGCCAGACCTCTCAGTTTTTCCACCTCTATGCTGTGTCATCTTAGGCCAGCTGCCTGACCTCTCTGTGCTTCCACTTCTATACTGTATGCTCTTAAGCACATTGCCTGACTTCCCTATACTTCCACATTTGAGCTGTGTGATCTTAGGCAAGTTGTCTGACTTCTCTTTGCTTCCACTTCTGAGCTTTGTTATTTTAGTCAATTTGCCTGACTTTGCTTTCTTCCACTTATGAGCTGTGTGATCTTAAGCAAGTTGCCTAACCTCTCTGTGCTTCCACTTAGGAGCTGTGTGATCTTAGGCTGATTCCCTAACCTCTCTGTGCTTCCATATCTCAGTTTGGGGGATGGGATGGCACATGTAGCGCAGGCGGCTGCGATGGTGCATGTAGCACAGCCGAAAGGAGCCACCCTCTGTTGGAGGCCAGGGTGGCAGCCAGGAGGAGCTACCCAACTCCGGAGGCCGGGGTCGGCCACCAGAAGGAGCAACCCCACATCCAAGGAGTGGTCGCTGTGCAGGCGCAGGAGAGCCTAGAGGAGCTATTCCACATTCAATGTCAGGAGGGGCGGTGGTGAGGAGACACCCCTCGTCCAAGGTAAGGATCAGCTTCTGCGCTTTGCTGGAGCAGCTGTGAAGAGATACCCCACGTCCAAGGTAAGAGAAACCCAAGTAAGATGGTAGGTGTTGCAAGAGGGCATCAGAGGGCAGACACACTGAAACCATAATAACATAAAACTAGTCAATCTAATCACACTAGGACCACAGCCTTGTCTAACTCAATGAAACTAAGCCATGCCTGTGGGACCCAAGATGGGCAGGTCATGGTGGAGAGATCTGACAGAAAGTGGTCCACTGGAGAAGGAAATGGCAAACCACTTCAGTATTCTTGCCTTGAGAACCCCATGAACAATATGAAAAGGAAAAACGATAGGATACTGAAAGAGGAACTCCCCAGGTCAGTAGGTGGCTAATATGCTAC
>NW_011494772.1:6707435-6707780 GCF_000754665.1 Bison bison bison | reverse complement strand
AAGAAGCTGAAGTTGAATGGTTCTATGAAGACCTACAAGACCTTTTACAACTAACACCCAAAAAAGACGTCCTTTTCAATATAGGGGACTGGAATGCAAAAGTAGCAAGTCAAGAAACACCTGGAATAACAGGCAAATTTGGCCTTGGAATACGGAATGAAGCAGGGCAAAGGCTAATAGAGTTTTGCCAAGAAAATGCAGTGGTCATAGCAAATACCCACTTCCAACAACACAAGAGAAGACTCTACACATGGACATCACCAGATGGTCAACACCGAAATCAGATTGATTATATTCTTTGCAGCCAAAGATGGAGAAGCTCTATACAGTTGCAAAAACAAGACT
>NW_011494772.1:6704227-6705161 GCF_000754665.1 Bison bison bison | reverse complement strand
CCCTCTGAGCTGTGTGATCTTAGGCATGTTGCCTGAGCTCTCTGTGCTTCCACTTCTGATCTCTTTGATCACAGGCAACTTTCAGCATGTGTCTTTTTTTCTACATCTGAGCTGTGTGATCTTAGGCATCTTGTCAAAGCTCACTGTGCTTCCACTTCTGAGCTGTGTGATCTTAGGCAAGTTGTTTAAGCTCTCTATCCTTCTACTTAATCTGTATCATTTTAGGCAAGTTTCCTAACCTCTCTGGACTTCCACCTCTGAGCTCTGTGATCTAGTGAAGTTACATATGCTGTCTGTGCTTCCACTACTGAGCTGAAGTTACATATGCTGTCTGTGCTTCCACTACTGAGCTATATGATTTTAGACAAGTTGCCTGACCACTCTGAGCTTCCGCTAATGATCCGTGTGATCATAGGCAAGTTGCAGGACCTCTCTGTGCTTCCACTTAGGAGCTGTGTTATCTTAGGCAAGTTGTCTAAGCTCTGTGTGTT
This sequence comes from Bison bison bison, assembly GCF_000754665.1. Taxonomy (NCBI): domain Eukaryota; kingdom Metazoa; phylum Chordata; class Mammalia; order Artiodactyla; family Bovidae; genus Bison; species Bison bison. The sequence continues at coordinate 6,704,670 of NW_011494772.1, read as the reverse complement.
TCCACAGCTGAGCTCTGTGATCTTAGTCAAGTGGGCTAACATGCGTGTGCTTTCATATCTTAGCTTGTTGTGATTGTATGCAAGTTGCATGAATTCTCTGTGCTTCTACTTTCGATCTATGTGATCATAGGTAAGTTGCAGAAACTCTGTTTTTCCACCTAGGAGCTGTGTGATCATTGGCAAACTTGCCTAATCTCCCTGTGCCTCCACTTCTGAGCTCAGTAATCTTAGGCAAGTTTTCAAGTTCTCTGGGCTTCTATATGAGAGCTCTGTGATTGTAGACAAGTTGCCTGACCTCTCTGTGCTTCCACTAAGGAGCTCAGTGATCCTAGGCTAATTAGCTAACCTCCCTGAGCTTCCGTATCTGAGGTGTGTGATCTTAGGCAACTTACCTAACCTCTCTGTGCTTCCCCTCTGAGCTGTATCAGCTTAGGCACGTGACC
>NW_011494772.1:6703767-6704127 GCF_000754665.1 Bison bison bison | reverse complement strand
AAGATGATGCTGTAGAAAGTGCTGCACTCAATATGCCAGCTAAATTTAGGAAAACTCAGCAGTGGCCACGGGACTAGGAAAAGGTGTTTTCATTCCAATCCCAAAGAAAGGCAATGCCAAAGAATGCTCAAACTACCACATAATTGCACTCATCTCACACGCTAGTAAAGTAATGCTCAAAATTCTCCAAGCCATGCTTCAGCAATACGTGAACCATAAACTTCTAGATGTTGAAGCTGGTTTTAGAAAAGGCAGAGGAACTAGAGATCAAGTTGCCAACATCTGATGGATCATGAAAAAAGCAAGAGAGTTCCAGAAAAACATCTATTTCTGCTTTATTGACTATGCCAAAGCCTTTGA
>NW_011494772.1:6702211-6703189 GCF_000754665.1 Bison bison bison | reverse complement strand
CTTTCACTTCTGAGCTGTGTGATCTTAGGCAACTTGCTAAGTACTCTGTGCTTCCACTTATGAGCTGTTGTCTCATGTCTCTATGCTTCCACTACTGAGCTATATGATTTTAGACAAGTTGCCTGACCATTCTGAGCTTCCACTAATGATCTGTGTGATCATAGGCAAGTTGCAGGACCTCTCTGTGCTTCCATTTTTCCACATAAGAGCTGAGTGATCTAAGGCAAGTTGCCTAACCTCTCTGTGCTTCCATTTCTGAGCTCTGTCATCTTAGGCAAGTTGCTTAACCTCTCTGTGCTTCCATTCTTGAGGTCTGTGATCTTAAGCAAGTTGCCTGTCATCTCTGTGCTTCCAATTAAGAGCTGTGTGATCAGACCCAAGTTTCCTGACGTTTCCGTGCTTCCACTTTTAAGCTCTGTGATATTACAGAAGTTGCCTATTCTCTCTGTGCTTCCACCTCTGAGTTGTGTCATCTTAGGCAAGTGACCTGATCTCTCTGTGCTTCCATGTCTGAGCTATCTGATCTTAGGCATGTTGCTTGACCTTCCTGTGCTTCCACGTCTGAGCTGTGTGATTGTGGGCAAGTGGGCTAACCTCTCTGTGTCTCTGCTTCTGAGCTCTCTGATCTTAGTCAAGTTGAGTAACACCTCTGTGATTTAGTATCAGAGCTGTATGATCTTAGACAAGTTTTCTGACCTCTCTGTGCTTCCACTTAGGAGCTGTGTGATGTTATTCAAGTTGCCTGACTTCTCTGTTCTTCTGCTTATGAGTTGGTGATCTTTGACAAGTTGCCTAACCTTTCTGTGATCCACTTAGGAGCTTTGTTATTTTAGTCACATTGCCTGATTGCTCTTTCTTCCATGTTTTTCTAGAACTCTCTTACTTTTTCAATGATCCAGCGGATGTCGGCAATTTGATCTCTGGTTCCTCTGCCTTTTCTAAAACCAGCTTGAACATCTGGAAGTTCACGGTTCACGT
>NW_011494772.1:6701495-6702111 GCF_000754665.1 Bison bison bison | reverse complement strand
GTACTTCCATATCTTAGCTTAGTGTGATCTTATGCAAGTAGCCTACCTACTCTGTGATTCCAATTCCAATCTATGTGATCATAGGTAAGTTGTAGAAACTCTATTTTTCCATGTAGGAGCTGTGTGATCATAGGCAAACTTGCCTAACCTCCCTGTGCTTCCACTTCTGAGCTCAGTAATCTTAGGCAAATTTACACCTTCTCTGGGCATCAGCATGAGAGCTGTGTGATTGTAGACTAGTTGCCTGACCTCTCTGTGCTCCCATTTAGGAGCTGTGTGGTCTTAGGCACATTGCCTGATATCTCTGCGCTTCCAATTCTGATCTGTTCTAACTTAGGCAAGTTGCCAGACCTCTCAGTTTTTCCACGTCTAAGCTGTGTGATCTTAGGCCAGTTGCCTGACCTCTCTGTGCTTCGACTTCTGAACTGTATGCTCTTAGGCACATTGCCTGACTTCCCTATGCTTCCACATTGAGCTGTGTGCTCATAGGCAGGTTGTGTGACCTCTCTTTGCTTCCACTTCTGAACTTTGTTATTTTAGTCAAGTTGCCTGACTTCTCTTTCTTCCACTTATGAGCTATGTGATCTTAAGCAAGTTGCCTAACCTCTCTGTGCTT
>NW_011494772.1:6700988-6701395 GCF_000754665.1 Bison bison bison | reverse complement strand
GAGCTATCTGATTTAAGGCAACTTGCCTGACCTCTCTGTGCTTCCACTTAGGAGCTGTGTTATCTTAGGCAAGTTGTCTAACCTCTCTGTGTTTCCACTTCTGAGCTCTGTGATCTTAGTCAAGTGGAGTAACATCTCTGTGCTTTCATATCTTAGCTTGGTGTGATCATATGCAAGTTGCCTGACTTCTCTGTGCTTCCAGTTCCAATCTATGTGATCATAGGTAAGTTGCAGAAACTCTGTTTTTCCACCTAAGAGCTGTGTGTGAATAGGCAAACTTGCCTAACCTCTCTGTGCTTCCACTTCTGAGCTCTGTCATCTTAGGCAAGTTGCTGAACATCTCTGTGCTTCCACATCTGACCTGAGTGATTTTTGGCAAGTTCCCAGACATCTAGATGCTTCCACTT
>NW_011494772.1:6698837-6699353 GCF_000754665.1 Bison bison bison | reverse complement strand
ACTAACTTTTTGTAGTGATGCTACCTAGGATCCACTTGACTTCACATTTGACAATGTCTGGCTCTAGGTGAGTGATCACACCATCGTGTTTATCTGGATCATGAGGATCTTTTTTGTACAGTTCTTCTGTGTATTCTTGCCAACTCTTCTTAATATCCTCTGCTTCTGTTAGGTCCATACAATTTCTGTCCTTTATTGTGCCCATCTTTGCATGAAATGTTCCCATGGTATCTCTAGTTTTCTTGAGATCTCTAGTCTTTCCCATTCCGTTGTTTCCCTCTATTTCTTTGCATTGATCAGTGAGGAAGGCTTTCTTATCTCTTCTTGCTATTCTTTGGAACTCTGCATTCAAATGGGTATATCTTTCCTTTTCTCCTTTGCCTTTCACTTCTCTTCTTTTCCCAGTTATTCATAAGGCCTTCTCAGAAAACCATTTTGCCTTTTTGAATTTCTTTTTCTTGGGGATGGTCTTGATCACTGCCTCCTATACAATGTCATGAACCTCCGTCCATAGTT
>NW_011494772.1:6697451-6698737 GCF_000754665.1 Bison bison bison | reverse complement strand
TGGATTACTCATATTGAATGGTTTGCCTTGGAAATGAACAGAGATCCTTCTGTCATTTTTGAGACTGCACACACCTTAGGCAAGTTTTCAAACCTCTCTGCTTGCATATCTGAGCTGGGTGAACTTAGGCAAGTTGCCTAACCTCTATGTGCTCCTAGTTCTGAGCTGTGTGACCTTAGCCAAGTTGCCTGACCTTTCTGTGCTTCCACTTCTGATCTTTGTGATCTTAGGCAAATTGCCTGACCTCTCTGTGCTTTCACTTTTTAGTTGTGTGATTGTAGGCAAGTTGCTTGATTTCTCTGTCCTTCCACCTCTGAGTTGTGTGATCTTAGGCAAACTGCCTTACCTCTCCATGCTTCCTCTTCTGAGCAGCGTGATCTTAGATAAGTTGCCTGACATCTCTGTGCTTTCATATTTGAGCTGCGTGATCCTAGGCAAGTTTCCTGACTTCTGTGTTTCCACATCTGAGTGGTGTGATGTTAGGCAAGTTGCCTAATCTCTCTGTGCTTCCACATCTGAATTGTGTGTTCTTAGGCATTTTGCAGGACCTCTCTCTGCTTCCACTTCTAATCTGTGTGATTTTTTATAAATTACAGAACATCTCTGTTTTTCCACATGTGAGCTGTATGATCTTAGGCAAGTTGCCTAATCTCTCTGTGCTTCCACTTAGGAGCTGTGTGATCTTAAGCAAGTTGCCTAACCTCTCTGTGCTTCCATATCTGAGCTGTGTGATCTTAGGCCAGTTGCCTAAGCTCTCTGTGCTTCCAGTTCTGAGCTCTAAGATCTTAGTCAAGTTCCCTGACCTTTCTGTACTTTTGTATCTGAGCTGTATTCAGTTCAGTACAGTTGCTCAGTCGTGTTCAACTCTTTGTGTCCCCATGGACTGCAGCACACCACGCTTCCCTGTCCATTGCCAACTCCAGAACTTGCTTATACTCATGTTCATCGAGTCGGTGATGTCATCCAACCATCCCATCCTATGTCATCCCCTTCTCCTCCTGCCTTCAATCTTTCCCAGCATCAGGTTCTTTTCCAATGAATCAGTTCTTCACATCAGGTAACCAAAATATTGAAGCTTCAGCTTCAGCATCAATCCTTCCAATGAATATTCAGGACTGATTTCCTTTAGAATTGACTGGTTTGATCTCTTTGCAGTTCAAGGGACTCTCAAGACTCTTCTCCAACAGCATAGTTCAAAACCATCAGTTCTTCCATGCTAACATTTCTTTGTGGTCCAACTCTCACATCCATACATGACCACTGGAAAAATCATAGCTCTGACTACA
>NW_011494772.1:6696742-6697351 GCF_000754665.1 Bison bison bison | reverse complement strand
TATCTGAGGTTATTAATATTCCTCCCGGCAATCTTGATTCCAGCTTGTACTTCATCCAGCCCAGCATTTCACATGATGTACTCTGCATATAAGTTAAATAAGCAGGGTGACATTATACAGCCTTCATGTACTCGTTTCCCAATTTGGAACCACTCTGTTGTTCCATGTCCAGTTCTCACTGTTGCTTCTTGACCTGTATACAGATTTCTCAGGAGTCAGGTCAGGTGGTCTGGTATTCCCATCTCTTTCAGAATGTTCCACAGTTTGTTGTATCCACACAATCAAAGGCTTTGGCATAGTAATGCAGAAATAGATGTTTTTCTGGAACTCTCTTGCTTTTCTGATGATCCAACGAATGTTGGCAATTTGATCTCTGCTTCCTCTGCATTTTCTAAATCCAGCTTGAACATCTGGAAGTTCTCAGTTCCCATACTGCTGAAGCCTACCTTGAAGAATTTTGAGCCTTACTTTGCTAGCGTGTTAGATGAGTGCAATTGTGTGGTAGTTTGAACATTCTTTGGCATTGCCTTTCTTTGGGATTGGAATGAAAACTGACCTTTTCCAGTCCTGTGGCCACTGCTGAGTTTTCCAAATATACTAGCATATTGA
>NW_011494772.1:6695985-6696642 GCF_000754665.1 Bison bison bison | reverse complement strand
TGGTGGAAAGGAAAGTTTACTTTATTTCAGATACAGGCAACTGTGGGAGAGGGTTGCAAACATCTGTCCAAAGGCTGAATACCCCCCCACCCAGTGCCACAAGCAGGGGTTAAGAGCTTTCATAGACAAAGTGAGTGGGAGAGTGTTACCTGCAGAAACAGTACAGTCATCTCTAACATTCATCTTCAAATTGGTCATCAGTTGTCTGACCAGCATCATCATGGTTGTTACAGGTACAGTTAATCTTTGGTTCCAGGGTCCATTTGTTCCCATTTCTTTGTGATCAGTTCTCAGAATTGTGGCAACTCAAGTTCTGAGTAAGTCTGGTCATCATGTAGTTAACTTCTCCACCTGGTGTTTTGGTATCTATAAGACAGCTTACAGGATATGGCTCAGAATATTATCTATAGCCCTTGAGAAAGAACTAAAGATTCTTGACTATGCTTAAAGTTTGCATTATTATTATTATTTAGTCTCCTTTGACAGTTTCCCTTTGTTTCAGCATTTTTCACTTCTCTGATTAAACTTATTCTTAGACTAAAGTTTTCCATGGGCAAAGGGCAGGGAGAGAATATTGGAGGGGCGGGGGGAAAGGACCATACAGTTCTGCTCCATTTCACTTCTTTCTTAAGGCCCACATGACCTCACATTCCAGGA
>NW_011494772.1:6695542-6695885 GCF_000754665.1 Bison bison bison | reverse complement strand
AGCAATGTAATGTCTCTGCTTTTTAATATGCTGTCTGGTTTTGTCATAGCTTTTCTTCCAAGGAGCAAGCGTCTTTAATTTCATGGCTGCAGTCACCATCTGCAGTGATTTTGGAGCCCAATAAAATAAAGTCTGTAACTGTTTGCATTCTTTCCCCATCTATTTGCCATGAAGTGATGGGACTGGTTGCCATGAGCTGACTTTTTTGAATGTTGAGTTTTAAGCCAGCTTTTTCATTCTCCTCTTTTTCATCAAGAGGCTCTTTAGTCCCTCTTTGCTTTCTGCCACTAGGGTGGTGTTATCTGCATATCTGAGGTTATTAATATTCCTCCCGGCAATCTTG
>NW_011494772.1:6693014-6693699 GCF_000754665.1 Bison bison bison | reverse complement strand
TTCTTTTTCTTGGGGATGGTCTTGATCACCACCTCCTGTACAATGTCACGAACCTCCATCCATAGTTCTTCAGGCACTCTGTGTTTCAGATCTAGTCCCTTGAATCTATTTCTCACTTCCACTGTATAATCATAAAGGATTTGATTTAGGTCATACCTGAATGATCTAGTGGTTTTCCCTATGTTCTTCAATTTATGTCTGAATTTGGCAATAAGGACTTCATGATCTAAGCCACAGTCAGCTTCTGGTCTTATTTCTGCTGACCGTATAGAGCATCTCCATCTTTGGCTGCAAAGAATATAATCAATCTGATTTCAGCATTGACCATCTGGTAATGTCCATATGTAGAGTCATCTCTTGTGTTGTTGGAAGATGATGTTTGCTATGACCAGTGCATTCTCTTGGCAAAACTCTATTAGCCTTTGCGCTGCTTCATTTTGTACTCCAAGGCCAGCCTTGCCTGTTACTCAGGTATCTCTTGACTTCCTGGTTTTGCATTCCAGTCCACTATGATGAAAAGGACATCTTTTTTGGTGTTAGTTCTAGAGGGTCTTGTAGGTCATCATATCATTCAACTTCAGCTTCTTCGGCATTAGCGGTTGGGGCATAGATGTGGATTACTGTCATATTGAATGGTTTGCCTTGAAAATGAACAAAGATCACGCTCTCATTTCTGAGACTGCAT
>NW_011494772.1:6691502-6692914 GCF_000754665.1 Bison bison bison | reverse complement strand
TAAGCAAGTTTGCTGATCTCTCTGTTTTTCCACATCTGAGCTGTGTAATCTTAGGCAAGTTGCCTAAGTTCTCTGTGCTTCCACTTAAAAGCTGTGTGGTTTTAGGCAAGTTTTCTGACCTCTTTTTGCTTCCATTTTGAGCTGTGTGATATTAGACAAGTTGCCTGTCCTCTCTGTGTTTCCACTTCTGAGCTGTGTGATCATACCCAACTTGCCTGATCTCTCTGTGCCTCCTTTTGAGCTTTTTGATCTTAGTACACTTGCCTACTTCTATGTGCTTCCACTTCTGAGTGGATGATATTAGCCAAGTTGCCTGACCTCCATGCTCTTCCACTTCTGAGCTGTGTGATCCTGTGGAAGTTGTCTGATCTCTCTGTGCTTCTACCTAGGAGTTGTGTGATCTTAGGCATGTTGCCTGACCTCACTATGCTTCCACTTCTGATCTGTGTGATCATAGGCAATTTGCAAGAACTCTTTCTTCTTGCACATTTGAGCTGTGCGATCTTAGGCACCTTGCCTAACCTCTCTGTCCTTCCATTCATGGACACAAATGGAACCTTCTCTCTCATGTCCTTAAGAGCTCTGTCATCTTAAGCAAGTGGAAAAAACCTCACTGAGCTTCCACATTTGGGCTGTGTGATCTTAGGCAAGACTCCAGACCTCTCTCTGCTGCCACTTCTGAGCTGTGTGAGTTCAGGCAAGTTGCCTAAACCCTCTTTGCTTCCACTTCTGAGCTTTGTGATCTTAGGCAAGCTGCCTGATCTCTCCTTGCTTCACTTCTTACCTGTGTGACATTAGGCAAGTTGTCTAACCTCTCTGTGCTTCCACCTCTGAGCTGAGTGACCTTAGGCAAGTGGCCTAAGCTGTCACTGCTTCTAATTCTGAACTGTGTGATCTTATTCAACTTGCCTGAGCTCTGTGTGCTTCCACATCTGTATTGTGTGATGTTAGACAAGTTGCCCAATGTCTCTGCGCTTCCATACATGAGCTGTGTGATCTTAGACAAGTTGCCTGACCTTGCTGTGCTTCCACTTTTGAGCTGGGTGATCTTAGGACGTTTGCCTGATCTCTGTGCTTCCACTTCTGCTCTCTGTGATCATAGCCAAGTTGCAGAACTGTCTGTTTTTCCACCTAGGAGCTGTGTGTTCTTAGGCAACTTGCTTAACCTCTCTGTGCTTCCACTTCTCAGCTCTGTCAACATAGGCAAATTGCATAACATCTCTGTGTTCCATATGTGAGCTGTGTGATCTTAGGCAACTTGCCTTACCTCTCTGTGCTTCCACTTCTGAGCTCTGTCATCTTAGGAAAGTTGCCTAACCTATGCTTCTACTTCTGAGCTCCGTCATCTTAGGCAGTTGCCTAACCTCTCTGTGGTTCCATATCTGAGCTGTGTGATCTTATAAAGGTTGCCT
>NW_011494772.1:6690439-6691402 GCF_000754665.1 Bison bison bison | reverse complement strand
GAGACTGCATCCATGTAGGGCAACTTTTCTAATCTCTCTGTGCTTCCATATATGAGCTGTATGAAATTAGGCAAGTTCTCTAACCCCTCTGTGCTTCCGTATATGAGCTGTACGAACTTAAGCAAGTTGCCTAACCTCTCTGTGCTTCCACTTCTGAGCTGTGTGATGTCAGGCAAGTGGCCTGACCTCTCTGTGCTTCTACATTTGAGCTGTGTGATCTTAGGTAAGTTAACTGACCTCTCTGTGCTTCCACTTCGGAACTGTGTCATCTTAGGCAATTTGTCTGACCCTTCTCTTCTTCCACTTAAGAGCTGTGTGATCTTAGGCACGTCTTCTGACCTCTCTGTGCTTCCATTTTTGAGCTGTGTGATGCAAGGCAACTTCCCTGACTTCTCTGTGCTTCCACTCTGAGCTGTGTGATCTTACAAGTTGACTGACTTCTCTGTGTTTCTATATTTGAGCTGTGTGATCTTAGGCAAGTTGGCTGACCTCTGGGTGCTTCCACTTCAGAGTTGTGTGATCTTAGGCAACTTGCCTGAGCTCACTGTTTCCATTCTGAGCTGTGTAATCTCAGGCAAGTTTCTTGAAATCTATGTCCTTTCACTAGATCTGTGTGATGTTAGGCAAGTTGCCAATCTCTCTGTGCTTCCACTTATGAGCTATGTGATCTTAGGCTGGTTGCATAACCTGTCTGTTCTTCCACATCTGAGCTGTGTGACATCAGGCAAGTTGCCTAACCAGTCCTTTCTTCCACTTGTGAGCTGTGAGTGTTAAGGCAATAGCTTAACTCTCTGTGCTTCCACTTCTGAGTTCTGTGACCTTAGCAAGTTGCCTGACCTTTCTGTGCTGCCACTGCTGAGCTGTGTGATTTTAAGCAAGTTGCATGTCCTCTCTGTGCTTCCATATGTGAGCTGTGTTATCTGATACAAATTGTCTGACTCTCTGTACTTCCACATGTGAGCT
>NW_011494772.1:6688686-6689953 GCF_000754665.1 Bison bison bison | reverse complement strand
TCTGAGTTGTGTGATCTTAGGCATGTTGCCTGACCTCACTATGCTTCCACTTCTGATCTGCGTGATCATAGACAACTTGAAGAACCTGTTTTTCCACTTAGGAGCTGTGTGATCTCAGGCAAGTTGCCTAACTTCTTGGTGCTTCCATTTCTGAGCTCTGTCATCTTAGGCAATTGCCTAACCTCTCTGTGCTTCCATTTCTGATCTGATCATAGGCATGTTGCAGGAATTCTATGATTTTCTACATCTGTGTGGTGTGATCACAGGCAAGTTGCCTAACTTCTCTGTGCTTCCACTTTAGAGCTGTGATATCTTAGGCAAGCTGCCAAAGCCCTCTGTGCCTCCATATGTGAGCTCTGTGATGTAGGCTATTTGCCTCACTTCTCTGTATTTCTGGTTCTGAGCTGTGTGACCTTAGGCAAGTTCTTTAAGCTCTCTCTGCTTCCACTTATGAGCTGTGTGGTCTTAGGCACATTGCCTGACTTCTGTGTGCTTCCACATCTGATCTGTTTGACCTTAGGCAAGTTGCCTGACCTCTGTGTTTCCACATCTGAACTGTGTGATCTTAGGCTAATTGTCTAACCTCTCTGTTTCCACTTCTGAGCTCTGTAATCTTAGTCAAGTTGTATAACATCTCTGTTTTCATAACTGAGCTATGTGATATTAGGCCATTTCCCTCTCTGTGCTTCCACTTTGGAGCTGTGTGATCTTAGGCAAGTTGCGTGACCTCTCTGTGTTTCCACTTCTGAGCTGGGTGATCTCAAGTTAAGTTTCTGACCTCTCAGTTATTCCACATATACACTATGTGATTTGGGGCAAGTTGCCTACACTCTCTGTGCTTCCACTTCTGCACTGTGTCATCTTATTCAAATTGTCTGACCTCTCCATTTCTGAGCTGTGTGGTCTTAGGCAAATTGCCTAACCTATCTATGCTTCCACTTCTGAGCTCTGTCATCTTAGGCAAGTTGCCTAACCTCATTGGGCTTCCATATGTGAGCTGTGTGATCACAGGCAGGTTGCCTAAGTTCTCTGTGCTCCCAGCTCTGAGCTGTGTGACCTAAGGCAAATTGCCTATATGTACTTCCAATTCTAAGCTGTGTGATCTTAAGCAAGTTTCGTGACATCGCTGTGCTTCCGTTTCTAAGCTGTGTGATCTTAAGCAACTTGCTTACCATCTCTGTGCTTCCACTTCTCCACAGTGTAATATTAGGCAAGTTTCCTGACCTCTCTGTACTTCAACATCTGAGCTGTGTTATCTTAGTCAAGT
>NW_011494772.1:6686728-6687887 GCF_000754665.1 Bison bison bison | reverse complement strand
GCAAGTTGCCCGAACACTCTGTGCTTCCACTTCTGAACCCTTGTCATCTTAGGCAAGGTACCTAACCTCTCTGTGCTTCCATGTGTGAGCTCTGTGATGTTAGACAAGTTGCCTAACTTCTCTGTGTTTTCACTTCTGAGCTGTGTGATCTCAGGCAAGTTGTTTAAGCTCTCTGTGCTTTCAATTCTGAACTGTGTGATCATAGGCAAGTTGCCTGACCACTCAGTTTTTCTACATTTATGCTGTGTGATCTTTGGCAAGTTGCCTACCCTCTCCATGATTCCACTTCTAAGCTCTGTGATCTCAGGCAAGTTGTTTAAGCTCTCTGTGCTTTCAATTCTGAGCTGGGTAATCATAGGCAAGTTGCCTGACCTCTCAGTTTTTCCACCTCTATGCTGTCATCTTTGGCAAGTTGCCAAACCTCTCTGTGCTTCCACATTTGAGCTGTGTGATCTTAAGCAAGTTGTGAGACCTCTGTGTGCTTCTACTTCTGAGCTGTGTCATCTTATGCTAGTTGCCTAAACCCTCTTTGTTTCCACTTCTGAGCTGTGATCTTAGGCCAGTTGCCTAAGCTCTCTGTGAATGAAAACCACAATCACAGAAAACTAATCAAACTGATCACATGGACCATATCCTTGTTTATTTCAATGGAACTATGAGCCATGCCATGTAGGGCCACCCAAGACAGACAGGTTATAGTGGAGAGTTCTGTTAAAACATGGTCCACTGGAGAAGGGAATGGTGAACCACATCAGTATTCTTGCCTTGAGAACCCCATGAACAGTACAAAAAGGCAAAAAGATATGACACTGAAAGATGAACTCCATAGGCCAGTAGGTGCCCAATATGCTACTGGAGAAGAGTGGAGAAATAACTCCAGAAACAACGAAGAGACGAAGCCAAAGCAAAACACCACCCAGTTGCGGATATCACTGCTGATGGAAGTAAAGTCTGATGCTGTAAAGAACAATATTGCATACCAACCTGGAAAGTTAGGTCCATCAATCAAAGTAAGTTGGAACTGGTCAAACAGGAGACGGCAAGAGTGAACATCAACATTTTAGGAATCAGTGAACTAAAATGGACTGGAATGGGTGAACTTAATTCAGATGACCATTATATCTACTACTGTGGGCAAGAATCCCTTAGAAGAAATGGA